>NC_141147.1:138649702-138980952 GCF_053477565.2 Lygodium microphyllum
AATGCCTAGATATGGGTGCCTAAAACCAAGAGGGCTAGTGGCTCTATTCAAACACCACCCTCAAGCTTGGACTATAGAGAGCCGCATGACAGATCATGCACTAAAACCACAAAAATATCAAGTTGTGAAGCCCTTAGATCCCAACGTCATTGACCGTGCAACACCTCAATAATTCTATCGATCGAAATTGTAATGTGATAACTCCAAAACAAATGAACCCAGCACTGTTAGTGCTACTCAAGCCTCGCAACCATCTGGTAGCACAAAGTCAAAATCTCAAGCCAATCGTAGTGCATGAGAGGCCAAACCGCACACTCTAAACCAGTCGTAATCGCAGACATGAGTTGGCTGAGCTGTTGAGTTCACTCAAACCCCAGCCCCCAACAGGCCCTAAAACTTCTTACAAATGACAATTGATCCTTGCCTTAGACGCAGATTTAGCTGGGGGATGACTTGGTTGGTTACCTTTGGCATTCTGATGCCACGTTTACCACACTTGCTAAAAGTCATGACTGATGAGACCTAGGTCTCTTAGACAAGCCTCTAGCAATAGAGGTATGCATGCTGCCTTGCTTATGGGAAGAATCAAAATTTGTATTTATTAAGAATCCCCAGGCAGCTAAGAAACTCATAGACATTGAGATTTCTTGCAAACAAGGCTAGCTACTAGTGACTCCTTTTTCTTGTGACAATGGTATGCTCTCAGACTCTAATGGGAGCAAGAAGGCTATCAAATCATGACTAATGCTGAGCAAAGATGTGCAATCAAGACCTCAGAATATGACCCAACTTACGTAGCCCCAACCTCTTCCATCCACAACCAGCCCCTCAAAGAGCACATCATGACTCATCCCTACTTAGATCGCATGTTGACCAAGGAGGATGTTAACCGTAGACGAACAAGGTGAAAAATCTGAAAAAGCTAAAGCAAAAGAAAAAGGCCAAGGCAAAAGTGAAACGGAAGATGAAGGCACACCAATAAAAATATGGAAGCACAAGAAATGCAGAAAAGTCCTAATAAAGAAAAAGGGCGCACAAGAAAAAGCGCGAATCAATACTTGTGTAAAAGAGCACAAGTGCATCATGGTTTAATTTAAAGAGTGCCCGTGCAATTTGTAAAGGTAGATGGGCGGTAGGAAGGAAGCTAGGAATAGAAGGCCAATGGGAAAAAGGGCCTAGGTCACAGTCGGCCATGTAAACAAGGGGATAAGGGGATGACCACCCAAAAGGGATTTAGGGTTTTGTATATAAAGTTAAAAAGTGAATGAGAAGCTCATTCTTGTGTGTGGCCAAAAGTGGTTCTCCTCTTCTTCTTCTTCTTCTTCTTGTTCTTGCTCTCTTGAGCTTGTGCTTGAGAGAGGGAGTGTGAGAGTGTGAGGGAGTGAGTGTGTGAGGGTGAGGGACCGAGGAGGAGAAGCTCTCCATCTTATCCTCTCTTCTTCTCTTCTCTTCTCTTGTCTTGTCTTATTCGCGGCGATGGAGCTTGGAGCATGGAGCTTTAGGATGGAACTTGCTTGAAGCTTGCACTTGGATCGTGGAGCTACTGGAGTGTGCAGGAGAGGAGGTAGCTCGATCGGCATGGAGGTAAGCTCACTACACCTGTAGATATGGATGGCACGTCGGCTATGTGAGAGGTAGCCATTAGTGCTCGGCTTGGAACGCTTGAAATAGTAAGCGGTCCGTGGGTCTTGGCAGTTGAGTGAAAGCTCCCACATTTTGGTTCCGTTGCCGGGACCAACGGGTTCAAACCTTGAGTGCTTGCGCGCTTCGAATTGAGCTTCAAAGTAAGGGTTTTCCCCCCGAACCAGTGCTTGAGGTAGATAGGTAGGAAGCGAGGGAGTTTGAAGAGGTATTCGATCTCCTTAGCAAGTAGGTTTTTGGTTTTTTGGATTTGGAAAAGCATGTTGGAGTAGGGTAGTTATTTGCTTTGTAATTTGGGTGCATTAGGGTAGGAAAAAACAAAGAAAAACAATAAAAACAAGCATAAGGGTTTCTACTGTCATAACAGGGCATGAGGGTTTGATTTGTTTGCCAATTTGCATTTTGGAGTTTATTGGTTATTCCAGGTATATACAACTCTTTCCCTCCATCCATAGCTTTGATCTAGACGTGTGTATGATAGACCATGACCTAAATCGTGTGATTCGGGCGATTTATCATTTCACCGGTAAAAAATGCACCACGATCGGCGTGTCTGAGTGGTGACGGCGATTCTGGGCCGAGTCCTAGAATCGGCCTTCAGCCCACTACCACTCGGACCACTTGACTCAGCCCACTCAACTCGGATACCCACCTCTCGGCCTGTCCGAATTGATCATTCTGATCAACTTTCAAAATCGGCCCTCGTCCCTGTTGACTCGGTCCACTTGGCTCGGCCCACGTGACTCGACCCTTGGCCCACTTGGCCCACTCGGCCCTCGGACAACCAGATTCAGACTGGCTGAATTTGACATTCAGACCAGCCACATTCAACCCTTCCTACTCGGCCCTCAGACGGGCCAAATCAGGCACTCAGCCTCTACAATTCAGACTTGTCCAGGTCGAATTTAGATTTTTTCAAAATTTAGCCAGAAGGCAGTGAAACTGACCGAGAGACCATATAGAGCCAAAACCATATCGTAGATCGACACTGGGCTGAAACTTAGAGCAAGTAGTTTAAAATTTGGCTATAAACGGTCTTTCAAATCACGTATGGCATTTACCATAATGGCCCTGCGGGCCGAGGGGGCCCGGACCTCCACAAAGGGGGCTCTACCCCCTCTGCACCTCCCCGGAGTAGGTTGGGGAGAAAACACACGCTATGACAGGTCCTCCAAAACAGACCCTAGTGTAGCAATGGCTCTACATGAGCATGTATTCTCACTTGCAAAAGAGCAACCAAAAGCCCGTACCCGAATAGAGACAAACAGAACCCTAGAACCTCAATGGGCCCATCTAGCCAACAAGGCCAAAAAGGCCACATTGCAAAAACACATACGTGTTGCATTCGGACTGCATCTAGTCAAAGTGAAAAGTAACAACATCAAGCTACACTAGTGAGAATGACTAGATATGACAGTCCTGACGATAGATGCTCCTTGAATAGCACTACACTGACGATCCAAGGCACCAGTGGAGAATCCACATCTGGTCGTGCAGTTGGGGACTCAAGGGCATTTGTCAGAAGGCTTAAATTTACAAGCCAAGACCTAGAAGATGAAGACATAGTACCACCTGCTTATCTTAGGGTCAAACTCACCGCGAAAAGAGAGCATACTATCGATGCTCTGATTGATACACCTGACACTACCGGGTGTGAGGATAGTCACAACCTTTAGCAAGGGTGACCTCATCGAACTTCGAGGGAAATGCAAGCAAGGTGCTGACATAACAGTCAAGCCTACTGACGAGAGCAAGGACTTGTTGGAAGAGTTAATACAAGCACAATCGAACAATGAGAACCAGTGAGTGAGGCCATGCCTGAAACAAGAAGGTCAAGAGACAATGCCAAGGGCGGCCTTTGGACTTACAAATATCGTAGAAAACCCCAAAAGAAGCCCAAGCCTTATAGACGAAAGCATCGATGGAGAGTCAATACAACGCCACGATGGATATCCAAAGCGTTGCTATATGCTCAAGGGTATTATGCAGGTAACCGATGGATTTGGATACCAAAACCCCCTGTTAAACCTCCTTTGTCAACTAAAGGCCAGATCGTATTAAGAGCAAAGAAGCATAGGAGGAGATCTAAATGAAAAACCAAGTCTCAAGTCAAAAACAATGGAGTGATCGAGCCCCTCATGGTCGAAATCAAGAAACCCAACGGGACCAATTGGAGGGTAGATCCTCAGCCTAGCGTGCTTGACAAGTAGACATTAGATGTAATAATTGAGGATACAAAAAAGCCACTAGTGCTCAAGGAGCCTTTGACAACATTGCTCATGGCAAGGTTAAATGCTCAACAAAGCAAATAACAAAATCATCTAACAGTCACACGAGCAAATCTCCTAGCCAGTGTCAAAGCCACTTAGGAGTCCCAAGTCTCCTACACCCTCTTCCCCTAAATGGACACAGGAAGCACAACACTCATCAAGTGCGGCTACTCAATCCCAATCTCTACCTACATCAGAGCTTCCAAATGTCCAAGAGGAAGGACACGACACCACCTTTAGCTCTCAACCTAAGGATATACCTATGCAATCCACCGTGGCCAACTCAACTGATACTCAATCTACGTAAGTGAATGCTCTAAGGGCAACAAAAGACACGAGTACTTCCAATTTCCTTAAGGACTTGACACAGCAATCCACCAATAGTAGCAAGTCCACTGAACTAGCTGCTACTACTTCAAATCAGGGATCACAGCAGTCACAGCCCTTGGCCGTGACAATGCCCCTTGCGGAACGTGTCCTTAGTAGTTTACCTGTGGAGGAGGTGTTGCAAGCAACTTCATTAATAACTCCAGCACTTCCAAAGTGCCTAAAGCCTAGACTAGAGGAATTAAACAGAAGAGAAGAGCTAGAGTCTCCAAAAAGGGAGGTAGTTGTACCCTCACAGCCTAGCAAGGCTATTCAGCAGGCCATGGTTATGTCCCATGAGGACACATCGGAATAGGGGAAAGTTGAGGCCCAACCAAGCACATTAACGGCTGACCTAGTTCAGGGTCTTGAGTCACTAAGTTATGCACCTTCACTGACCAAGAAAAAGAGAAGAAAACAACAAAAACAACAGCAGCTACAGGTAGTTGTGGATCCCAAGAGCATTGAGACCAAGAGCGCTGGAGAGTTGGGGAATAAAGCATCAAGTCCATCCACCAATGAACCCATTGATGTCTCTCCTAATAGCGGTGAAACCTCAGACACATCTGTGTGCTCTGAAAAATCAAAGCAGTTGTTGCCATCAACAGCTGATTTCAACACTCAATCCACCAACAATAGAACTCGCATCGACCAATCAAGAGTGGATACAATGCTATCACAAGAGGGTGACAAATCTATACCAGTCACATCCAAGGAGAACCATGACAAAATAGCAGCAAAACCTTAGGAAAAATGCACAATCCCTGAGAGCATAAGCAATCCTAGCGTTGACCAATTTTGCTCATCTAGGCCTGAGCCCCCAGCTATGCTAAAGCCTAGGAAAACTCCTAGAACCTTGCATGAGATAGCAACCAAGAAAACCCTCGTTGAACATAGAAGTGTTGCAGAATGCTTAACTGAGTTGGATGCTAAGCTCAAGGTGTTCGCACGTGTCTACATCCTTGCAAACATGGACGCGTTCCCTAAGGAGCAGCTTGGAGAATACTTGCCATTTTTCCTATCCTGGGAAGAGCAAGAACATCTTAATGAGCACTATGATAGGCTCCTGCATGAACGCATGCGACTCATCTTTGACGAGGAAGTCGACGAACTACGCTTAGTTGTAACATTCAATGATGTGCTCTACCAACCAAATCTCTTAGAGATAAAGCAACTAAAGTGACAATCGAAGGGTCAAAGTCAATTTGAGAAACGTTGGTTTGAAAACCGTGTTGCAATGGCCGAACTAGGAGCCCGAATCATGACAATCTCAATAGAGCAATTGGCCAAATGGCGGTCTCAAAGAGACCCAACCTATGTGGTGCCAACTTCCTTTCGAGTGCTAACTGGTATTTGGGGTATGAACTTAGCTGGAACTATGCAAGAGAACTCTTTGGCTGATAAGGTTCTCACTGAGGAGGAGCTACACGTTGCCAGTAGACTCGGACAAGGTTCAATGCTACTCAATGTTGCAAAATATCTATCGATATTGAGTAAGCTGCCACAAGTACTAGATGCATGTGCCACACTTCAATACAATCCGAAGTTCTACAATTGGCTTTTATCCTCGTGAAGTGACTTTTTTTCTTAAATATGTATATAAATAAACAATAATTTTTGTGTGACCCTTTATAGACAATATCAACACACACAAGCAATGATAGTCAAGCGTAGGGAGAAGAGTTGGTTTGACAGGCTAAGCTCCTCAGGTCCTCCTCTCATCACACATTTAAAAGTCATGTGACCATTCCCTCCTCCAAGTGAAGGGCATGCAACCCTCATTACCGCCATAGGAAGCCTTGACCAAAAACTCTGATGGTGTAGATGGGGTACCGTCCCTTTCTATACACCTTTCCCCCTTTCCAATCTATCCTTCCCCTCCTCATCATATGCACTTGATAACCCACTACATAATCCCTTCCATGAAAATAGTTTTATCTTGCCTTGAGGCCTAATCCTTGGTTCGCATTTTGTAGGTCCCCCTACAATAGACAACATGGAGCACCCAGTGCAGTTGGCTTGCGAGGACGCTATCCAGCGTCTAAGGGAGCATGTAGCAAAAGCGCCTCCGCCGAAACGCTACATACCTACCCTTAAAAGGTATGCAAAGAAACGAAGTAACACTGGCTTGGACATAGGCCAAAAGATCCCCAAGCTAGGGGAATAGAAGCTCAAGAGAGCACGCAGGGCGTGGCAACACCAACCGTGTAGGCTCCTACCAGATGCTCGAGCACTAGGTGCTCAAAAGAGGAGAGGGTAGCTCGAGACAAGCAAGAATTTTACACATTGTTTAAAAGCATTCTGGAAACAGTTGCGGCCACCAGGGACTACACCATCCGGGTCCGAGCCGATATTTTCCCCTCCCAGCCTCATAGGAGCCCCTTACCAGCACAACCTCAGTCACCGGACCACCCAGACTCACCCCGCCTCATACAAATAGAGTAGCCCCATGTTGTATAAAAGGCTTATCAAATGCTACATGGCCATTAATTTTTGTCTTTAAATAGTGAAGTGTTGACATGTTCCCCAATTATACAAACTTTTCATATCTGCATTTAATATATTTCACGTCTTTAGCAAAAGAAAAAGCTAATCAAGCACAAGTGATAAGTATCTAAGTCAACACCATAGAATTCGGATAAGTGATGTCTCCCTGCGTTGCACTGGTTTATTATAGTTGCGGCATATACCATGCATGTACTCTCATGAAGTGACAAGTGGATGCAGGATGATATAGGTCTTTGTGTGAAAATATTCAATGCCTGATCAACGCAAGACCATCGACCCCACAAAGAGTCGCGACAAAGCCACGCCGCTGAAAGGAAAAATCACCCTTATCGACCGCCCACATCGCATGACCCAAAGCATATTCATGGGCTACGCTCTCTTTCTGTGTCAAGCTCTATAATTGGCTCAAGGCAGTGTTACCTCAATTATACCAACATCGCGTGTCGCAAAGAGGTTTGCAATATCTCAAGTGTATCTCCCCATCTCAACAACTGCTTCTCTAACAACGAGGCTAGGGCACGATCATCACTGTAATATCCATTTCCTAAGCCTTCGAAGCTTGACATTTTCCAACCCATTGAAAGGCTAATAACCTCAACATATTGCAATGGTTGTACTCAGGCAAGTCCAAAAAAAAAAGAAGATGAGAAAAGAGAAGAGAAAGAAAGAAAGAAAGAAAAAAACACAAGAAAAAGAAACAAAAAAGAAAACAGAAAAGAAAAAAAAAAGAAAAGAAACGAACGAAAAGATAAGAAGCACCCGCGATCATAGCACAGCACCTAGGGGTCCTCAAATTAGGTATGTCCAGTGACCTTGGTTGACTGGCTTCGTCCCTAGTCCCCTAGCCCTTTAGCATCACCCACAATTGTTTAGGGCACATCAAGGGCAGGACATACCTAGGGAGCTTGTCTCGTCTATGGTTAGACCTGTCACCCTGACCCACTTGCACAATTCCCTCTTGCACTCTGCCTTAATACCATTGCAATCAATTGTGATAAGCACCGCACAATTGGCCATGAAAAGTACACCATCCTCATCAAGCAAGTCCAATAGCTTCTAGCTACCGAAAGTGCGGTGTCCCTATATTCAATTATGCTACGTCGTGCAGTCACAATGCAAAGGATGTCTCATATACCTTTACATGTACTTCTTCTCAACATGGACAACTTTGCTTCATCCACACATTGTTACGAGAAACTAGCCCGCGGTCTTTTAACTACATAGTATCTAAGTATGCACGAGCACTCACATAATATCTGCACCAAATTATATACACAGTTTGGGTCCTCAAGTGTAGGACAATACTCTCAGCTTGCTTAGAGTTCGACATGTCTCCCAAACTAATTGCACTATGTCTTGTGCACAATAGAGAAGACTAGCACTACCCCTAGGGAGAGACCACCTATGAGAGGCTTTCAATTGTAGGTATTGAAGACTCCAACAACAGTGTCATTCGCTCTTCATTGACACCCAACTCTGAATTCTTATCCTTTATCGTCTTGCAGGCCCGCCAAGAATCATCATGTGCCGAATCCGTAGCAAAGAACAGCCCTACCACCAACTCCAACAACCCTACCACCAGCCACCTAGGCCACCAACGTGCCCTCAACGACCTTCCTCCACACCACCACCAACACTTCTCCACGGCACCCACCAATGTCCCTGCCACCCACGACTTCGGTGCATGCTAAAGCTTACTACCTATGACGGTGAGTGCCATGGGACTAGTACTCGTCTAGGAGGGGGGTAATGTTAATCGTAGACGAACAAGGTGAAAAATCTGAAAAAGCTAAAGCAGAAGACAAAGGCCAAGGCAAAAGTGAAACGGAAGACGAAGGCGTGCCAAGAAAAATATGGAAGCACAAGAAATGCAGAAAAGTCCTAAATAAAGGAAAAGGGCGCACAAGAAAAAGCGCCAATCAATACTTTTGTAAAAGAGCACAAGTGCGTCATGGTTTAATTTAAAGAGTGCCGGGATCTCACCCGTGCAATTTGTAAAGGCAGATGCTTGAAGCTTGCTTTAGGATGGTTTAATTTAAAGAGTGAAAAATACAGCCTCTCACTAGACACAAGGGCCTACAACCAATTCAAATTCAGGCACATCGTGAATTTGGAAGACATAGTCATGGAGGAGACAATCATCAAGCAAATTGTGAAGTAGTGCAAGCTATAGAAGTATGTGGAGAAGGTGGGCCAAGTCATGGACTATGAGAAGTGTGCAGAATTCCTCTAGACTTTCAATAGAAACCATGGCACCATCATGATGCACCAAGAGAATACTAAATTGTCCCAAGTTGGTGAAGAGAGCACTGGGCCTACCCAACAAAGTTGAAAGATGGCCAAAAAGGGAAGTGTACGACATGTTGGGAATGGACAAAGTGATGGCCCACACCAATGATGGCATCAGCTTTGCCAACATCCCCGACCCTAAAATCCAACTATAGGCTAAAATGGTGAATTCCTTGTTCTCTAGCCAAATGTACAATGCATTGATGAGAAAAATCAATGTGCCAATGCTGGAAAGCATCACTGCCAAGTCCTTTGATGAGGTGAACCTGAATGGCTTTGTGTGAAAGACAATAGAAACATTGGAAAAAGCATTGGCCATAGGTGGAAGACCCGTGGGGGGAGAATCCCCAACCTCCAAAACTAGGAATAAGTTATTGTGGAAGGCTTCTACCATTGGGTTCGGAGGGGTCTTGATGGCCATCATTAGAAAGGCCTTGGAGGAATGGCAAGAAGATGAGGAAGTCGGCGAGATTCTAGACAAGTCTCCTCCCCACCAAGAAGAGGAGCAATCTAGCAAGAGGACAGAGAGTGATGAGCAAGAGAGCAGGAAGAAGAAGGAGAGAATAGACTGGCAAAGAGCCAAAGAGAGTCCAAAAGCATTGAGGACAGAAGGAAGAGAAAAGAGAAGGAGGAGGCAAAAAGAATAAAAGAGGAATCCAAGAAAGTTGAAGAGGAGAGGAGGAGGAAAGAAAAGCAAGAAGCCGAGTTAAGAAGGAAGGAAGAAGAAGACATAGCCTCGGCCATTTGCCTCTCATTGAAGTAGCCCTCAAGCGAAGAAGAGATGGATGCCATGAGCCCTCACGAAAAAGAATGCCCAAGAACAAGCTCCCAAGCACCCAAAAAACATGCCACCCCCAGTAGCAGAGGGCAAGGGCAAGGGTCTAATTAACCCCATCCCACTTGTCCTAGTGCCCACCACCCCAATGTCTGTACCCACCCAAGCCTCTTCCACCACAGTGGATGCTAGTGACCTTATGGCTTGGGTGCAATTTTTGTTTAACAAAGAAATAGTTCAAGGTGGAAGTGGAGGGATCCCAATACTAGAGCAAAAATACTGGTAGCTACGAATGCAAAGTCCAGACAAGAAAAGGAAGAAGAAGCATCTACAACCACTACCCCCACCGCACTATCGTTGTCTACAACCTATGACAACTATGTTCAAGAACTCCTATCAAAGCTAGAGAGGGCGAAAGAAGAAAAGAAAATAGCTATTGTTGAGCTTGAAGCTAAAAAGGAGACAATGGAACCCTCTCAATTAGAAAGAACCCATCAAGTGGCCATGTATCAAAGAGAAATAAATGAGCTAAAGGAGAAGCTCAAGGCCAAGGGAGGAGAAGAAGAAAGGTGGCAAGCAAAGCTCATTGCAGAAACACAAAACCTCATGAGCCTACAATGCCATTATGACGAGCTAGTAGTGCTGTATAAAAACCTACAAAAGAAGAATGAAAAGGTCTAGAGGACATCACCAAGTAGCTAGTAGTAGCAGAAGAAGAGAGAAGCGAAGGGCACCAAAAGCACATAGAAGATTTGGAAAAGAGGGTAGCCTTAGAGCTAGAAGAGCAAAAACGCTTGGAAAGAGAAATTGAGGAATAGGAGAGGAAGCTAAGAGCATTATCCCAAAGGCATAATGAGAGCTTGGAGGAAATGAAGAAAAGAGTAGAAGAATGGGTGGACAGGAGCAAAGGAAGGGTGAGAGACTTGGCTAGCTAGCTATCCCTCGTAGAAGGTGACAAAGTGTTAGTAGAGAGTAGGGTAGTTGCACAAATAAGTTTGGAAGCCCAACAATGTTCCTTTCTCAATAGTCTCTTAGACCCAACACAATCTGAAGAGGAGGAGGCCATTGAATCATTAAGGGAAAAGTGAAAATGACACATAGGGCCTGAGACACGACACTACACATCCAAGCACAAGCAGTAGGGCCCAAGGAAGCAGGGCCACAGGAGCATAGAAGAGAGGAAATACAAAGGCCAGCTCTGAAGAGTCAGGGCCAAGCCTAAAAATGGGACTGCAGGAGGAGGATTTAGTCCCACAACCTCCTTCCCCATGACCAAAAGAGCAACAACAGGCGGACACCCCTACTACAAGAAAAGATGAGCTCAAAAAGAAGAGGAAGTAAATGATCAAGCTTGCTTGAAGAAGGTTGAACACACAATTGGTAGTAATACTAGTAGCACCCATCTTTCCAAGAGAAGACTACTTTCTAATAAACTACAATAGTGAACTCATATTCTGGGAGCAGAGAGAGAATAATCACAAGCCATTCAACTTTGATTTCAAATTTCCCACCACATTGAGTAGGGTATTATCAACCAAGGTGGTGGAAGAGGTGATCGACATCGAAAGGAGGTTGGGAGATAGGTGGACCTTTGAGAGAGAGAGAAATCCTACCCAATGGGCAACAAAGGCTCCCGAAGATTGGAAAATAAATAACCCCAATTTCATGCCATATCCAAAAAGGGTAGAAGTGGATTAAAATCTTGACATTCACGGTCGATATGACTCCCCCAGAGTGTACAATGTCAATGCTACCAAGCTTGAAGAAGCCCTCACTTTTATGCTACAAGATCTATACGACTCCATAGCACACTTCCTCAATGAATTCACTTCATGCCCAGACCCAACCTCCCTAACTACATGTAATTATCTTAGATTACTTAGGGTACTATTGAAGCAAGAGCCTACATTGCAAGAGTACGACCTTCTAGCACCACTCTTTTTTTATCCCAAAACGACATAGATAGTTGCACTATGACTAGGTTAATGATGTGAGCTACACTCCTCCCCTCTTTTTGCTTAGCTCTCTTAGAATATATGAATGAAAGCCACTTTATTCGTTGCAATCATCCATTTCTTTCCACCACTCCTCTCTAGGCATGAATGAATCTCAAAGGATACATGCAAAGCTGGAGATTCCTTAACATGTCTCTTAAGCTCCCAACTCCTCCCTCTTATGGCCTCTGATGACCAAGACTAGGTTTTTTATCTATTTAAAGAAATAAACAAAAAAAGACAAAAGAGAAAGAAAAGAAAAGAAGAGAAAAGATGAAGAAAAGAGAAAAGAAAAGAGAAAGAATAAGAGATCACTAGAAGGAAATCATAGGGGAAACAACTGAATACTCTCGTTACATGTAGGCCACCTAGGGGTCCTCAAGTTAGGAATGTCCAGTGGCTTCGGTCGGTCGGCTCCGTCCCTAACCCCCTAGCCCATTTTGATTCCCCACATCATGCTTAGGGCACATCAAGGGCACGACATACCTAGGGAGGCCACTCTCACCTATGGTTAGTAAATCTTTCTCCCTAAGCCACACTCACCATACCCCCTTAGGCAAGAACTAGGTCCTCAAGTGTGGGACAATGCCCAGGTCTTGATCCAATTCCTTGTTCCACTAGCACGAGCACAATGCATCACATGGTAAGATAGACACATCCCTAAGCAGTACACCTTCTTTTCTTTACAGGTAACTCCAAACAATGCAAGCTACCAACTTCAAAGGCCCCATCATCATTGACTCACACAGCCACCTTTCAAATCACCCAAATCTTCATCAGCTCAAACTCGTAAGTTCCATGGGACTGGCACTCATCTGGGAGGGGGGTAATGTTACAATACATGTCACGGGCATGGACCATGTAGCCAAAAAGAAGCAGAGGAAGACCAATGAACCCCAAGTCAAAAAGTGAATGGAGAAGCTCATTCTGCCTAAGCAAGAAAAGCGGAGGAGAAAGCAAGCTCAGAAAAAAGCTTAGGAGAGCATCGAATATTCTAGAAAGGTGCTCTCAAGGATGAAGGAAAGCACCGAACATTCTACCAAGGTGCTCTCTCAAGGATGAAGGAGAGCCTCCAAAGGCTCTTACACAAGGAAAGTGCAAGGGTACAATATAATTCATTTTATAAGAGTGCCACGCTCCCTCCTGTGTAAGTTGTAAAGTCTAAATGGACAAAGATGAAGGGATAAGGCAACTAGAAGGGAATAGGGAAAGAGGACCTTGGCAAGATGCTCGGTCATGTAAAAAAGGGAATGAGTACCCAAGGAATTTAGGGCTTGTATATAAACCTAAAAAGTGAATGAGGAGCTCATTCTTTAATGTGTGACAAAAGTGGTCTCTTCTTCTCTCCTTCTTGCTTGCTTGTGAGTGCTTGAGAGAGGGAGTGTGAGGGAGTGAAGGAGTGAGTATGTGAGGGTGAGGGGATCTTGGAGAAGAAGCTCTTCATAATCTCCTCTCCTCTTCTTCCTCCTCTTCTTCTTCTTCTTCTTCTTCTTCTTCTTCTTCTTCTTCTTCTTCTTCTTCTCTTGAGCACATTATGGAGGATGGAGCTTGGAGGTGGACACTTGAGGTTGCTTGAGCTCGCATCCCGAATCGTGGAGCTATCGGTTTGCTTGTGGGAGGAGGCTACTCATTCGGGCATGAAGGTTAGCTCACTGCACCCCCGTAGGATCGAAGGTATGTCGGCTAGGTGAGAGATAGCCATTTTTGCTTATTTGAAATGCTTGAAGTAATAAGCGGTCCATGGGTCTTGGCAGATGAGTGTGAGTTCCCACTATAGTGTCCTCAGAAGATAAGTCCTTTAGTCAAGAATAACTAACTCTCAAAAAAAATTAGAAATAGCCACGATACCATTTCAACATCCCAAAGAGTGAGCTGAGTCCCCATGGAAGGTCAAAGGTGGTTCTAGCACAGCATCTGAAGAGGATACCACTCCCTTGAAGGAGTCATATCTATATCCAAATACAGTAGACGAGATCTTCATCTACAAAGTAGAAGGTGAAAAGCAATTAACTTTTATGGATGTAGATAGCAATGAACGTCACCTAAAGATAGGTACTAGTCTTCTAGAAGAGAAGTTATTGGTCTTACACAACCTACTCAAGGAGAACTTGGATATGTTTGCATGGTTGTATAAATATCTCAAGGGAATTGATCCCACTATACGTCAACATCACATCGACCTAGAGCAGGGATGTGCTAAGCCTATAGTATGACAACAATAGAGGTGCATGAATCCAAATTACACAACCTTGGTGAAAGCAAAATTGATGAAGCTATTAGGAACTGAGTTCATCTATCTAGAGGCCAATAGTGAATGGGTCTTAGCATCATGGTAGTAGTCAATAAGAATGGCAAGTTGCGAATATATTTATGGACTTTCACAACTTCAACTCCAAGATAAGGAAATATCATTTCCCAATCCCTTTTACAGACCAATTGTTGGATACAATAGCGAGAAATGAGCTCAACTCTCTCTTGGATAGATTGAGTGGGTACAACAACCAAGTGGAGATACTAGAAGAGGACCAATCCAAGACAATTTTCACTATAGAATGGGATATGTATGCTTATAGAGTGATATCGTTTGGGCTCTACAATGCCCCGCTACATTCTAGAGAGTGATGATGGTCGTATTCCAAAATCATCTACATGATTTCATTGAGGCATTTACCTAGATGTCTTTTGTGTCTATAGTCTAATCCGTAAATATTGGGAACACTTGGAATAATGCTTTGACTGATTTTGAGAGTATGGGATTTCCCTCAATCTCGACAAATGCATCTTTAGAGTTTCTTCATGAGTTATTTTGGGCCACATTGTCTCTACAAAAGGAATAGCAATAGACCCTACCAAAATTGAGAAGATTATAACTCTAATAGCACCAACCAATCCCAAATAGTTGAGGGGATTTCTCGGCCATGTGGGCTATTATAGGAGGTTCATCAACACACTTTGCAACAAAGGCAACCCCCTATATAAACTCTTGAGGAAAGATGTAGAGTTTATTTGGACAAATGATTGTGAAGAATCCTTTAACACTCTGAAGTAGTGTTTGATTGGAGCACCCATCTTGCAACCTCCTGATTGGATGGAGTTTAATGTGCATGTTGATGCATATATACAAGGTTTAGGCATAGTCTTATGCCAGAAATGTTTCTCCAAGTTGGATCAATCCATTTGCTACACAACTCGTAAGGTCACTGATCGAGAAAGCAACTACACAATGACTTAGTTAGAGTGCCTCACAATGGTATTTGCCTTGGAGAAGTTTCGATAGTACTTGTCGATGTACTTCAAGTTTTATATGGATCATGAGGGACTGTCCTTCTTGATGAATAAAGCTTATATGAAAGGAAAAATGATGGGAAAGTTATGTTCTAAGAGTTTGACTTTGAAGTGGTTGTAAAGCTTGGTCACTCCTATGTTTTGGTTGATCATCTCTCATGGATCCCTTAGACTAAAGAAGAGGAGAAGAATGATCCAAATCTTCCTAATGCTTCCTTATTTTTGGTCAAAATAGTAATCCTATGGTATGCAGATATTGCCAACCTCCTGGCTACATAGCAATGCTTTGTATAAGAAAGGTAAAGATGAAGTGTTGTGAAGATGTGTTGTGGGAGATGAGATTGAGATAGTGCTCAAAGCATGCCATGGTGAGCATGTGGCAAACACTTTATGAGAGAAGCAATAGCCAGAAAGGCTCTACTCATCGTAGGTTACTGGTGGCCAACCCTCCACAAGGATACTTATGATTACTATAAGTTCTTCAATGCCTATCAATGGATGAGAAATCCTACCAAATCTAGTGCCATGCCACTATAGCCTATCGTTTCCTTGAAACTATTCGAGAGGTGGGGCATCAACTTCATATGCCCAATCGACCCTCCAACCAAAAGGAAGTAGAACCAATACATCTTGGTATATACGGACTATGTGATGAAGTGATGTGAAGACAAATCTCTCAAAACCAGATGATAGTAATAGCATGGTCTTGTTTCTATATGAGAATATCATCACATGTTTTTGCAATCCCTTGAAGAAAAAAAAAAGGAAAAAAAAGGTCATGAGAGAAAAGGATTTCGGTCCTTGTCATGTTAACCTACTCTTCGAGAAAAGGTGGAAACGCCCTTAGGAGTAATAAAAAAACTTTAAAGTTTTTAAAAATAAAATAAATAAATAAATAAAACAAAAATTTACTTTGGGAGAAAAGGAAAAAATTCATTATCATAAGAGGCCTCACTCCAATAAAAGATGGCAAACACCCTTGCTATAGAAAAGGTGGCAACATCTCGCAATCCAGAATAGATGACTCCTCAATTGAAATCCCCAGGATACAATTTTGAAAGTGCCTCCCTTGGTACGTTGTGTCCTGTGCTTCAACAATTGCGTCTGACCCCTATAGTAGATGACCTCTCTGTTCTACATGCAATTCAAGTTCCTAACCTATTGGCTGCCTCCTTGGGTATGCCTCTTAATCAACTGACTTTCTTGGACATCATCAACAAGATGAAGCCATTCACCCACCCAACCTTCCTATTTCACCTCGTACCTTGGGTCTTTTCTTGCTCGTTTAGCCCTTTTCCTCGTTTCATTTCGTTCAATGTGAATGCACTCTATGTTTCCCAGAACTGAAATCTAACCTTACAATCTTGTTTTTCCCTTTGAACTTGAAACTTGTCCTCATGCCTTTCTCATGTCAGAATTTTATTTTGACCTTATAGACATGATCCTTCCTTTTTCTCAAAATTTTCTCCTTTTTATAGCTCATCATTCCGATACACGAATTGTCCATTATTCATTTTTGTGTATCTGTGATTATTTTTAAACATATTTTTTCCTATTTTTCCATGTGATGTCTAATTGGACATTTCTTTTTTCTCCACTTCATTTTGGCACAAATAGTTTGTGTTATTAAATTTTTATTACATTTTCATACACATTTTTGTTGTTTTTTCCATGTGAATGTGCCTTCTTGCTACCAAAATTGTGTTTTGACATGATAGGCCTATCAAACACCTCTTCCTTGACATATTTCCTTTTTGTTGCACTTTGTTTTGATTGGTAGATCTTGTCAAATTAATTTTTGACTCCTTTTTCGAGTGTATTTTTTTACCATTTCTCCATGTGAACATCTCTTTTTGCCATCAAACGTGTTGTTCACTCAAACTGGCCTGTTTCACCTATGGCCTTGCCCATTTTTCGTTTTGTCTTCATTTACATTCGATTGAATGGATTTTTCACAATTCTTTTTTTTTTATTTTTTCAGGTGCATCGTCTCGTGTGCTGTGTGAACGCTTGGTTTTCACCTCATGACACATGTCGTGCATCCACCACATTGCATCCGATCTAATGTGCTTCCCCCACTCCTATCTGATCCTGATAGTTCAAATTTTTTTACCCCGCGCCCACCCCCCCTGTGCACATGCGTGAGATGGGGGATTACGTGTTTTTCTTATTACTAGCCAAATCAAAACAACATCACAAAAAAAAACAATTAATCATTATCTATTTTTAAAAACACAAACCAATCGCCCTTGTAACCAACCACTCTCCACACCCTCACTCCCTTCTTTCTCCTTTTCTTTCCCTTTTTTCTTTCTTGTTTTTTTGTTTTCTTTGTTTCTCTTGTGATTTTCCACCACTTGTATTTGGTCCTCTATCACTTGCAACTGGTCCTCTATAACTTGCAACTATTGATGTGCCACCCCCTGTAAGTGGTTCCATATCACTTACAACTACTCTAAAATTTATAAGTTATCTCTCACCACTTGCAAGTGATTCCCCACCACTTGGAATTGATCCTCTATCACTTGCGATTGGACCTCTATCACTTACAACCAACCCCTACCATTGGCAAGTGGTGCAATACCAATTTCATCTAGTCCCCTACCACTTACAAGTGGTGCACTACCACCTATAAGTGATGTGCCACTCCCTATAAGTGGTTTCCTATTAGTTACAATTGCTTCTTTAAACTTTACAAGCTATTCCCTACTACTTGCAAGTGATTCTCCACCACTTGGAATGGGCCCTCTATCAATTATAATTAGTCCTCCATAACTTTCAAGTGGTCTCCTACCACTAGCAAGTGGTATGCTACCATTTGCATCTAGTTTCCTACCACTTACAAGCAGTTCATTGTCGTTCATAAGTGCTCACATAGAACTTTAATTGAAGCACTACAACTTCTAGGTGGTGAGCGATCATTCTCACAAGTGGTCTACTTCACCTTACAGTTAGTCTCCTACCACTTAAAAGTTGTGAAATAAAATTTCAAGTGGTTTGTCTCCACTTATAAAATCCATTTGCCCACCGTAAAAGTGTCCTTAGCACTTGCATGCTATGTGCCACCATTTGAAAGTTGTCATTTACCACTTACAATTGGTACCCTACCACTTGCAAGTGGTGCGGTACCACTTATAAATGGTCCCCTAACACTTACAAGTGGTGCACTAAGGCTCCCATGTGTTCCGATAGAACTTGTAGTTGGAGCACAACCACTTCTAGGTGGTGAGCTACGATTTCCAAGTGGTCTTCTTCCTCTTACATGTGGTCCCTTACTATTCAAAGAGGTGTATAGAAATTTCACGTAGTATGCTACCACTCTCCAATGAAAGGTCATCATTTTAAGTGCCTTGCTATCACTTATAAGAGCTTTATTTGCACCATGCAAGTGTCTTTACCACCTATATGCAGTCCACCACCATTTGAAAGTGGTCTCTTACCACTTGCAACTAGAAGCCTTCTTGTGGTGGCAGGCAATGCACCACTATTTATAAGTGGGCTACCGCATTCCAAGGGGTTCTCTACCACCTCAAGGTGGTGTATATCACTTCCAAGAGGTCCACTACCATTGACAAAAGATTTTTCACTACCAAGCAACAATAAGACAAGAGGTAAGCTACCATTTGTTTGTGGCCACCACTTTCACTTTTTGTGCTAGCACGGAGTCATGAACAAGTAAACACAATGGGTAACTTACAAGTTACAAGTGGTGAATCAACACTTTCAAGCAATGATCACCATATCCAAGTGGTGTGGTAGGCCACTCTCCAGTGTTTGCTTTTCACTTACAAGTGGCTACCATCTCTCGTAAGTGGTAAGTCCCAAAATTTAGTGATCATTCACCTCTTCTCAGCGCTAGTGGTTGCTCACCACTTTGAAGTGGTAGCAACCATGCGGAAGTCCTTCCTTCTCAACTAAGGAGTGGGTTGCCACCAATTTCTTATGCTCAATCATATTATTCTATTGACTTGTCATGTCAATGAGCACTTTCATATGGTCAAATCACTACTTTAGAACAAAAATACACTCTCTTTGTTGACACTCAGCATTTAAACACCACTGTGAAGTGGTCATTATGCAGTTTAACTTGTTGATAAACATTGAAAATTGATTTTTGGCACTGACATGTGCTAGCTTTTAAGCACCTATTATAAGATCCAAGATACACGCTCGACTTTCTTATATACTTAAAATATATCTGGTGAATATTATGTTGGCACAGAGGGAGAACATATGAGAGAAGAGAAATATGCAAAGAGAGAGGTAGAGAAATTGGCAACACACAAGGGACTGGAAGATGGGCAAGTCTCCCCCCTTGTGGAGTTGTATTATTGACAAGGAGCAAGCTCCTCCGTTACACATAAGCCAGTTCTTACTTGTAGATCTTGGAAACAAGATCACAGTTCCTTGCATTGCATACAACCGGCTAACACTTGCACAACTTGGAAGTTGGCACCTTTTGATCCTTCTTGAGTCTTCTTCTCTCCTACACAATATGTGTAGGGCTCTCATCTTGGCGCTTGATTTTGGTAGAGCTTCCGCAGCACTTGCACCTTCTCTTCTCCTCTTGGAACTTGATTTCAGCAAAGCTTCCGTAGCACTTACACCTTCTCTTCTCCTCTTGGAACTTGATTTCACTAGAGCTTCCGCATCACTTGATTTTAGCACGGCTTCCACAACACTTGCACCTTCTCTTCTCCTCTTGGATACAAGCAAAGTGATGCTTCCTTCACCTCCCCCTTACACCCAAGGAGAGCCTCCTCTTTTATAGGCTTTCAAGAGCTTCTCTTCTTGGAGAGAGAGTTGACTTGATCTTCATGCAAGATGTGGTTGTTCCACTCTGCAGCATTAATTTCGAGATATCTCTTTGTGCATTGTTTGGATGAAAAAACGTTCAACACGAAAGTTGTAGATCTCGTTATTTCCGATAACCCGTGCAGCTTGTTTTTAGAGATCGGTTTTCTATTACGAGATATTTTAAAAATGGATTTTCCAAAAAACAGCTTTTTAAATTGTACTCTTAACTTGTGGTCCATGCAACCACCTTGACTCACAGATAAGGAGAGTTCATTAGATTGCCTTGGGCCTCAACCTTAAGATTGAATTCCACACAAAAGCTTATGTCATTTTAGACCTTAGAAAGAGAAAATCACTTCTCTCCTCACTTCCAAAGGATCACATCTCTCGTCTTTCTTAGTGAGAGAATTTCCTCTCTCGTCTTTCTTAATGAAAGAAAAAACCTTAAACCTTGACTTGTAGGGAGAGGATGACCCCAAATGAATGCAATGCTCATTACACACAAGTAAACGTTCTCAGGCGTCCTTGGATGCACACATAAATACATATACACAATGCTAATGCACTTCCTCTTCTTAGAACTCAATCCATGTTCATTTATGTGTAACTCCTTGGTTCTTGTGTACACTCTTACACTTGGCAGACACTTCTTTTCCCCTTCATAACTTGTACTGCCTGTACCAGATATCCCCGTCACAGTGCTCTGATCACCCCATTAAGTGATGCACTAGGAATACTAGTCTCTAAATGGTCTCATGGCCATGCTAGATCATCATCAACACTTAAAGAAAAGTGAGTCATTAATTTATTGACATAAATTTATTAAATAGAGAATACATAATAAGCAATCAATTTAGTGACATCCCTCTGGCTTCTAAACAGTTGACCTCAAACAGTAGAAGGGATACATAGTCCTTAAGAAGATCTGGAAAGTCTTGTAGTTCTCTCTCAGTCATAAACTGAGCGTCCAATGGGGGATAATTCTTAAACTTAACCAGATACTTCTGTAATACCTTACCTGACCTTAGAGTATTGTCCTGATGGTATAAAATTCTTTTAGGCACAAGGAACTCTTCTGTTTCTTCTATGTCGGGTAAATCTTCCTTGATTGGTTCCATTGGAGGTTCTCCAATATAGGGATGTAGCAAACTTATATGGAAAGCATTATGAATGTTCCAATGACTTGGTAGATCCAAACAAAAAGTCACATCGTTTATCTTATTTGTGATGATGATGCTTATCTGCTTCACATTTATGCTTCTCTTGTGTCCTTTGAATAGCAAATTTTACTTGAGTGAAAGTTGTATCAATGTCTCTAACACCATACATTTGCCAATATCTCAAGAACTCACTGCCCATAACTCATGCTGTAGGCTGATTTCAAGTGCCTTTGAGATTTGTACCTGCACCTAAACTTGAAAATACATGGGATCCGAGACCCGAGGGGTTTGCAAAGTTCCCTCTCGGGCCGGGTTGCGCTCCCCTTCAGGGTCCTCGTTGGTAGGGGAGGGTCACCTCTCTTTTGTCCTACCGACTCGCTCGGCATCCACTTTTCCTCTGGGCAAGTACATGGCAAGTGAATTCTAGCTCTAAAAATCAGTATGATATGCATGGAATAGGAAGGAAATACAATTGCCTTTCATTTTCCCTTTTCATGATATGCAAGATTGGAATTGAAAAGGCTGAAATGTAAATGAGAAATGGAGAGGTATTTACCTCAGCAGTGACTCACTGCTTACAAAGCTTTTCTCACTTACCAATTGGGTAATGATTTTCTTATGATCAAGAGGCAAAATAGGTAATCAATTTCATGTCAGGGTTAGGCAATAAAGATTGAGTAATGAAGCTCAAGAAATTACTGATTTCAGTGAATGAAAGTAGATGGGTAATGCTCATTCATTATGGAAGAGTTTGAGACATTTAGAGATGGCCATTTCAGTAAATTGAAGAGGTTTAGTAAAGACAATGACTGACATAACCTATAGGCTTCAAGTAATGCATTAGGCTATGAATGAAAGCTTCATTAATCCTCTTATTTCTCTTCAACAATTGGAAATGAGATAAGCAATTGGATGTAAAGAGAAATTAAGAGTGATTAGAGTACCTCATTTAATTGATTGGAGAAGAGCATTGTTGATGGAATGACCTTCAATCCATAATGCTTGACATAGGTGAGTTGAGCTTGATAATCCTTCCAAAATCAGTCCAAGAGATCTTCAATCTTCAAGAATAATCCCTTCCTTGATAAGCTTCAGCTTCATTAATCCCATGAAAGCTCCATGACTCCATGAATGCTCCAAATGAGGGTTGATGAAGACCGATTACCTTCTCTACTTGAAGTAGGTTGCAATAGGTAATAGAGAGGGCTTCAATGTGTCCAAGAGATCCCGAAATTTGAGAGGGAATGCCAAAATTTAATGGCATAAAAGCTTCATGCTGTCCATTGAACACCTAGACCTCCATTGGCTTCAATCTCCTTCAATGTCGGTCCAATGTTGATGGATTCTTGAGGGGAAATGGTTGAGGAAGCTTCAGAGATGCTTTGCCCACAAAAGCCCCATGATTTGCTTTAAAAATTTCAAGAATCTTTAATGCTGTCCCAAACTGTTATATATAGAGTTTGCAATCTCCATATCCATGCTCCATCGAAGCTTCAAGCTTCAAGATCAATCAATGTTGGTACTAGGATGTATGTAGAAGCCTCAGGGAGTATAATAGAGCAAAAGCCCTTTGATCTTGATGAAGAAATTTGAGAAATTTTAGTGCTGTCCAAAACTGTCATAAAACTCCATACCTAGGGTTTGAGAAAGCTCCCATCTTCCAAAAGGAGTGAAAGATCAAGTAGAAGATGATGTATACTCATAGTTGCACTCCATTTGATCATCCCATGAAGAGTATAACCTCTGATTGCCTCACGTTTGCTGATCAAGAAGGGGGGGGGGGCTGTAAAAACAACGCAAACTGCTGCAGGACATCCTCTTACAGCACATGATGAAAACGTGGTGGATATGAAGCATGTAGGTACTCAATAGGTAGCTTAAGACCCATACTACATTCTTACATAAACCATTTGAGCACTAGAGGTCATGGGAAGAAGATCTGAGAAGAAATGTCCATGGCAGTTTGTATGGCAGCTTGAAGGAATGAGGAAAGAGAAGAAGAAACCCTTCCTTCTCAAAAGTAACCACAGTTAAAGTGTCATGTAACCATTAGTTTGTCCACTTACCCCAATTTTTGGCTCAAATCTTGATCACGTCCTGCTATTTTGGCTGGAGCCCTCCATTTCTTCCATTATTAATGCCAAGAATCACCATCTTCATCCCTGTTTGTAGCAGACTTTCACATGTAACTCCGGTTTGAAGCCTTCATGTCTTGTCAAGTCCTGTCACTCAAATTCCTAACTATGGTTTGCCCTCTCTAGCCTAGGAAACTGAATCTAGTACTTGAAAATGACTTCTGTAAGGATCTAAGCTACAACTCTGATACCAATGTAATGAAAGCAATCGACCATGGAATGAAATCTAACTGAAATTGAAAATTAACTAAGCTACAACAAAGAATTAACAAATCTATTGCACCAAGACATCCTCATCATGTATTAATGGTTGGGGATTCAAGAATACATGACGGCCACGGCTGAGTGCTTCATAGGCTAAGAAGAAGCAAACTCCAAGAAAATGGTAAAGCCAAGATTATTGAATGATCAAAAGATGTCTTGCCTTTGGCCTCTAGTCCCTTTTATTCTAACCCTCTTCCAAACTTAAGGGCTGTTCACACATGTACACATAGGCTAGGGCTAAATTTACAAAGGCTGGAATTAATCCAAGGTGCAAATATTAATGTTGTATTTTTCCTTCATGACACACATGTCTGGCTTTCACCACGTCTTGTGCTGACATCCGACTTTTAAGTTGTGGCCGCCCGTTCCCATCAGCATAGATTTGTTTACCCCCCCTGCTCGTGTTCGTTTGTACAACGAGGGAAGGAGGGCATGCTTTATTCAAACAAAAATACTTTAAAAAAAATACACACAAAGACAAACAACCAATACACCAAACAAAACCACGATCACACAAACACTACCCCATTAAAAAAAATTATTTTAAAAAACCCATGAAAGTGTAAAAAGAAAAAACACACAAAAAAACCCAAAACAAAAAAAACAACCAAGAATACAAATTTCCCACTCCCAACTGTCCCGACCTTCCCACACACACAGACACACACACTCTCCCTCTCTGTCTTCCTCTCTCTCTCTCTCTCTCTCTCTCTCTCTCTCTCTCTCTCTCTCTCTCTCTCTCTCTCTCTCTCTCTCTCTCTCTCTCTCTCTGTTCCTCCACCCTTCCCTCCCACCACCCTTTTCCCTTTTCCTCCCTCCCCCCATCCACATACCCCACCTCCCTCTCCTCCCTCCTCTTTCCTCCTCCTACTCCTCCCTCCTCCCCTCTCCCTCCTCCCTTGCCACCCACTCCCCCTCGGTGGCCCCCCTCCTCGCTGCCTCGGCCACCGCGGCCATTACCGCCCCGCCTAATGTAGCTGCCACCCCACAATCGTGAGCATGTCTCGCATAATCGTGGTCGTCGCCACCTCGCCAGAGCTGACACTGCCGTGCTACTGTGCCACCCCCTGCTCACCTACCAGCCCCCCCTCAAAGGCCCACCCCTAATGGCCCTACCCGCCCACCAACCCCTAAGTAACCCCCACCTATCAGGCACCCAATCCCCCCTTCGCGCCCACCCCTCCTTACCACCTAACCACCCCCCAAGGTAACACCCCCCCAAAGGTAACTTAATTTTTTAATTAATTACATTTAAAATAAAATAAAAAAAACACACATATATATATATACATTCTTTATTTTAAAAAATAGCCAACCATCCCCACATTTCTTTAAAAAATCTATTTCAATTTACAAAAACCAAACTTAATTTAACCCAACCATAAAAAAAACATAATAATACTAATCACATAATCACAACAACTTTTCCCCAACCATCCCCCTCTTGATTTTCAGTCTCTGTCGCATATATTTCATTCTTCTGTGCGTGATCTCCCCTTTTCCACTATTGTGCATGTGTTGCCTCCTTTAAGGTCTTGTTCAAATGTGGGGTTTTGGATCTTGTTCTGCGAGTTCGTGTTGAGTTTTTCTACAATGACTCCACTCATGCTAGCATTGGAGTTTCACCCTTTGAGGCTATATATGGTTATAAGGTTCCCTTATCCACAGTCATCTATAATGAAAGAATCAATTCTCATGGGAAAGAAGAGTTGGAAAGAATGCAGACCCTTCTTTAACAGTGTAAGATGAATCTTAGGAAAGCCCAAGATCAGATGAAGAATACAAATAAGAAGAAGTGACCCTTATAGTTCTAAGAAGGAGAATTAGTTTTGTTGAAAGTGCACAAGTCTTGGTATTCTACTTTGAAGGATGGATACAGTAACAAGCTTGCTCACAGATTTTATGGACCCTACAAGATCCTGAAGCGCATTGGAGACTTAGCAAATAGATTAGAGCTACCTCTTTCACTAACATTCATGATGTATTCCATGTTAGTGCTATGTTCCATCCATCCTTTTCCAACTTTTTTAAGTTTGTTTTTGAGGGAGAAAAATTCTGGGACGGGATGGGTTGTAAGAAGCAAGGAATAATAGTTGTTTAGTGTGGAAATAATAATAATACTATGCCACATTGACATAGGTATAAAAGGGAGAGACATGTTATTTTTCTCATCTTTTGAAAACATTAATACATTACTATTTCTTTCCTCATTACCTTGCTCACTTCAATGGCTTCTCACCTCTTTCTATCTTTCTCTCTCCATTTCTAGTATTTCTCTCTCCTCATCACTCTCTTTCCTACACTTCTTCTCTCTCTTTTGTAGTATTCTCTCTCCTCTTTCTCTCTCTCCAATTCACTTCTTGACATAAGGTTAAGATAAGTACTTAGATTTTTCCTCAATACTTCACCTAGTGCTTTGTACTGGAATTTAAGAAATGGGATTTCTTTGTTAGAATATTTAAAGCACTAAGATAGCATGTTTCCTTAGCCTAAAAGTTCATTGTAGGGTCAAAGTTAGATAAGTTAGATTTAACCATGGTATGATCCTATGATCATTGCCAAGATGAAACAAGTGGGAGGATCCATTGACCTTCCCTTTGAAACTCTTTGAAGTTGGATAGAAACTCTAGGAGATAAGATGACCATCCCAATGTTTGAGAATCCAAGTGCTAATGCCCTTAGATGTCATATGCGTTGAGGAGATCTTCAAGATCTTAGAAAGTCCTTATTATCACAACAAGTCAAATAATTGCTAATTTATTTATTAAAAATATGAAATTACTTTTGACCTAAAAAGCCATGGTAGATGGATTAACTATTCTAGATGGATTAAGTAAATAGTGGTTGAGCTAAAATTGAGACCTTGATAAGTGAAAGGAATTAATCACGTTCCTTCCAAAAAGATAAGCAATAGACCACACGAAGAACCTTATCTCTTTGAGAGGAAATAATCAAAGTTCACAACGTGAAACACCAAGTATATATCAAAGGAAAGAGTAAACCTAAGGACTCTTGAAAATATTTCCTAGTAGGGTAAATTATATTTGTGATTTCAATTGTGCATTCAAAGGGCTACTTAATGCACCATGAGGGATTTATTCATGTTCTAAGGATCTAGGATAATAATTTAATCTTAATACAAAGAGTTTAAAAGGAAGGATTGCACTAGACCTCCCCTAAAGCTAGTTGTGGAATCTTACATCAAGGGGGTTGGTTTTACCACTTTGAAGATCTTGGATTGTGAGAGGTCACTTTGTAGGGGGGATATTAGGAAGGAGGTGTGGTAAGGGTGCTAGGGAGGCTTTGGCTATAGTAAATTCATTATGCAGCTACTAGAAACTATGTAACCCCTATGTGACTTAGAATGGATGTCATGTGATCCTTGCTACTAGTTAAGGGCAGAAATCTTGGTAAAAATTGAACCTTTGAGTTGTTACTTTTATATGGGTGGAAATACAAATTGTAATAAGAAACATTCAAGATAAATAAAGAATTATTTGACAAATGGTTGTTTTATGCTATTTAAGTGTTGTGACATAACTTACATGAAAGAACCTAGTTTCCTAAAAGGTTAATTAAGGAAGCTACATTTATGTGTTGAAACATCACTTTTAGGGGATAGGAGTGAGACTATGCCTTATGGGGGAAAAGGGGTTGATGTGCTACACTCCCCCTCATTTCTTACTCTCTTTAAACCAAGTGCAAAGTCAAGTGATCTAGCACAAGTGGATGCTCTAAGATTGATGCTAAATGAACCAATAGGTAACCTTAGTCTACTCGAAGAACTCGGATTCAGGTTGATGCTCATGGGTTATAGTTGTTGAGATATCGAGCTCCACTCATGATATGCCAGGGTGACTGTTGTGCATTTATGTCACTGACTTGTTAGCTGCAGATGTGGTTGGTACACTGCCCATGAATAATAGCTAGATGACAGCTATCCTTATCTACTCTAGTTCGTGGCTTAGTTAGTATGCCACCTTAGTTAGTTGAGTTTGATTTGAGACCCATATATAGGGTTCTTCTATTTCTCTGTACTAGAGTTCTTTTTGGCTTACACAACTAAGAAGAGGAAAACTGTTTTCAGCCTCCACCTTTGTGTGTATTCCCCCATTGTGTAAGTGAGAAAGCTACAAGTGAGACTCCTTCCTTCTCTTCCACAATCGTGACATGGTATCAGAGCCTAGTTCGTGGTAAGGAGCTCAAGAAAGCAAACCAAGTTTGCAGTGTTCTGGTAAGAGGACCAGTGTTGCTTTCATTTTTGGAGTTTGGGAGCAAGTCTTTGCAGGTAGCACAGCCAGAAAGTGCAAGAGTGCATTGTCTCAGATTGAGACGCCTTTCGCAGTATAGCAAGAGCCCTGTTTTTTTAATTCAAGGCCATTTCGGGGCTTGTTTTGGAGGCGGAAGTTTTCGGCACGCACTCAGGAAAAGGTAATGTCTTTTGCTGTGCGACCATTGTTCTACAGGTTGGTGAAAAGTTACCGTAGAAATTGCATTGTATGCTTGTGCGCAGAGACATTGGGAGTTACAGAATCATCATTGTTGCCTGTTGATGCAAAATCGTCACTAGGAAGTGACTGTGTGGTCAAATACCACTTTCATCAGTTTTGCAGATTTGCCATTGTGAGGTTGAAGTTGTGTTTTTTTGCAGTGATAGAATATTTTGTAGTGTACTATAATGGCGTTTGATTCTCTTTCACAAATTGTCACTAAAAAGCTTGACAAGAACAACTTCCAAGCATGGAAGGTTAGAATGACGAATTTTCTTATGGGAAAAGGATATTGGAAATTCGTTACAGGAAATGAAGAAGAACTAGTTCTTCTTGATGTTTCCAATCAACAGCAAATGCAGGCATTTAAAGGATGGCATGAGAGAGCCAGAAAAGTTATGTACTAGCTGTCTATCAGTATTTTAGACTCTATGATTGTGCATATTCAAGATGCAAGTACGCCAAAGGAGGTATGGGATACTTTGTCAAAAATGTATAGCACAAATACGCAAGCCAGGAAAATGCAACTCAAGCAAGAGTTGCACAATGTGCAAAGAGAAAGTATGAGCATCAATGACTACCACATGAAGGTGAAGAAGATTGCACAGATGCACTTGCTTCCATTGGTTCGCCAGTTGAAGATGATGATTTAGTGTCTGTGACCTTGAATGGTCTAGGAAAGGATTATGTACAATTCCGGACATCCATTTCCATCCGTGAAAGATTTCCTGATTTTGAGGAGTTGATTGCTCTTCTAATTTCTGAGGAGTAGAGAAATGGTGGTGCATCTTCTTCAGGAGGAACTTCAAAAGAAACTATCTTCTACTCAAATGCTGGAAGTGGTAGAGGCAGAGGTAGAGGAGGCCGATCTAGAGGCCATGGTAGAAATCAGAATATGCAGGAAACTCAAGAAAACCAGTCCTATGGAGGAGGACGTGGTAACTCTAGAGGTAGGGGGAGCCAAAGAGGTCGTGGTGGATGGAAAAGAGGCCAAAATGCAAACAACAATGTTGAATGCTACTATTGTGGTAAAATGGGTCATATGGCTAAAGACTGCTATAAAAAGCAGAATGACATCATGAATGGAAAATTGCAACAAGGGAATTATGCATCTTCCAGTAAACAGGGTGATGATAGAAATGAGCATTTGTTTATGGTGCAGCACATGAACAATTCTGTGACAAGTGCAGAAGAAAGCAACGAAGTGTGGTATGTTGACTCAGGTGCGTCAAACCACATGACAGGTCATACAGAATGGATGGAGGATGCAAGGAAAATGGAAAAACTAGGATTTATGGAGACTGGTGATGATACTGCACATCCTATTGTGCAGATTGGAAAAATTCATTTGTCTATGCAGGATGGGAAAAAGAAATACCTGTCAGATGTATTTCATGTCCCGAATGTCACCAAGAATCTGGTTTCTGTTGGTCAAATGGTTGAGCAGGGCTTGCAAGTCAGATTTAATCCTCATGGATGTTTTGTTGAGGATATGAAAAATAAAGGTCGCTTGATAGCAAAAGGAAAGAAGAAGGGCAGAATGTTTACGTTGGATGCAGACATGCCTGAATTGAGTGCAACAATGTTTGCACATGGGACCGGTGTAGTTGCAGATATTGATATCTGGCATAAAAGCATTGGTCATGTTAATGTACACAAACTTAAATCAATGCAGGCCCAAAACATTGTTGCAGGATTGCCTAAATTCAAGGTTGCAGAAATGCATAAGGTATGTAAAGCCTATCAATTTGGAAAACATGCAAGGAAACCATTTCCTAGACATGTTCAAGAGAGTAAGAAGCCATTGGAATTAATCCACTCTGATGTGTGGACTACTAAAGCTGCATCTATTGGAGGCTGTCATTATTTTGTCACTTTTATTTATAACTATAGCAGAAAAGTTTGGGTGTATTTTATGAAAAAGAAAAGTGAAGTGTTTGGGCATTTCAAAACTCTTAAAGCTATGGTTGAAAAAGAAATAGGCCTGCAAATAAAATGCCCAAGGTCATATGGAGGGGGAGAGTACCTCTCAAATGAGTTTGCAAGGTTCCTACAGGAGCATGGCATAAAGCAACAATATTCATGCAGTCATACCCCACAACAAAATGGAATTACAGAAAGGAAAAATAGGCATATTGGAGAGGTATCTCGTGCCATGCTCAACGAAAAAGACTTGCCAGATTTTTACTAGGCTGAAGCAGTTGCTATAGCAGTCTACATAATGAACAGGACTCCCACGCAGCAATACATGGGATGACTCCAGAGGAGAGGTATACTGGTAGGAAACCAGATATTTCTCATTTGAAAATTTTTTGTTGCATTGCTTATGTTCATGTGCTAGATGAGTTGAGATCCAAGTTGGATCCAAAAGCTGAGAAGTGCATCTTTATTGGTTACTCTCTGCAGCAAAAAGGGTATAGATGCTATAACCCTTCTACTCGTAAGTTTATAGTGAGCAGAGATGTTTTTGATGAGATGAGTAGCTGGTATAAACTAGTAAATGTGATTGATGATATAGATGCACAAAATGGTAATGCTGCACAGAATTCACAGTAGCAGTCACAAAATATTAGTGGACCTGGAGTGTCCTCTAGTAGTGGTTCACATTCTTTGCCATGGACAGGCAGATTGAGATCAAAAGAATCTCGTCAAAGCAATGCAGATAGTGGTATGCAAGTTTCACGAAAAGGAAAAGAGAAGGTAGATTAGCCCATGTTTGATGTGAATGCAGGTTACTCTTATGTGGATGGTGAATCCAATGACTCAGAACAGAGCATTGATGATGAGTTGGGTATTCCTTCTATTGTTACACCTGGAGTCAGGAAGACCAGGGATGTTTTGAGAGCACCTGGGAGTGAACCTACGTTGCGCTGGTCTACCAGAGCTAGGTATCCTACGAATAGGCTGAAATATGATGGATTTACAGTCATTCACTATGCCTATATGGTCAAAGTGGTACAGGAACTAGAACCCACTTCTTTTGAGCAAGCCATGGGAAAAGAAAAATGGGAGAAAGCCATGGATGAAGAAATGGATGCCTTGGAAGCAAATGCTACATGGGAATTGGTACCTTTGCCTAAAGATAAGAATGCAATTGGTTGTAAGTGGGTTTATAAGGTGAAGCACAATGCAGATGGTTTTGTGAACAGATACAAGGCAAGATTAGTAGTCAAGGGGTATGCACAAACATATGGCATTGATTATGAAGAAACATTCAGTCCGGTTGCAAGGATGGCAACCGTAGGAGCAGTCATTGCTATGGCTACATCAAAGGGATGGTCTTTACATCAGATGGATGTAAAGAATGCCTTTTTGCATGGTGATTTGCAAGAAGAGGTCTATATGGAGTAGCCACCAGGTTATGTGCATGCTATTCATCCTGAGTTTGTTTGTAGGTTGAAGAAAGCCTTGTATGGCTTGAAGAAAGCACCTAGGGCATGGTCTGACAAGATAGAACAGTATCTTGTCACTATTACTTTCAGATTTTCAAGGCAAATTTCTCACTTTATGTGAGAAAAACAGAGAAAGGTATTATGCTACTTGTCATTTATGTTGATGATTTGATTATGACAGGTGATAGTGATGCAGATATCCTTCATGTAAAAATGCTATTGAAGCAGAAGTTTGAGATGAAGGATTTGGGAGAGCTGCGTTATTTTTTGGGCATTGAGGTGATTAGATCACCAAGTGGGATATGGCTCTTACAGAGGCAGTATGGATTGGACATGCTGTCCAAATATGGGATGACATGTTGTAAGCCTATTTCAATTCCTTTGGAGCAAAATGTGAAGTTGAGCACAGATGCATGCGAGCTTCTGGAAGACCCTACTATGTATAGACGCATAGTAGGAAGTTTGATTTATATGACTATTACCAGGCCAGTTTTGAGCTATGCTGTTGGATTGGTAAGTCAGTTTATGCAAGCTTCAAGGAAATGGCATTTGGATGCGGCTAGATGCATACTCAGGTATGTGAAGTCCACATTGCAGTATGGACTATTTTATGAGGATGGGGTTCAGATACAATGCTGGTAGTATTTCTGATAGACGATCTACCAGTGGATATGTGTTCTCTTTTGGGAGTGCTGCAGTCACTTGGAGCAGCAAGAAACAGCCTATAGTTGCCTTGTCGAGCACGGAGGCTGAGTACAGGGGTGTAGCAATGGCTACATGTGAGGTAGCTTGGTTGCATAAGCTACTTTATGATATGCATCAGCCTACAAATGGGCCAGTTGTCATTTATTGTGACAATATGAGTAGTATACACTTGGCAAATGACCCAGTCTATCATGCTAGAACAAAGCACATTGAGGTGCATTATCAGTATGTGCGGGAGAGGTTTTACTAGGTCTTATTGATCTAGTTTATGTCAGCACAGAGGATCAGGTAGTTGACATATTTACGAAGGCATTGGGCGGCGCAGAGAACTGCGCAAGTTTAGAGACCTGCTTGGTGTGCAGGAATTGGGATTGAGTTCGAGGGGAAGTGTTAAGATATCGAGCTCCACTCGTGATATGCCAGGGTGACCGTTGTGCATTTATGTCACCGACTTGTTAGCTGTAGATGCAGTTGGTACACCGCCCATGAATAATAGCTAGATAGATGACAGCTATCCTTTTCTACTCTAGTTCGTGGCTCAGTTAGTATGCCACCTTAGTTAGTTGAGTTAGTTGAGTTTGGTTTAGACCCATATACAGGGTTCTTCTATTTCTCTGTACTAGAGTTCTTTTTGGCTTACACAACTAAGAAGAGGAAAATTGTTTTCAGCCTCCACCTTTGTGTGTATTCCCCCATTGTGTAAGTGAGAAAGCTACAAGTGAGACTCCTTCCTTTTCTCCCACAATCGTGACAATAGTCAAAGCCTTCCATTGTGAAGTGGACTTAGGCAAAACTAGGTGATAAACCTCGTGTTATTCTGAGTATTGGGCAATGTCAATTAAGAATATCTCTTGATGGACCACTAAAATAATTTCAATGAGGGCTTCTTAGTTAGGTACATCATAATGAATCACGAGCAAGAGGATATAGAAGTTAGCATGTCAAATGTACAAAATGCCCATTATTTGGATGAAGTCAACAATGTTTCTCGTGACTCCAATGACTATCAATAGTTTTCTAATGAAATCAAGTTCATGAATGAGGGGATTTATCAACTCAATCATCTAGAATAGTAGCACTTGATAATTGAGAAATTTGTGCAAATAAAGGCATCAAAATGAGCTCATCATCATGGAAAAATCTTTTCTAAAAACAATTTTTCTTTTGTATCCTTTTGTCAAAAATCATATATGAAGCAATGTAAACATATGCATCCAAGGCTCATTAAAATATTGAAAGGAAAATCGGGGTCAAAGCCTTTTGTCTCGTTCCAAAATGGAAGGGTCTCAAAGACCTTAGTTTATGTATGCAATTTGAATATCATAATGCAAGAAAAAGGAAAGGTGGTTTGAGTTGTGGGATGTGAGGAGGTGCGAGGTTGACTTGGTTACAACCTCTCTCTTCTGGTGTCTTCTCACACCTACTTGATGGCATAATGTTGTTTAACATTTTTCATTATTTTCCATTGTGAATGTAGTGTGAATGATAATTTTTCTAAGAAAATAGATATGAATGTCAAGCAGAGATTTGAGAGGTGAGAGAAATAAGACTAGAGGAGAGAGAAACAAGTGACAATGATAGAGAAATACTAGAAATGGAGAGAGAAAGACAGAAAATAAGAGAGAGAAGCCATAGAAGCTATGAATGATAAGGTGAGGCAAGAGACAATAAATGTATTAATGTTTCAAAAGATATCAAAATTTACATGTCTCTCCCTTTTATACATGTATCAGTGTGACAATGTATTATTAATAATTCCATATTAAACATATCTTCTTCCAAATTTCTTACAATTCATTCCATCATAAAGGTTTTTGCCCACAAAAACAAACTTACAAGAAATGAAAAGGATGGATGAAACAGAGTACTACTCTGTTTTCAATTGTACAAAGTATGAAAATGAATGAAATATTGAAGACATATGGATTGAAATGAAGAAATGAAAGTAAGCCTCAACTATGTACATAATCTTAAATTCTTAAAAAGAGTTTGAATCCTTTAAGTCTTTAAGAAATAGACTCAAAATGAAGAAGCCAATTTGCTATAAAAAACAAACCCTACTGAACCAAATCTACCATAACTTCTAGTAGAAGTATCAAAATGAAGCATGCCGCATATCAGAGTACTTTGACCCTATGTAGCTGGCCTATTTCTGAAAACAGACTGCTATCAAGACCCTACCTACAACATGACTAGATCTACAGTAATTATGCCTCAGTCACCAATGTATCCCATAGATAAGGAAAATCATTTAATATAGATTCAAGCCTCCAAGAAGCTTCTTTAGGTGGTAAACCTCTCTATCTAATCAAATATTTAATGATAGAGTGAGAGTAGAGCTTCTTCTCATGCTAACCTATGATAGCCTCAAGGATGTACTGAATAAGACCTCCATCTATAGGTGATAGCTCATCAACTATATCCATAGGAGCACCATAGAAAGGCTTGAGCTAACTAATATGGAATACATTATGAATCTTAGTGGAAGAGAGTAGTTCCAATCTATATGCCAAGTCTCCAATGTGCTTCAAGATCCTGTAACGTCCATAAAACCTATGAGTAAGCTTGTTACTAGACCCATCCTTCAAGGTAGAATAATGAGCCTTGGGCACTTTTAACAAAAATAATTCTCCTTCTTGGAACTCTAAGGGTTGCCTCTTCTCATATGCCATTAGGGCAAAAAACTCTTCAAAAAAGGCACTTGTAACAAAATGATTAAGTTGCTAATTAGTTGAGATTTTGGAAGAATGAAAATGCCAAATTTGGTTTCTCAGATGTGATTAATGAGATAATATTGAATTCATTGAAAATCTCAGCCATTAATTGTCTCTCATCTTTAATTTATATCAGGGTCACCTTTTCGACCGTTTTTATCTTGGAACTTGGGAGAATTTGTATTTTCAAGAAATGTCTACCTATATTGTGGTTTGTCTACTCTTGCATCTTCTTTTCACACTCCCTTTCTCCATTCTATTTTAGCATTCTCTTCTTTGTGCTCACTTTCTTATCTCTGTGATTGTTGATTTGCTAAAATATTTAGCAATACCTCTGCAAGTAATACAGATGCGAGCACATGCAAGTACAAACTTACTATCCAACTAGATCCAATTTATTCATCTTGGAGAAGTATACATTGTTGAGTACTAATAGACGATATGGAGGCCAACAAATTGCAAACTCAAGGAAAGAAACATATAGATTTGTGGGTGGATGGACATATTTATCCCTAGGATCCTTCAACAGGTAAATCTCCTAATTTTTAAAATATTCATGACTATGTGATATTGTGGGGAAAGGTTAAAATGGGATGTTTGGCTATTGTAAAAGGTTATACTCTACATCTTACACATACATGGCTCAAATGAATGAAATGAGAAAAACATTCTTTATTGACGAGACAAGCATTTCTGAGCTTACAGATAAGATTGACCTTCTGGAAAATGCTAATAAGTCATTACAAGATAAGAAAGCACACTTAAAGAAAACTCCAATAGGATTCAGAGAGAGAAAGAGACCATTAAAAAATATAACTAGCTTGTGTGTGTGAGTAAAGAAAAGAAGATTGAATCTTACAAAGAAATATATCTCTAACATGCCAGGTATTAATATTCGAGAGAGTGAGGAGAGAATCAATATTTTAAAACAGACCATGAATAAGAATGATATTTTGAGGATTCTTAGGTCACCTCAGAATATAGATTTGAGAGGCCCAACTCTCAAAGAATTGGTCAAGGACTTAAAGGACACAGTAAAACCAAACGAAATTGTAGAGACATGTGATACTGTGGGCATTAGTTGAAAAGTTTATCAGGCTATCTCAAGATTATGGTTTAAAAATATAAAATGTAATAGAATAACTACATTTGGGTTACCTTGATCCCTTAGAGTATCGGTTGCAAATATTTGGGTTTTTGGGGAATACATGCATATTGAAGCATCTATGCCATATGAAAAGACAAAAAGAAAATCTAGTTTTGAATACAATGCATTTAACAATATATGGGTTTATCTAAGAAGAGTGCAAATTGCAATGGTTCACATGTATATACTCACGTTAGAGGAATGTCACAGTGTTTTAAAGTTTTCCTTGAAGTTAGATGAAGCACAGATTCAAAAAGGACAAAAGATGGAAAGAGTCAGCATTTGCACCATGATCAGGGTATTGGAATACAGCAATGGTGGGGGTCAAGAACAAGTGCATAAGTTCGAGTTTGAGATGGAGATTTGGTGGGTTGGTGCAATTGAGGTACCAATTGAGAATCATCAAACATTGAAATGGTTGTTTACTCATATAGGTATTCCAAACATTATTAAGTCTCAAAGTGAAGGAGAAATGTCAGTTGTTGATGGGGTTGGTAATTTTAATGTGGAATGAAACATGAGTGCTCACTTAAAAACTATCAAATGTATGCTTGGAATATGTAATGGGACAAATGTAAAATATCCTTGTATTTATTGCATGGAAAGTGTTGGGTCTAAAGATTGGAGTAACTTGTGCCCTACAAGAAGAGCCCCAACTAGAGACTCTATAGATCTAAGTAAAAATAAAAACAAGGAAGATATATGGGATCCAATTCTTTCAATTCCTCTTACAAATGTGTTAGAATATCAAGCTCCCATTATTCTCCTGTTAGTATGTATGACCAAGCTGGTATCAAACAGAAGAGGTGGTGGAAACTTTAGAGACAGGGGGAGATCTAGCCTTAGAGGTAGAGGCTCCTGGCAACAGCAGCGTCCATCTGACAATCCGAACAAGGATAAGGATTGTCATTACTGTGGGAAGTGTGGACATATTGCCAAGGACTGATGGAAGAAGTAGGGCAATCAGAAAGGCAAACAACATGGACACTTTGCTATGTCTAGTCAGGTAGATGATATTTCAGGAGATAGATTGTTTGCCATGCAGTATGTAAAAGACAGAGTTGCTAAAAAATCCACTAATGATGTAGTTTGGTATATTGATTCAGGGGCATCAAACCACATGACTCCTCATGGTGATTGGTTCACTGATATGGTGGCTGAAAAACATGGCTATGTCTGTACAGGTGATGACATGCAGCATAGCATTGAACAAAAAGGCAAAGTGCCTCTTGTGGTTCATGATGGCAGAAAGAAAAATTTGCATGATGTATTGCATGTTCCATCGATTACGAAGAACTTATTGTCTGTCGGCGGTCAGATGACGGAGCAAAACTTCTAGGTTAGATTCAATAAGCATGGCTGCTTTATTGAAGAGTTTGGCAATGGGTGCAAGTTGATAGCTCGTGGTCACAGGAATGACAGAATGTTTACTCTTGATGCTACCTTGCCAGAGCTGAATTTAGTTATGTTTGCCCATGGTTCTGGCACTACCAGAGATTTGGAAATTTGGCACAAGAGAGTGGGGCATGTGAATTTGCAAAGGTTGCAAATTATGCAGAAAAAACAGATTGTTACAGGTTTACCCAAGTTCCAATATTCAGATATTGGTCATGTATGCGATGCTTGCCAGTTTGGTAAGCAGTCAAGGTTGCCATTTGTCAGGCATGTAAGGTAGAGTACACATCCATTGCAGTTAGTGCACTTTGATGTTTGGGGGCCAGCCCATAATGCATCCATGGAAGGCTCGAAGTATTATGTGACATTCATTGATGATTACAGTCGCTATACTTGGGTTTACATTATGAAGATAAAGGATGAGGTGTTTGCTATTTTTCAACAGTTTAAAAAGCAGGTTGAAAAGGAATTTGACTGCTTTATCTCTTGCTTGAGATCAGATAGCGGCGCAGAGTATGTGTCAAATGAGTTTGACAACTTTCTACTGGCTGGAAATGGCATACACAGGCAGCTTACCTGCAGCTACACTCATCAGCAGAATGGGGTAGTTGAAAGAAAGAATAAGGTCTTGATGGAAGCTGCTCATGCCATGATGAATGAGAAGAAGATGGTGCTCTATTATTGGGCTGAGGGTGTTATGATAGCCATGTATATCTTGAATCGAACTCCCACTGCAGGTATTCATGAGGTGACTCCGTTTGAGAAGCTGTACGGCTATAAATCGGATGTAAGTCACATGAAAGTCTTTGGCTGTCTTGCTTATGTGCATATTCCAGATGAAAAAAGGAAGAAGCTAGATCCAAAAGCACATAAGTGTGTTTTCATTGGATATTCGTAGGAGAAGAAGGCATACAAATGCTATGATCCCTCTACCAAGGAGACTTTGGTGAGCAGGGATGTTATTTTTTATGAGATGGGTTCTTGGTATGTATCACCGGCTACAGTGCCATCAGATATACCTTCCACTCATGTATCTATACTTGATTTGCAACAAAGCACTGCTATGACAGGACCTAGTAGTTAGACAGTATCCCCATGGACAGGGAGATTGAGGAGCTCACCGTCCACTGACACCAGTATGTCAGTGAGGGGGAGATATGATGTCTTGGATAGCAAAGGAAAAGAGAAAGCTATTGAGGATGCATCTCGTATGATGACACCTGGTAGAATGACTTCTGGATATGAGTCTATTGACACTTTAGATAGTGAACTTGGTATTCCGATTGTCTATATGCTTGGCACAAGGCAGAGTAGGTACATTTTGCCTCATGAGAGAGGGGAATCAAGTAGTGCACCACAGCCTAGACGCTCACAGAGGGTTAGATACCCTGTTGACAGGTTGATATATAGTGGCTACTCTACAAAGCATTATGATTACATGACAAAAGTGATGGAGATCAAAGAATCAGGTACATATGCTGAAGTAGTGGAAGATGAGAATTGGTGTGCAGTTATGGATGAAGAAATGAATGCCTTGACTGAAAATAAGACATGGGATCTTGTGCCACTGCCTGAAGAAAAAAAGACCATTGGCTGCAAATGGGTCTACAAAATCAAATGCAAGTCGGATGGCAATGTGGAAAGGTACAAATCCAGGCTAGTTGCTAAGGGGTATGCCCAACACTATGGACTTGATTATGAGGAAACATTCAGCCTTGTTGCCAAGATGGCAACCATATGCATAGTGATTGCTTTGGCTGCTGCTAGAGGCTAGAAATTGTAGCAGATGGACGTTAAGAATGCATTTCTTAATGGTGACTTAGCAGAGGATGTCTATATGGTTCAGCCGGAAGGGTATGTTCACCCTAACTTTCAGCATTATGTATGCAGGCTGAAAAAGGCATTTTATGGGTTGAAGCAAGCTCCAAGAGCTTGGCATGCTAGGATCAGTAACTACTTGCAGAGATTGGGAGTTACTGTTGGTAGGGCTGATCACAACCTATTTACAAAGAAGACTGACAGTGGCGTGGTAGTGCTGGTCATATATGTTGATGATTTGATAATCATTGGTGATGATGACTTGGGCATACATCATGTAATGAAGATGTTGAAATCTGAATTTGACATGAAGGATCTAGGAGAACTGAAGTATTTCTTGGGCATTGAGGTGGTTCCAGGTAAAAATGGTTTATGGCTGATACAAAAGCACTATGCCATGGAAATGCTGAAGAACTATGGCATGGCTAAATGCAAACCATTGGATACACCTCTTAATCAGAATGTCAAGCTAGACATGAGCACTAGAGTTGAAGTAGAGGATGTGACTATGTACAGGCAGATGGTTGGCAGTCTGACTTACTTGACCATCACTAGGCCTGGCTTGAGCTATGCTGTAGGGCTCATAAGCCACTTTATGCAGAAGCCTAGAAAGACGCACTTGGATGCAGTTAGATGCATTATGAGATATGTTAAGTCCACTGTAGAGTATGGGCTGTTTTATGTCAAAGATAAGCCCTTGAAACTCATTGGATACATGGATGCAGATTGGGCAGGATGCTCATATGACCGTAGATTTACGAGTGGATATGCTTTTGGATTTGGTAGAGGCATGATTAGCTAGAGCAGCAAGAAGCAGCCCTACGATTGCTTTGTCGAGTACTGAGGCAGAGTACAGAGGTGCTGCATTGGCACCATGTAAGATTTCATGGCAACTCAAGCTTATGGCTGATTTGGACATACAGGTGGATGCTCTAGGGAAGTTACTATGCGATAATCTGAGTAGTGTACTCTTGGCCATGAATCTAGTATATCATGCCAGAACGAAACACATAGAGGTACACTACCATTTTATCAGAGAGATGGTTCTTGTAGGGAGAGTAGATCTTATGCATGTGAAGACTGATGAATAGGTTGCAGATATCTTTACCAAGTCTTTGGGTGAAGATAAGTTTAGTAGTTTCAGACAGCTACTTGGAGTTCATCAGATGATTTGAGCTTGAGGGGGAGTGTTAGAATATCAAGCTCCCATCATTCTCCTGTCAGTATGTATGATCGACATTAGCTGTGTCCAGCTGTATCAGTAAGTGTGGGACATTAAATAAGTCAGTGGTCTTAGACCTAGTGTGAATGGTCCTACTGACCTTAGTACTATTGTATACACTTATGTTATGTGTGTGGTCATTTAGATAATGGAAGAAGTAGAGAGCACTCAGCTCTTCACTCTTGTCTCTATCTTTGATTGTTAACAAAATGTTCATATATGTACTTTGCATGCAGAGATTAGAATTATTGATAAACTTCTCATGTTGCATCTCGACTATGTATACTCAATTAAGCATTTGTCTTTATCGAATGAGTGTATTGACAAATGTGAGGCATTACTCTCCAAAATGGGTTTTCATGGAGGTCAAGTTCACTTAAGAAAAGATCCAACACTTTCATGGAAAACAAGAGATGTCTTGGCTGATGTCTCAATGGGAGGCTCAAAAGCTAAACGTTTTTTAGGAAACCATATAGGAAAACATTTGAGCATTACTTGGGAGCATTGGAGAGCTGTGTGGAATAGTGATAAATGTTGCAAGCATACCACGACTTGCATTTCTAAGGATGGAGGTTTGGAGACATCTCGATGTCTTCCTAAAGCTCCTCAAGCAACAAACAAAAACCTACACGTATCCAGAAGAGTTCAAATCTTCGATTACAAATCTTGTTCAAGTAATAAAGAAGGCATGGGGAGAAAAGGATATCACATTTTATTTGGTGAGAGAATATTTAATCCAAGCTTTCTTTGATAAAATTTCCAACGACATAAAATGATAGTTACTCTTACGAATTTGCAGCATATCCTTCATATCCATGGGCCTTACTTTGTGGAGGAGCAAGGCCCCCTAGCAACTTATAGCGGCCAAGGAATGGAAAAATCTCACTATCAAGCACGTACAAGTTTTTTTCGAAGCACAAGACATGGAGGAGGAGTTACAAAAAGCAATGCTCTTGAGGAGCTATTCAATTGGTTTTTTGGACGACAGCTTCAAAGAATGAATACATTAACTTGAGAATTCATAGTATTTTTCAAGAGAGAAAAGTACAAAGCTAGCTTTCAGGAGCCTTTACATCATCCTCCCCCTCCAGGATATTTCCTCTATAACGTAGAAATTTTCTTCTCTTGTAGCCAAATATTGATTTATATTAGTTCAGTTTGCTGCCAAAGCATAAGATGAGAGGGCCAAAAAGTATCCTGCTCTAGAAGTAGAGAAATTAGGACTATGACCAAAAATCCTAATTGCCACAGTCTTCTCCAAAAACATCACCTTGTGTGCATTGTACTATAACCCAGAGAAACCAAGTAGCCTTGTAAGTGCCTTGATGCATAGTATAGGCCATGTGGCTTCCTTTGAGAAGATGTTATGAAATACCAAGAAAACATGCAGATCAATCCTTGCTAAGTAATGTCCAAGTGCAACATCTTTCAACGAATTAATACCAACTCTTGTCCCTTTACCCTGTCCCAAGAAGTTATCAAAATCTTCAATCTCCAACTGTAAAAAAAGATAAATATCAAATGAATGTTAAAATCAAACATATTAATGTATATCTTATAACATTTGAGATTATAGTACCAATTTATTTTCATCATTCTCTAGCTTAGCTAGATTCCATATCTTAATTAATGATTGTGCCTCATTGGTATCTTCCAATTCTTTAATATATTGCAACTCTTATCTTCCAAAATTGGAAATTCCAAGTCATTATTGAAGGCCGTGGAACTCCTATTCAGTAATCCCATACTCTTTCTCAGCATTCTTTGCCTTATGAAAACAAAGATAAAGGGCATCCCCTACTTCAATAAACTTGTCGTCCGTAATTTCAGTGTCAAGTTTAAGTAACTCTTCTTTCGATTCATTTTCGACGTCAACAATGCCATTTGTAGCATTAGAAGCCTTTGCAATGATCTTTAAACAATAATCCTCCCTAAGATTGAAGAGCCTTTGGATGTTTGCTAGTAGCATGTATTCCTTGTCCTTGATAGGGAAAGTTGGAAGTGAAGCAACAGTATAAAAAGAAGAGTCACATACAAGATCTGCATTTGCATGGTTTTCTTAAATAATGGTCTTATCTTTGAATTGGGTAACATCTAGTTTGCCAACAATATATGCTTCTTGATTAGGGTGTCCAAACATTCCTCTACATCCTTGTCATTTGCTACCTCATCCATGTCAAAAATCGCGTGGTGGGGGGACTTGCTTGAGCTGGGGCGCCAAACACACACTGTATACACAAGAGGAAGTTCACTCTAGAACACAAGAAGAGAGATGGAGGCCAAAACGTTTTCTTGCTGGTTTCTTCTTCTTCTTCCACACTATACAATGTACAAAAAGTATAGATAAGATACAACATAAAGGAAAGTGGCCTACTAAGTCAAACAGTGCATAACCGACTACACTAATCGACTGGCGCTATGTCTTTGCCAGTTGTAGGTAGGTGTAACAAACTAAATATAATAAGTGATAAGTCACTGGCCATGTGAGTATCATAATGACCACCAATGTGCTAAGTGTAGATATGCAGACCCATCTAGCCAGGCGGCCCATCATCAATGTCCGCACATGTTGAGCTTGCCATCTCAACACTCCCCCTCAAGCTCAACTCTATCTCTGCAACTCCAAGTAAGCTTTGGAACTTTCGAAGCTTCTCTGCACCCAATGTCTTTGTGAAAATGTCAGCTATCTGATCCTGTGTGCTGACATATACCAAGTCAATCTCTCCTGCAAGTACCTTCTCTCTCACAAAGTGGTAGTGCACCTCAATGTGTTTTGTCCTAGCATGGAACACTGGATTCCTAGCTAGCTGTATGTTGCTCATGTTGTCACAATGAATGACAATTGGACCATCTCTATGCACATCCAAATCACCTAATAACTTTGCAGCCATACCACCTCACATGCTATCATAGCAGCACCTCTGTACTCAGCCTCTATACTCGATAAAGCAACTGTAGGTTGCTTTTTGCTACTCCATGTAACTATTGCACTACCAAATGAAAACATGAATCCACTTGTAGATCTTCTGTCTGACATGCTACCAGCCCAATCTGCATCTGTGTATCCAAAGACTTGTATGTCCTTACCTAACTTATAAAAAATTCCATAATGTAAAGTGGAATTCACATACCTCAATATACGTCTAAAAAATGAGGCTTTTTAGGCATCTACATAAACTGACTAACAAGACCAACAACATAGCTCAAGTTTGGCCTTATGATAGTCATGTAAATCAAACTCCCTACTATCCTCTTGAACATAGTAGGGTCTTCTATCTCATTCCCAACATCAGCACTCAGCTTCGCATTTTGCTCCAATGGTATTGAAAGAGGCTTACATGCTGTCATACCATACTTGGATAACATATCCAAGCCATACTCCCTTTGCGATAGCCATATACTATCATCACATCTGATCACCGCAATACCAAGAAAGTATCTTAGCTCACCCAAATCTTTCATCTCAAACTTCTTCTTCAAGAAGTCTTTAACTGCAGTAATCCGATTGTCACTATCACCTGTAATAATCAAGTCATCCACATAGATGACTATGATGACCAACCCTGCATCTCCCTTTCTCAGATAAAGTGAGTAATCAACATCAGAAATACAAAATCCAATATTGACAAGATACTCTCCAATCTTGTCAGACCATGCTCTAGGTGCTTGCTTCAGCCCATAGAGCACCTTCTTTAACCTGCACACATATGTGGAATGCTCTAAATCCTCATAACCTGCTTGCTGCTCCATATACACTTCTTCTTGCAATTCACCATGCAAGAAGGTATTCTTAACATCCATTTGCTGCAAACTTCAACCTTTGGCTACTGTTAAGGCAATCATAAACCTAATAGTTGCTATCCTAGCAATTGGATTGAATGTCTCTTCATAATCTATGCCATATGTTTGAGCATAGCCTTTTGCAACCAGCCTAGCCTTATACCTACTAACTGAACCATCTGCATTATGCTTGACTTTGTAAACCCACTTACACCCAATAGCTTTCTTACCCTTAGGTAAGGGTACCAAATCCCAAGTCTTATTGGCTTCTGACGCAGTCATCTCCTCATCCATTGCTGCATCCCAACTTGAGCATGACCAATAGCATCCTCAAAACAAGTGGCCTCAACATCCTCAACTAGTTTCACCATATAAGCATAATGGTGAGCTGCATAACCTTCAAAACCAGATCTTTTAACAGGGTATCTGACCCTGCTAGATCTATGTACCATCGGATCACTCAATGGAGCCTTTACATTACTATGAGCTCTTTGTACACCTAGCGTCCTGATTGAAGGAATACCAAGCTCATCATCCAAACTCTCCAAACCACTAGAATCTCCATCAAATCCCAAATGACTGGTAGATGCATTATTACCATCCAGCACTTTCTTCTTTTCTTTGTCCTTCCCTGCAACACTTATAGATCCACCTGAAGATGTGGGGCTACTCCTTAGTCTCCTAGGCCAAGGGCTCACTGTAGGTATAGTACTAGATGATGTTTCTGGTCCACTAAGACTCCGTGATTCTTATTTATCTTTCTGCACATAGCTGTCCTGATCATTATCATCATCCAAAACATCACCAGCAGGTGTATACCAACTTCCCATCTCATCAAAGATAACATCCCTACTCACTCTGAACTCACTTGTGACAGGGTTATAACAGCGATACCCTTTCTGCTCTAAAGAGTATCCAATAAAAACAAAATTTTCTACCTTTGGATCAAGCTTCTTCCGTAGCTCATCTAGAAAATGAACATATGCAACACAGCCAAATACCTTCAAGTGCGATACATCACGCTTCTTGCCAGTAAAGCTATCTTCAGGAGACATCCCATGAACTGCAGCTCTGTGGGAGTTTTGTTCATAATGTAAACAACAGTATGGACAGCCTCATACCAAAAATGTTTGGGCATATTCTTTTTAGCCATTAATGCCCGTGCAACTTCTGCAATATGCATGTTTTTCTTTCTACAACACCATTTTGCTGTGGGGTATACCTGCAAGTAAATTGCCTCTTTATCCCATGAGTCCTCAAAAAGCCACTGAACTCATTAGAGAGGTACTCTCCCCCTCCATCTGATCTCAAGCATTTACTTTTAAGCCTATTTCTGTTTCAACAGCTACCTTAAAAGATTTGAAGTGCTCAATTACATCACCTTTTTCCTTCATAAAGTATACCCATAACTTCCTTGAATAGTCATCAATAAATGTGACAAAGTATTTGCTGCCACCAAGAGATACATTCTGTGTAGGCCCCCAAGCATCTGTATACACTATATCAAGTATTTTTCTACTCACTTCTCTATCATGCGAGAAGGGTTGTATTGCATGCTTACCAAAATGGCATGCTTCACAGACTTTATGCAATTCTGCAACTCTGAAAGAAGGCAACCCTGTAACCAATCCTCTAGACTGTATTAATGTCAGCCTTTGCACATTTGCATGTCCAATACGTTTATGCCATATTCAAATATCTGCAACTACTCCTTTTCCTTTAGCATACATAGTAGCATCCATTGCAGGAATTCCAGCATCTAAAGTGAACATTCGGCCAACTCTACTTCCTTTTGCAACCAACTTGCACTTATCATTAAAGTCTTCTACAAAACAACCTTTTGCATTGAATCGGACTTGCAACCCCTGCTCTACCATTTGGCCAACAGATACTAGATTCTTTGTAATTGATGGCACATGTAATACATCTGTCAGACTCTTTGCCTGGCCATCATACAAGGACAAGGGAACCTTTCCAATGTGTGAAATTGGATGGCATGAATCATCACCCGCCTGCACATAACTTGGGTTTTGTAAGTCCTACATCTCTCCAAACCATTCAACATGATTGATCATATGATTAGATGCACTTGAATTGACATACCATATATCATCATGTGTCCCCTTTTCTGTAACTGCATTCATCATATGCTGCATAACAAATAGATGCTCATTTTTGTATTCATTCTGTCATGAAGACGATGCATAGTTTCCTTGCTGCAATTTACCACTACGAATATCATCCTTCCTTGCATAGAAATGGGCTACATTATGGCATGTTTTTCCACAATAATGGCAAACAATATCAAAATTTCCAGAACCTCTATTCTGCCATCCACCCCTTCCTCTAGAGCTCCCCCTACCTCTAAAGTTTCCTCTACCTCCAGAAACCTGCATTTCACCAAACTGTTGATTGAACCTGTTTTGCTAGTTATCGTCAGCCAGTCCCATACCACGGCCTCTCAAAGAGGATCTACCACATCCACTTCCTGAACTTGAGTAAAATGCTCGGACCTATTAGATCGGATTCTTGGCTAGTTGAATAATACTCATAGAATCCAAATACAACATAGGTATAGTATCAATCCCAAGGTCATGAACCAAACGGCCCAACCATATGGCCTCCTTGCAAGCCTCAGTGGCCACAACATACTATTTCTTGCAAGCCTCAGTTTTGAGCCTTGGACATCCAAGAAACAGCACCTCTAGCATAGGTAAAGACATACAATTGACCTGTGAAACCTTCACATAAGAAGGTAATGGATAGCCAATAGGCTTTACGTTCTGCATACAGAAACGCTCAAGGAATTTATGAATGTACTCCCTCTATGAGAGGTAGAGTAGTCCCTGATGCCTGTCGCGCTTAATGCACATACCAAGAATGTGAGAGGCCTATCCCAAATCCTTCATCTCAAAGCTCTTCTTTAGCTGAGATTTAAGAGCATCTAGCTCATTATGAGCTTTCCTTGCTATTAGCATACCATCCACATAAAGTACCAAAATAAGCAATGATCCATCACGGGCTTTCTTCGTGTAAAGACACGGATCCATAGCACTTCTGTTGTAGCCCTGTGCCTGCATAAAGGCATCAAACTTATGATACCACTTCCTAGGTGCCTGCTTCAAGCCATAAAGACTTTTCTTCAAGTTGCACACTAGGTGCTCCCTGCTAGGTTCTGCAAAGCCCTTAGGCTGCTCCATGTATATCTCATCATGCAAATCCCCATGCAAGAATGCAGTCTTGACATCCATTTGGTACAAGTCCAAGTCAAGTTGCGCGACTAAGGCCAAAACCAAGCATAGGGTGGTCATCTTGACCACAGGAGAAAATACTTCATCAAAGTTATCTCCATGCTCCTATTTAAAACCCTTAGTGACAAGTCTTGCCTTATAAGCCGGCTTGGGGTTTCTAGGGGTACTTTTCAGCTTGTATACCCGTTTTCATGGCAAAGCCTTCTTGTCCTAAAGCAGTGAAACCAAATACCAAGTCATATTCTTATGCAAGGAGTGTATCTCAAACTGCATAGCCCTCTCCCAAGAGTGACTGTCACCTTGCCATAGCCTCATCATAGGTGAGAGGCTCTTCTGCATTTGTAACCAGGACATAATGCATCGAGGGCTCAAATCTATCAAGTGGATGTCTATCTCTAGTAGACCATCTCACGGTAGGCTCTGTAGCCAGTCCAACTCCCTGGACATGTGTAGCAACTGCTGCTGTAGGCTGTCCAACTAGATGTGCAGGAGCACGTGGCTCCTCCTAGAATATACCCTGCGTATCTCTACCACCTTCTCAGACTACCTGTGCATCTTGTCTTCATGGAAGACTATATCATGGTTGCGGATAAATTTTCGCGCTTGTGGATCCCAGATGCGGTAACCCATCTCGCCTGCATCCCCATATCCAAGGAAAATGTATTTGACATTCTTAGGATCCAGCTTAGTATGCTTGTCTTTGGGCACATGGCAAAATTTCTCACATCCAAAGACACGTAGATGCACATAAGACGGAGGTTTCCCAATCCATACCTCCTTTGCAACCTAGAAATCCAAACCACTAGAAGGTAATATATTTATGACATGGATAGCTGTACTGACTGCCTCAGCCCAAAAGCTCTATGGTAAGCCTGCATGACTAAGCATAGTGCGTACACACTCCTGGATGGTTCTATTCATCCGCTTAGCCAAACCATTCTAGGGTGGGATATAGGGGGCGGTCAATTGATGGTTAATACCCCTTTCATCACATAGTTGCTCAAAAGCACGTGACACATATTCTCCCCCATTGTCAATCCTGAGGTATTTCAGCCTATGCCCAGTCTATTTTTCAACAAATGCAAGCCATCTCTGAAATACAGCTAAGACATTGGACTTAAGCTTAATGGGGTAAGCCTAGACTTTATGCAAAAAATTGTCAATGAACATCACAAAATACTTTGCACCACCCATAGATTGACAGGGCATGTGCCCAAGGACATCCAAATGTACCAATGCCAAGGGCTCACTCATGTGTGTCCTACCAGACTTCTTATGTGTATTCCTAGTCTGTTTGCCATAAAGACAATGCTCACATGAATCAAAACATGCGTAGTTAAGGGGCAGTAAGTACTATAAACCAGAAAGCATTTTCATTCCCTTCAAGGACATATGGCCTGAACGGGCATGCCAAAGAGATACATGTGGGATGGAACCCACTAACAAAACATGGTCAACAGAGGACCCATCAAGTACAAGAGGATAGAGGTTACCAGCTTTGGCACATCTAGTAAGCACAAGTCTGCCATGGGTGATATTCTAGGCAGAATCCCCAAATGAAACATGAAACCTAGCATCATCAAGCTATCCTGCAGACATAAGACTGTGTGTAAGTGTAGGTACATGACATACATCCTGTAATAGAAAAGTAATGCCAGTAGAGAACTGCAGCTGTACATCCTCAATGCCAACAATAGCAAGTGACCTATCATCACCCAAGCAAACTGAACCAGAGACAATGTGGTTGGAGTGGAACCACTCACAACATGGTGTAACATGAAATGAAGCACTAGAATCCAAAAGCCATCACTGTGCATACATTGGGTAAACATCGGTCAATGACATAGCATCACAAGAGCTAGCTGCAAGTATGTACTCCTCATCAAAGTCATTAGTCTGCATGACATGTATCTCCTCGATTTTCACACTCGATTTTGTAGGCATAATGCTATGATAAGAGGACTTTTCCTGTGCTTTATCTTTCCCCTTCTATTTGCACTTCTCATTGCACAACTCATGACACTATGGGTGTATATGACCCTTTTTGCCGCAATGATGACATGTCACATTAGCATTTCTCCCACGAGACTTGCTACGTGACTTACCACGTGACTTAGACCTAGACTTCTACAAGTCTCTGCCACGGCCATTCCCTCAGTCATTCTTGCCATTACCATCTCTGCCTCTAACAGTCAAAGCATGCAACACACGAGAGGCATCCAAGTTCTTACGGTTGATCTCTTCCTGTAGAAGAGCACTCTCTATATCAGGCAAGTTCAAAACAGTAGCAAGAGCACATAAGGTAGTGTGGAATACATCCCATGACTCACTTAGACTTCCAAGCAAAAACAATGGAGTAACCTCATCATTAAAGGTAATACCATGTGAAGTCAAGTTCTTGAGATTAGCATGGAACTGGCTCAAATGAGCAGACATTGTCATATTCTCCTTCATGCACAAGAACTCGAGGGATTAGGAAACCCTAATGATTTTGCACTTGTTGGGAAGAAGGCTGGGTTATCGATTGATGAAAGTGAATAATAAAACTTACGTCATGTTCATGTTTGAAACCCTAACATATGCCTTACCCGAAAAAAGGAGTGTTAGGTAAATTTTAGATAGAATTGCTCTTTGATCCCAAGGGGGAGAGCAGATACGTGATGACAAGGTTATCACGATTATTCCTGCAATGTTGGAAAAAGATATCACCATTTTATTGATTGATCTAACATTGTCCTAAATGCTTTTTTGCATTAAACCGATTGTTGGAATGTGATCTGGATGATTATTCCAAGTGCTTGTGCTTGATGGTAAATGCATGATGGCAGGGGTCTGTGATGACAAGTTGTCATGGGAAATAAAGGAATGTTTCCTTGAAAGATGATATTAGGTTGATTGCCTTGATTGTGCTTGATTCTTAATTGGATTAATTAAGGAAGGATATTTTGCGCGGATGGATCATCTCAAAGGTCACACTACATTTCAACCTGAGAGAGGGCACTGCTCAATTCACGGGTCGAAGGTCAAGTGGTGAAAAGACCAACTATGGAAATTGTGTCTCACTCCTCGATTGCTTGGGGTCAGTGGAGCTCTGGACACCCCTTGTTGCTGAGTCCAGGACAGAGTTGCAGATTGCCATGAGCCCAATGTGCAGAGCATTGGAAGATCCTATTCTAGATATTGGATGGAAATTATGATGCTATGTAATTTGGACCAGTTACTTCTGCAGGGTAGAAGGGGTACTTTTGTTGGACAGAAGGGAATATATAATTTCTCCTATATGGGCAGGAGACAAAGATTAACTTGAAGATAAGTTAAGGAACTTGTTTGTTAAAAGGGCTGCTTGCTCTACATTCATGTCCATGCCATAAATTATGCAAACAAACCCTATTCCTTAAAAGGCCTAATTAAGGAATCTGATTTTGAATGTTGCACATAAATGTGATAGGACCTAGTTAGAAAACTAAAGCTATCAAGGGAAGCGGGTGGGTAGAACCTCGACAGGTCTATCCTACGGTAGAGTGGTCTTAGAGAATTGGGAGGCTTCTCACAAGGATTACCGTCATTCAGGTCTATTAGGTTAGAATTCCAATTCATGCCATTTTAGGGGACCGAAATGGGACTATGCCCTACAGACATAGAGGTTGAGCAGTGCATCCCTCTCATTTCACATTCTCTTTGAACCAAGTGCAACATGGGTCTCTTTCGGCTTAGGTATCTCTACATAAAGTAGGATGTCCAAGACTCGATGGTAGAATGCTGTTGGGAGACCTTGTCCACTAGGAACCCAGATTTCAAGTCAATCCTAGTGGGTCCGGTCATGAATGTTTCGTTATGAGGCGGACTCGTGAAACACTAGGTGACAAACCTTGTAACATTCCATGGGAGTGTCAGGCAGCAACACTTAGATTCTCGATGGACCATTAAAAACGTGCCTGGATAACCAATAGGCGAGCACGTTACAACAATCAAGTGATATGGGGGTCATTTCCCTAAGGAGGTACATCTCTTGTGCTCAGTGGTGATCCATACGATGTTCATTGCATATGAGGGTCAATACTAAGCAAACTAGGGGCCTCCTTGGCCTAGGGAGAGGTCTCCTTTTCTTGATGGTGACCCTTGTATGATAAACACTTCAATTAGCCCAATTATAATCAAAATAAACTAGTCTTTTCACAATTATAGACAAATGTATTTATCTCAAAAGAAAGGTAAATGTTTCACGGGGCTTTTGTACTCAAGAAAGACCATATCATCAAATAAATATTAACAAGTATAGCAATACGTATGAGAATGTTTCCTTTTTTTTCCTTATTACATTTCCATTTGCATTTACAAAGTGGTAAATGAGCACCAAAAAATTTCAATGTAGAGGCCTTGAAGGCCAAGTTTAAGGGTCAAAGGAGAAGCTCATTTCGACATGTCCTCCATCCACAACTAGCGTCTGGAGGGCCCCATCATGGGACATGCACAATCATTGTATTTAAATTACATAAAAGGGTTGTTACAAAAAGAAAACCCTCCATGCAAGGCACAAGTTTGTGCCTAGCCCTAGAGACATAAGTGAAGTTAGTTTAGGGTCGATACTTTCAAAGAGCAGGGGAAAAATCTCAAAGGAGAGATGTAGTTACTTACTATCGGCACTTTCATGATAGCCCCTACCAACAATATTTGTAAAAGAAAAAATGTTTTGTTGCACATCAACCTCAATGGATAGCTATCCAATCATCAAATAAGATAAATCACCAAAACAAAGACGAAAGAACTAGGTCTACACAAACAAGCAATGCTATTTAATCAAGTACTTACTTTTGATGGTACGAAATGAAGACAATTCTCACATCATCGGTTGAGATGTAACTCCACTACTTCAAAACGTCCATCCATGAGACTTTGTCATCTTGTAGGAGATGCGACAATAGCAAGTCAAGACAATATATGGATCTTTGGATCTTAGATGGTAGTTGATATAACATAGCTATCTAATGCAAGGGACATGAAAATAGATTATTAAAGCAACGTACCAACGAGATCAAGTATTGAGATGCTCAAAAGAAAAACATTTAAAACTTAGTATTGGAGGGCAAGAAGAATGGGTTCGGTCAACTCCTTGTCATTAGGGTGAGTAAGCACTCAAATGTGTGCTGCATCTAGCTCTATAACAACTTATTGCTACCCTCTCAAAGGTACAACTGCCCTGATAGGGGTAACTACCTCTCCCATTTTCATTGAGCACTTATTGAGGATGAGGTTGAGCTTGTTATTGAGGGTGAGCTTGTTCTCTATCAGATATGGTGGATGTTGAGGAGTTGAGGTGGAGGCAGATATGCAAGAAGGTATTAGTAAGGAGGGGGAAGCCCCACACTCATCCGAGAACGATTGCAGTGGTAGGGCTTGGACTCAAGGGACTCCTCATTTGGGGGCTCGTCCTTGTGCGAGGTCAGCCTGAGAAGGGGCTCCTCCTTGGCAGACTCAACATGGAAGGGCTCATTGTTGGGGGACTTGGCATGGAGAGGCTCCTCATGGAGGGGCTCATCCCTAGGGCACTCTGTGTGGAGGGGGTCCTCCTTGGGGGTCTTGGCATGGAGGGGCTTGTCCTAGAGGGCATTTAGGGACTTGGGGTGGTGGGGCTAGGGCTCATGGGTGAGGAGGGACTCAGCATGATGGGACTCTATCTTGAGACTCTTAGCCTCTCTCTCGGGGGCCCATCCTTGAGGGGCTCCCCTTGGAGAGGATCATCCTCCTAGAGGGGCTCAAAGTGGTGGGGTGGGATCTGGAGGGGCTTGGAGTGGTGGTGTAGAACTTGGAGGGGCTCAAAGGCTGCTACCTAGAGGGGCTCAAAGTGGTGGGGTAGGACCTGGGGGGCTCAAGGGCCAGGACCTGTAGGAGCTTAGAGTGGTGGGGCTTGTCTTGGAGTGGTGGGGCTTGTCCTGGAGGGATTGGAGGGGATCAAGGTGATGGAAATTGGGGTTGTGGAGCAAGGCTTGGAGGCATCTGGGTTGATGGGTCTACCCCGAGTCTCGGCCGCCTACTAGGCTACTACTCTTGCTCTCTGTAAGTGTGTGTCCCTCTCAAGCGGGATGGGGGATCTTGACCTAGATTGTTGATGGTGAAGAAGTGGGATGGCAATAAATTTTCCCATGTGTCGGTCCAAGATATCAATAGGATTTAGTAGTCTATCGTACCGTAGCTGCAGGTGGTGTGAGCTGTTAAAATTTCTCTACATGATAGTCACCTTGTGAGCATGGACTGCAAGAAAATATGCATCCTCAAAAAGCTCCACAAGAAAGTCCTCTGTAATCTCTTGAAGAGATAGAATTGCAGATACACTCCATCTCATATCAATGCACCATTTCTTGCAGATTTCACGAACTAACCTTTGGAAGTGTATGTGTGGTATTACATGTTGCATATAATTTTCCATTCTACACAACTCTCAAGCATTGCTTGATGAGCCTAGTAGCTTATGTGCCCTGAGTGAGATGGAGGTATCGAGCTTGAACCAAAGACCAAGTGAGAGAGGCTACTAACCTACACTTACAAACTACACAATGCTTGGTGTTGACTCTCGAATATAACAACATGGGATGAGGGTCACCACCAAACGATATAGGCTTCCCTTGCAATGGATAGCCATTCATCTCTTGCTAGTGACCCTTAAGGACAATAACACTGGACGAGGGTCATCACCAAGTGATGGAGGCTTTCCCTTGTAGTGGGTAGCCACCCATTGCTTAGTGGTGACCATTGGGGAAAATTATAGGGGACGAGGGTGACCACCATGCTACAGAGGCTTCCCCTCATAGATTGTGACCAGGCACAACTTCGTGGTGACCTTGAAGACCATAAACATGGACCACCACTAAGGGAGGCTTCTCTTGGTACAGAGGCTTCCATGGATTGTGGCTTCCCTTAGAGAAAATTATAGGGGATGAGGGCCACCACCATGCCACAAAGGCTTTTGAACATGGGCCACCATCGAGTGAGGGAGGCTTCTCTTGGAAATGGGTTATAAGGGAGGCTTTTGCTAGCAACGGTTGGAAACACATTGCTTAGTGGAGACCATCAAAGTCAATAACAAGGGACGAGGGCCACCATCGAGTGAGGGAGGTAGCCCATAGCAAATGGGTTGCCACACTAATCACTTGGTGGTGTCCCTAAAAGAACATCCACCAAAGCAAAACCCTAGTGTAAGGACCATAAGCATGGTGGAACAAATCTTAAATATGCAGTGCTCTATTTTATAAACAAAAAATGGCCTTATTTGCGAATAGGTCATGACAGAATTGGTACTCTAGTGGCAAAATCTCTTTGTTGGAATATTGATTCTTAGTTAAATGGTTTAGAGATATGCCCTAGGGGTAGGCTCAATACGAGGGCTCAATAGATGTCTAGTTGGGTGAGAGGTATAGCAGAGGACTAGATGAAGGCAAGAGTAAGAAATCTGCAAAATACGTGTAGAGTCTAGTTTGGAGAAGCTATTGCATTAATTGGTTTATGGTGTGAGAATCAAGTATTTTGCATTAATCTATTAAGGGTGTAGGCAACTTATAATGAATGTTTTTGCATTAATAGGAAATTTTTTATATATTTTTTAGATGCATCCCGATTGGGACATGATGTAGGATGCTGTAGGAACATGTGCTTATTTCCAACGGTTCAACAACAAGTAACAATAAAGTATTGTAGGCCTTTATTGTTACTTGTTGTTTTGAGTAGCATTTGGGATGATGTTAGACATACCTCCCTAGCACTATTATCAACTAATGCTCATCAGTGGGACTAATGGCAATGGCAATATAGCTCATTTTCTTTATTAGAATTTGGTAAAGTAACCACTAGTTTGGTCAACTCTAGTTTCCACTATCTACAATCAAGTGTGTAGAGAACCTTAGATTCTTAAAACTTTTCTATAACTTGTGAACAAATGCTTATAACACCATTTTTCGTAGTGTTGGTTATAACACTGTCCACTCTTTGAAGATAATTTGGAGTAGAAAAATGACCAAAATATAGAACAATAAAGATGGATCTTCTATTTGATCAATACAACTCCCGTTTGCAAGAAGTTTTGCAAGCAGTCACATGGCACTACTGTATTCTTAATTAAAAGGCTTTCTAGTGATGGATTGATCTACTTTGAATCTCAAGGAACAAATTTTGATGTGCATTGTACTAGCCTTGCTATAGTTTCATGTTCTTTTGAAAGTGAACCTTACACTGATAGTTTCTTATAGGAACATTTTCCATGTTCAAAGATATGAACATAGTTAGCATGTTTGACCTTAATTTTTTGCTTCTCTATCTCAGACATGAGTGTTGTAACTCTATGCCAATCATTACAGACCAAGATATTCATAGCAATAGTTATAGTTTACCATTCTAGTGTGTTGATCAAGGCATAGGCAATTGCAAACCATAGAGTTGCAAATTACTTTGGAAAGTCTACTAACTTCTTATTGTGCCCACAAAGCACATCCTTATTCATGTCTTCAAATTTGTTTTGTAAAACTAGACCCAAGCTCAAAGAATAACCCTACCATGACATCTTTCCTATAAGATCTTGTAGCTTCTCATAAATGTATTTGCCTTGTGGGTGCTTTTTATCCCCGATTAAAAATTACTAAGTGTTTCCTTTGGCATCAATCCACCAATAACATCATGGCTTCTTCCAAGCCTTATTTGCAACTTGCATGACTTCAATGTCTCATGCATCCTCTTGCATTGATGTTGCTACATAAATATTAGCTATGCAGATGTAGATTGAAGCAACAATTTTCTCTATCTCAAGGATACAATCAAAATCTAGTCTCCTAAGCCTCACATTTTTGCACTTTTGACAAGCGCCCAATCAAGCCATGCAAAATAGAAGATGATCACTAGATGGCATCATTTCAATAATTGTTAAAGCCTTATTAGACTTCCTTGGATGACCTGAAAAAGGAAACAAAAGGTGTGAAATCGAGTTTCACATTACATCTTATTAGAATATCTCAATGTCTCCTTCCCCTACCCATGCTATGCATACCCTGCAATGAGTGCACTCCAAGCCACTACATCATGAATAGGATGCTCGTCCGAAAGCCTCATCTCATCTCAATTCTCAATATTTAGAATTAGTTGCAATGGGAATTATTGTATGAAAGGATAGTACCAATGACAATCATGATAAATTGAGATAATAGCTCTAGTTTGGGTTTTTGTGTTGTGTCCCTTACAAGTCAAGTTTCCACTATTGAGGGTTTGACACCTATTACCTCTCCATGGGAACAAGTAAGCTAGCATATGTAATTTCAAGTCTTGTGACTTGTAAAACTCTAAAGGGAACTTTTTAAAGTTTCCCTTCCTAGGGTAGGGCTAGGAAAGAATTAACCCTTCCATGATGAAGGGCTTTGAGGCCAACTTGACCTGCATTAGAAAGAGCTACAATTTGATTGCCATGCATATGCAAGGTTGGAAACAAAGGAAGGGTTGCAATTTTGAGTACTAATTGACTCTCCAATTTGCAAGATTCTCTCACCACCTGAACACAATTCTCACCCTCACCACATACAAGGGTTGTGACCATGTGATATGAGGTTCCTCTACCATTGAGATGGGGATCTCTTGCTTTGGTGGTGAACCATACAGGGTTCATGGCACAAAGGTTCACCACCAAGTGATATGGTACTCTCCACCCTTGGGAGAGGCCTTTCTCATTTCATAGTGACCCATTGTGGGTTTAAACCAAATGAGAGTCATGATTGAGTAGCAAGCTCTTAGGAATCAAAATAATGAGATTGAGAAATAATGTTGATTTTATGTAACCAATTTAGCATATGTGCTAGTATGGAAGAATGGATGAAGTTGAGAATAAACAAAGTGAGTCCCAAACAAAGTAATACCATGGAAGCTCACCTCTAGGTTTCATTGAGGATTTGTCTTCATTAAATCACACTAATTTTTTCTTAGACTGCTCCATGGAGTAGCTATCCTTGCTTGCACCACTGGTTGGGGTATACTTCTCCTCCAACATGGACCACTGCTACAAGGGGATTTTTTCCCCTCCTTGCACTTCATCATTGGGGGCTTTAGTTTGGGTGGTTTTAACTGCCCCCTTCCTTGATGGAGTCCTCATGGAAATAGGCAAACATGCAAATCGGGTACAAAGCACCAAGAAGAGAGTTTGAGAGGTAGAGCAAAGAGCCTTTGGGGTTGCATTGAGAGCTTAATGGTTGGAGGGGGCTCATGCTATATTTGGGGTAGCAAGCTCTAGCCCGTCTCCTGTGCCTTGTCGATTGGATGATAGCAAGTTTTGTTTGCGAGATAGGACTTTTCTCAGTAGTTCAAACTTGAGTCTACTCAACTGAACTCCATCCATACGCAATCATAATGACACCATACATGTGTCAAGATTGTGGGAGAGAAGGAAGGAGTCTCGCTTGAAGCTTTCTTGCTTGCACAATGGGGGAAGACACACAAGGGTGGAGGCTGAAAACAATTTTCCTCTTCTTCGTTGTGGAAGCCAAAAAAAAACTCTAGTACAAAGAAATAGAAGAATCCTATATATGGGTCTCAAACCAAACTCAACTAACTAAGGTGGCATACTAACTGAGCCACGAACTAGAGTAGATAAGGATAGCTATCATGTAGCTATTAGTCATGGGCGGTGTACCAACTGCGTCTGCAACTGACAAGTCGGTGACATAAATACACAACGGTCACCCTGGTGTATCACGAGTGGAGCTCGATATCTCAACACTCCCCCTCGAGCTCAATCCCAATTCCTGCACACCAAGCAGGTCTCTGAACTTGCGCAGCTTCTCTGCGCCCAATGCCTTCGTGAATATGTCAGCTACCTGATCCTCTGTGCTGACATAAACTAGATCAATAAGACCTAGTAAAACCCTCTCTCGCACATAGTGATAATGCACCTCAATGTGCTTTGTTCTAGCATGATAGACTGGGTTATTTGCCAAGTGTATACTACTCATGTTGTCACAATAAATGACAACTGGTCCATCTGTAGACTGATGCATATCATAAAGTAGCTTATGCAACCAAGCTATCTCACATGCAGCCATTGCTGCACCCCTGTACTCAGCCTCTGTGCTTGACAAGGCAATTGTAGGCTATTTCTTACTGCTCCAAGTGACTGCAGCACTCCCAAAAGAGAACACATATCCACTGGTAGATCGTCTATCAGAAATACTACCAGCCCAATCAGCATCAGTGTATCCATGCAACTGTATCTGAATCCCAGTCTCATAAAATAGTCCATACTGCAATGTGGACTTCACATACTTGAGTATGCGTCTAGCCGCATCCAAATGTGGTTTCCTTGGAGCCTGCATAAACTGACTTACCAATCCAACAGCATAGCTCAAATCTGGCCTGGTAATAGTCATATAAATCAAACTTCCTACTATGCGTATGTACATAGTAGGGTCTTCTAGAAGCTCACCTGCATCTATGCTCAGCTTCACATTTTGCTCCAAAGGAACTGAAATAGGCTTACAGCCTGTCATCCCATATTTGGACAGCATGTCCAATCCATACTGCCTCTGCAAGAGCTGTATCCCACTTGGTGATCTAATCACCTCAATGCCCAAGAAATAATGTAGCTCTCCCAAATCCTTCATCTCAAACTTCTGCTTCAATAGCATTTTCACATGAAGGATATCTTCATCACTGTCACCTGTCATAATCAAATCATCAACATAAATGACAAGTAGCATAATACCTTTCTCTGTTTTTCTCACATAAAGTGAGAAATCTGCCTTGGAAATCTGAAAACCAATAGTGACAAGATACTATCCTATCTTGTCAGACCATGCTCTAGGTGCTTGCTTCAGGCCATACAAGGCTTTCTTCAACCTGCAAACAAACTCAGGATGAACAGCATGCACATAACCTGGTGGTTGCTCCATATAGACCTCTTCTTGCAAATCACCATGCAACAATGCATTCTTTACATCCATCTGATGTAAAGACCATCCCTTTGATGCAGCCATAGCAATGACTGCTCTTACAGTTGCCATCCTTGCAACTGGACTGAATGTTTCTTCATAGTCAATGCCATATGTTTGTGCATACCCCTTGACTACTAATCTTGCCTTGTATCTGTTCACAGAACCATCTGCATTGTGCTTCACCTTATAAACCCACTTACAGCCAATTGCATTCTTACCTTTAGGCAAAGGTACTAACTCCCATGTAGCATTTGCTTCCAAGGCATCCATTTCTTCATCCATGGCTTTCTCCCATTTTTCTTTTCCCATGGCTTGCTCAAAAGATGTGGGTTCTGGTTCCTGTATCACTTTGACCATATATGCATAGTGAATGGCTGTAAATCCATCATATTTCAGCCTATCCACAGGATACCTAGCTCTCGTAGACCTGCACAAAGTAGATTCACTCCCAGGTGCTCTCAAAACATCCCTGGTCTTCCTTACTCCAGGTGTAACAATAGAAGGAATACCCAACTCATCATCAATGCTCTGTTCTGAGCCACTGGATTCACCATCCACATAAGAGTGACCTGCATTCACATCAAACATGGACTGATCAACCTTCTCTTTTCCTTTTTGTGATACCTGCATACCACTATCTGCATTACTTTGAGAAGATTCTCCTGATCTCAATCTGCCTGTCCATGGTGAAGAATGTGAACCACTACTAGAGGACGCTCCAGGTCCACTAATATTTTGTGACTACTGCTGTGAATTTTGTGCAGCATTACCATTTTGTGCATCTACATCATCAATCACATTTACTGGTTTATACCAGCTACTCATCTCATCAAAAACAACATCTCTGCTCACTGTAAACTTACGAGTAGAAGGGTTATAGCATCTATACCCTTTTTGCTGCAGAGAGTAACCAATAAAGATGCACTTCTCAGCTTTTGGATCCAACTTGGATCTCAACTCATCTGGCACATGTACATAGGCAATGCAACAAAAAATTTTCAGATGAGAAATATCTGGTTTCCTACCAGTATACCTCTCCTTTGGAGTCATTCCATGTATTGCTGCAGTGGGAGTCCTATTCATTATGTAGACTGCTGTAGCAACTGCTTCAGCCCAATAAAAATCTGGCAAGTCTTTTTCATTGAGCATGGCACGAGATACCTCTCCAATATGGCTGTTTTTCCTTTCTGCAATTCCATTTTGTTGTGGGGTATAACTGCATGAATATTGCTGCTTTATGCCATGCTCCTGCAAGAACTTTGCAAACTCATTTGAGAGGTACTCTCCCCCTCCATCTGACCTTAGGCATTTTATTTGCAGACCTGTTTCTTTTTCAGCCATAGCTTTAAGGGTTTTGAAATGCCCAAAAACTTCACTTTTCTTTTTCATAAAATACACCCAAACTTTTCTACTATAGTCATCAATAAAAGTGACAAAATAATGACAGCCTCCAAGAGATGCAGCTTTAGTAGTCCACACATCATTAATTCCAATGGCTTCTCACTCTCTTGAACATGTCTAGGAAATGGTTTCCTTGCCTGTTTTCCAAACTGACAGGCTTCACATACCTTATGCATTTCTGCAACCTTAAATTTCGGAAAACCTGCAACAATATTTTGGGCCTGCATTGATTTAAGTCACTGTACATTAACATGACCAATGCGTTTATGTCAGATATCAATATCTGCAACTACACCGGTCCCATGTGCAAACATTGCTGCACTCAATTCAGACATGTCTACATCCAATGTAAACATTCTGCCCTTCTTCTTTCCTTTTGCTATCACGCGACCTTTATTTTTCATATCCTCAACAAAGCATCCATGAGGATTAAATCTGACCTGCAAGCCCTGCTCAACCATTTGACCAACAGAAACCAGATTCTTGGTGATATTCGGGACATGAAATACATCGGACATGTATTTCTTTTTCCCATCCTGCATAGACAAAGGAATTTTTCCAATCTGCACAATAGGATGTGCAGTATCATCACCAGTCTCCACAAATCCTGGTTTTTCCATTTTCCTTGCATCCTCCATCCATTCTGCATGACCTGTCATATGGTTTGATGCACCTGAGTCAACATACCATACATTGTTGCTTTCTTCTGCACTTGTCACAGAATTATTCATGTGCTGCACCATAAACAGATGCTCATTTCTGTCATCACCCTGTCTACTAGAGGATGCATAATTTCCTTGTTGCAGTTTTCCATTCATGATATCATTCTGCTTTTTATAGCAGTCTTTAGCCATATGACCCATTTTACCACAATAGTAGCATTCAACATTACTGTTTGCATTTTGGCCTCTTTGCCATCCACCACGACCTCTTTGGCTCCCCCTGCCTCTAGAGTTACCACGTCCTCCTCCATAGGACTGGTTTTCTTGAGTTTGCTGCATATTCTGATTTCTACCACCACCTCCATATCGGCCTCCTCTACCTCTGCCTCTACCTCTTCCAGCATTTGAGTAGAAGACAGCTTCTTTTGAAGTTCCTCCTGAAGAAGATGCACCACCATTTCTTTGCTCCTCAGAAATTAGAAGAGTAATCAGCTCCTCAAAATCAGGAAATCTTTCACGAACTGAAATGGATGTCCGAAACTGTGCATAATCCTTTCCTAGACCATTCAAGGTCATAGAAACTAAATCATCATCTTCCACTGGTGACCCAATGGAAGCAAGTGCATCTACAATCTTCTTCACCTTCATGTGGTAGTCGTTGATGCTCATATTTTCTCTTTGCACATTGTGCAACTCTTGCTTGAGCTGCATTTTCCTGGCTTGTGTATTTGTGCTATACATTTTTGACAAAGTATCCCATGCCTCCTTTGGCGTACTTGCATCCTGAATATGCACAATCATAGAGTCTGAAATGCTGATAGACAGCCAATACATAACTTTCCTGGCTCTTTCATGCCATGCTTTAAATGCCTGCATTTGCTGTTGATTGGGAACATTAGGAAGAACTGGTTCTTCTTCATTTCCTGCAACAAATTCCCAATATCCTTTTCCCATAAGGAAATTCGTCATTCTAAACTTCCATGCTTGGAAGTTGTTCTTATCAAGCTTTTTAGTGACAATCTATGAAAGAGAATCAGATGCCATTACAGAAGACTGCAAAAAATTCTATCACTGCAAAAACCACAGCTTCACCCTCACAAGGGAAAATCTGCAAAACTGGCGAAAGTGGTATTTGACCACACAGTCACTTCCTAGTGACGATTTTGCATCAACAGGCAATAGGGATGATTCTGTAACTCACAATGTCTCTGCGCACAAGCATACAATGCAATTTTTACAGTAACTATTCACCGACCTGTAGAACAGTGGCTGCACAGCATAAAACTGGGCCTTTTTCTGAGTGTGTGCAGAGAACTTCCACCTCCAAAACAGGCCCCGAAATGGCCTCAAATAAAAAATACAAGGTCGCCAAGGGCTTTAGCCCTTTCCCGCAGCATATACTGCCCTCTTGCTTCACCGCGAAGGGTGTCTCAACCTGAGACAATACACTCCTGCACTTTCCGGCTGTGCTACCTGCAGAGATCTGCTCCCAAAACAGAAAATGAAAGCAACACTGCTCCTCTTACCAGAACACCGCAAGCTTGGCTTGCTTTCTTGAGCTCCTTACCACGAACAAGGCTCTGATACCATGTCAAGATTGTGGGAGAGAAGGAAGGAGTCTCGCTTGAAGCTTTCTTGCTTGCACAATGGGGGAAGACGCACAAGGGTGGAGGCTGAAAACAATTTTCCTCTTCTTCGTTGTGGAAGCCAAAAAAGAACTCTAGTACAAAGAAATAGAAGAACCCTATATATGGGTCTCAAACCAAACTCAACTAACTAAGGTGGCATACTAACTGAGCCACGAACTAGAGTAGATAAGGATAGCTATCATGTAGCTATTATTCATGGGCGGTGTACCAACCGCGTCTGCAACTGACAAGTCGGTGACATAAATACACAACGGTCACCTTGGCGTATCACGAGTGGAGCTCGATATCTCAACAACATGTACATCACAACTTAATATAATTTGGATCGATAATGTGTTTAAAATTCTATACAATTTTAACTTCTCTTATCTAGGTGTTTTCCTCTAAAATCCAAATTAAGAATTAATGGAAGCACCAACTAGGCACAGAAAAAATTGGTTCTTTTATTATACTACCAAACCATGATTTCACTCACCAAGGGCTAATTTCTCATTTGATTATGAATTTTTTTCCCAATGGTGTATTTTTTAAATTGCATAGCACTTTCTTTCTCCTTAATTTCTTATAGGGCAAAAAATTGACCTCAAATCTCCCCTAATGTTTTTCTCGTGAAATTTGAGTCACAAATTGCTCTTTGGCACTTGTGGAATGCTTATTTAATATGAATTCAAATTCTTTCCACAAGTAGAACAGATACTTATTAGCTTCACTTGTACTCTCATCTAGGAGACTTAGATCCAACCTTTCATGGTTGGAATAATAGAGTGAAGGTATTATCGAGGTATTTACCTATATCAATGGTGGCCATATCAACTTTGTTAGTTCCAAGATGGATGGTCTCTTAAGAAGTGTATTAGAGCTAGAGGTGATGATATCTTTATCTATATCAATGGTGGCCATATCAACTTTTTAATTCCAAGATGGTGGGTCTCTTATAAAAGGGTCTTAGTGCTAGAGATGGATCTAGCTTTATGCTACAAGCAAAGTGAGTGACCTCAAAGGGAAAGCACATGAGCAAAAGTAAGAGCTATGGTGGAAAGAGTAAGAGTAAGAGAGAGACAGAGACCCATAAGATGTGGAAACTCCAATAGTCACAATGTGTGACTAGCCTTTCCTTTATTCAAATGTCATAGAAAGGATAAAGAATGAAGTGATAGTGATGGACACTTGCCACCTACAATGAATATCTATATAGCTATTGTTATTGTAGTAATATACGAGTAGTTAGGCATATATGCCTTTACCCCCAAAAACCTCCCACTTAAAGGAGAAAGTGTTCCTAATTAGAAGAGAACAAGAAAAAAGTGACAAATTACAAATGTACATGACTAGAATATGACAAGGAAAGACATCATCTCATCTAACATCCATCAACTTTCTAAGGAAGGCCAAACACTCCATTGAGAGACTTAGCAGAACTGTAGGATTTTGGTTAGTTGAGATCTTGACAAGATCAACAGACTTGTTCTCAATGATCTCTCTGATGAAGTGATAATGAACCTCAATGTGTTTCATACTTGCATATGGAAGACTCGATTTTTAGCTAACTAGATAGCACTCATAAAATCCAAATGCAGTGTAGGGACCACATTAGTAATACCAAGGTCTACCACTAGACGGCCTAACTAGAGAGCCTCCTTGCAAGCCTTAGTGGCTAAAACATACTCGATCTCAATAGTAGAGAGAGCCATGCAATTCTACACCCTAGACATCCAAGAAACAACACCTCCAACAAAGGTGAAGACATAGGCAGGGGTGGACTTTCTATTGTCTGCATATCCTGCATAATCAAAGTCATTGTATTCCAGACTCCTATATCCTAGCCACCCTAACATATGCACATAGCTATCGTGTTCTTCAGGTACCTCATGACACCTTGGATGGCATCCCAATGCCATCTACCACGTGTAGCCATATAGCGTGTCACAACTCCCACTGCAAATGCAATGTTAGGATGAGTGGCTATCATGGCATACATCAAACTACCCATGGCAGATACATCAAAGATTGGCCATCTCAACCTTTTGCTCATCAAAATTGGCTTGAAGAGCCTTCACATGAAAAGGTAGAGGACAACCAATAAGCTTACCATTGTGCATATGAAATTGCTCAAGGACTTTCTAGATATACTCTTTCTCTTGATGACATATAAAGGATCCCCTTAGAGTAATCATACATGATGTGCATCCCATAAAATAAGTGACGCATGTCCCATATCCTTCATCTCAAAGCTCTTCTTGAGCTCATATTTCAAGGAAACCAGCTCATCATGAGCTCTTCTAATAATAAGCTATCATCCCAATAAAGTACCAAAATCATAAGGGCTACCATCATGAGCTGTCTTCATATATAAACATAGATCCATAGCACTATGGCTATATCCCTGTAAATGTGTAAAAGCATTAAACTTGTGATACCATTTCCTAAGTGCCTGCTTAAGGCTATAAAGGCTCTTTCTCAACCTGCACACTAGGTGTCCCTTGCCTTTTACTTCAAAGCCCTTAGGTTGCTACGTATAGATCTCATCATGTAAGTCTCCATGTAAAAAACTATCTTTATATCCATCTACTAAAGATCCAGATCTAGCTAGCAACCAATGCCAGTACCAAGCGTAGGGTCATCATTTTAACCACAAGAGAAAAGACTTCATCAAAGTCAACACCACATTTTTGGTTGAAAACCTTAGCTACCAATTTGGCCTTATATTAGTGGGCTTAGGACATCTAGGGATACTTTTTAGCTTGTATATCCATTTGCATGGCAATGCCTTCTTGTCACTAGGCAAAGGAACCAAATTCCATGTATGGTTAGTCTATAAGGAGTCAAACTCTACTAGATAGCCCTATCCCACGAGTGACTATCATCTCTATGCATAGCATTATTATAAGAGAGAGGTTCACCTACATCTATCACCATAGCATAATCTATAGAGGGTGTAAAGTGCTCAGTAGAATGATGTCTAACTCTAGTAAAGAAGCTCACAAAGCAGGCTAATCCTACACAACAAGGGCTACTAGAGCATCAACTGCGGCAAGTTGTTTGGTTGGCTATATGGAAGTAGGAGGCTCCTCCTGGAATATCACCTTATGTACCTCAACAACATGCTCAGGTTGCTTATGCATCTTTTTCTCTTGGAAAAAAACATCATGGTTATGGATAACCTTGCAAACTCTAGATCCTATAGGTGATAGCACATCTCACCTAAATCTCCATAACCAAGAAAGAGACATTTCATGGACTTAGGATCTAGCTTATTGCAGTTGTTCTTGGGAACATGGAGGAATGCCTCACAACCAAAGATGCACAAATGAAAATAGACTAGAGATTTTCCAATCCATACCTCCTTTGCAACCTAGTAATCAATAGCAGTGCAAGGGGACTTGTTAATCAAGTGTATAGTAGTAGTAACTGCATCAATCCAAAATTGATGTGGTAAGCCTATCTGGCTAAGCATACTATGGACTCTCTCTTGAATTTCCCTATTCATGTGTTTAGTAATATCATTTTAGGGTGGGGTGTAGGGGGCAGTCAACTGATGCTTAATACCCCACTTATTGTAAAATTACTCAAAAGCATTTGACAACATTTTGGTTCCATTGGTAGACAAGGACGATGCAACCACTGAGCTGCTCACACTCCTACGTGGTGGAATAGAAGGGTTGTGCATAATTGTGGATGGGATCAATGGGGTATATTGATAATCTATGTTTGTGGCTCGCATTTCAAAACCCATACGGCTAGGTTGGGAACGCCAAATCAAAAGAATCTATTTTGTTGGATTAAGATTGAAGCAATATGAATCATTAGGGTATGAAAAGATAGAAACACAAAACTCATACTCTTCTTGATGGACATCTTTTGCAGCAATGTTAGAAGTTGATGGTTCATCTTGCTTGCCTTGTTTATGGTTGCACGTATTTGTGATTTAAATCTATTCATTGGTATTGCTTAACCTTGTGGTCTTCTTTTGAAGCTTTTAGCTAAGAAAGGGTGGAAAGAAGAAGGATATGTTGGAAGTAATAAAGAAGTAAAAGGTGAAGAAGAAGAAGAAGAAGAAGATGGTTAAGAGAAAGAAGAGGAAAGAAGAAGGTGAAATGAGAAGATGTTAGTAGAAGAAAGAGGTAAGTAAGAAGAAGATAGGGTGCAAAGGAAGAAAATAAGAATATTGAAGAAGAAGATTAGAGGAGAAGAAGAAGAAGAAGTGAAGGAGAAGAGGTTGAAGAAGAAGAAGGAAGACAAAAAGAGATGGGTAGGAGTAAGAAGAAGAAGGGAAAGAAGAAGAAGAAGGTGGAATGAGAAGAAGATAGTAGAAGAAAGAGGTAAGTAAGAAGAAGATAGGGTGTGGGAGAAGAAAAGAAGAATATTGGAGAAGAAGATTAGAGGAGAAGGATAAGAAAAAGAAGAAGTGAAGGAAAAGAGGTTGAAGAAGAAGAAGAAGAAGAAAGAGAGGGGTAGGAGTAAGAAGAAGAAAGGAAAGAAGAAGAAGAAGAAGAAGAAGAAGGGGAAGAGGATGAGAAGATATTTTTAAATATTATTTATTTTTTAAAAATAAAGAAATAATAATAATAATAAATACAAGAGAGTCGGCTCGTGACACACACACGCACACACGCACACACACACACACACACACACACACACACACACACACACACACACACACACACACACACACACACACACACACACACACACACACACACACACACACACACACACACACACACACACAAGAGAGTCTCATCTGGTGGACTAGGTGGCAAGCTGGCCATTGGTGTTTGGGCTAGCATGGGCATGTGGTGGACAAGGGTGGCACTGTGACTATAAAGCTAGGCATTGGAATTTGGGTTGGCAGGTGGTGGTTGGCGTTTGGTGGCAAACAGTGGCATTGCGACTTCAAAGGTAAGATTATTACTATTTTTATATTCATTTTTTAAAAATTTAATAGAAAATAGGCACACACACACACACACACACACACACACCCATTCACATGCCCATACTCACACTGCCACACATATGCACACATATAACACACAATACCCATTTACACACCCTTTCCTTTCCATGCATAAAAACACACATACACTCATTCATACACCTCAAATACACACCTATACACACACAAAAACAAATATACACACTCACATACACATATTAGGTTACACATACTCCACATTAGGGTATAAACACACTCCTTGCTTCACCCCCACTCACACAAACACCACATTCATGAGCACATACCCATTGCACATACACACACCCAACTTTCTACACCATCTCCACACAATAGTCACACTCACACTCTCTCCTTGTCCACGTTCATGCACATCATTTACTCCCTACCCCACTTATGCATGACTCACCAAAAAAATCCCATTCACATATATACACAGACTTGCACATTCACATACACTAGACCTCATCCATTCACACATATGTGCAATCCATTCACCCCTATAAACACACCCATACTCATTGCAGTCATGTACAATCACACATGCACACAAACAGGCACACACATAGCCATAACCACACTAACACACACAAACTTATATTGATTGCACTCACATTATACCACTTGTACTCTCCCCACACACAATCACACACCTTATCCTTTTACACAACTCATCCATTTTCACACATGCAAACTTCTCACATCACACCTACACTCCAAACTTACTCATTCAACACATCTTAACCCTACCATACACACCTTTACACCTACTACTCATACATCTTATACATCAATCTTCACTTCCACACATAATCTTACTCCACACACACACACACACATGCATGCACGTTCATACTCACACTTCCACATGCGCACTTATGCACTAGGGCACTTCCACACTCCACTTCCACACACACACTTATGTGCATGTACTTCCACACTAGGGCACTTCCACACTCACATTTCCACACATGTACTTACATGCATGCACTTCCATGTTAGGGCACTTCCACACATTGTACTTATGCACTAGGACACTTTCACACTAGGCAAATTCCACACTAGGCCACTTCTGCCCTAGGGCACTTCCACATAGGCACTTACGCACTAGGTCACTAGGTCACTAGAGAACTTTCACACTTGCCCCACCTACTACTTACACACCCAAGGCCACACACGCTTGTACTTCCTCACTTGCCCTTATTCTATGCTTGCTTGTGTGTAACTTGATTTTTTGAACAAAAGGAAAGCTTGATTTTATACAAGTCTTTTTTATTAGAAATCCAAATATTTTTATGTGATGTGAGATCTTGTATGTTAAAATCCATAATTGGAAGGAACTTCACAAGTGCCTTGTGCACTCAATAGGCATTTGGTCAAGTTTAGTGACCAATTACACCTAAAAATTCTTTATCACATCACAATGACCAAACCCTAGAATCAAAAGTCACACTCCAAGGCCTAGATTCCAAGTCCAAATTGACTTTGTCGTATGTGTCTGTGAAGAGGCAAGGTAATCCCCATCTCCTTCAATGATAGTAGAGCCCTTGTCCTAAATATGATCCAGTAACATCCCAACTTGACTCCTTTCTTGTCCAAGGCCCAATCCTTGAGGCCACATTCCTTAAGGATCCCATTGCTCAAGACATTGACCTTGTCAGCTTGCTAGGAGACTTTAAGCCCCCAAGCTAACACCATGGATGAGGCAACATTTCTTGCTTATCTTCCTAGCGATATCCCCACGAGTCCTTGGACATCTACCAACAAGTTGCACACCTTGATTGTACTTGACTCTCAAATGCAAACCTTGAAGAAAAAATCATTGCCCTTCAAGATCAAGGGACTAGTACCTTTAGCAAAATCCTTGAACACACGATGTACAAAAAGAGGGAACTTCTAACCATGAAATTTGAATTGGATGGGATTAAGAACATGATTTTGAATGTAGGAACATCCAGATCATCCACAGACACCCTAATTGACCTCATTCAATGTAGGCTATTTGATCACATGGACTTGCTCACAATAGGAGCTCACATGGCCCAAACGTTGCTAAAACTAGGATGGGTAATATCCCTACCTAGCAAGACCAAGCCAAGATACCTCTAGTGACCACGAAAATTGACAAGTATCCTGTTGAAGATGACCCATATAGCTTCATATAGCAATTTGAGCAAGTTTGTGAGGCCAATAACCTAATAGGGGATACTAAGAAAGCTCAATCCTTTGTGCTATGCATGGGCGAGAAGGGTCGTATGTGGTTTACTGGTCTCAAAATAGTTGATAAGGCTCCCTTCATAGCTCTTAAGAATCTCTTCATTAAGCGATTCATAGAGGTTGGCATGATGGGGATAATTTAATCATCCAACTCATGAACATAGACCAACAAGATGAAGAGAGCATGTGAGACTATGTATCTAGATTGAGAGGAATCTACAAGAGAATCCCATTAGCAGCTACCAAAGCAGTTACGAAGGCTTTGATCAAGGGTATCCGTGATGAAAAGATCTATGAGGTGCCAGTGGCTAGCAATTCTGTGCTAGATCAAACAATTCTCAATGGGATCTTAGATGAAGCAATTCAAATAGAAGACCTCCACAAGGAGAGAACTCATGACAAGAAAGGAAAAGGCTTAGAATCTGAAAATCCCAATCTAGTAGAGGTAAACTTAAGGTAGGAAACACCCAAACTCAAAATCTCATGGATGAGGTGATGAAACAACAACACAAACTCTTGAAAATGCTAGACTCATTTTGGAAAACTTGACCACATTAACAAAACATGCAATGCATACATTGTAGTGGTGATCACCTACCATTTGAATGCTCTCAACAGAGTAGGACCTGCACAAATTGCGGGTAGTTTTGTCACGAGACATCTACATGTGGAGCCCCTAGGTGGCTTTCCTATGCTACACCATATGCCAATTGTGGACTCCCATATCGGAGACCATAGCAGATGGCTCTTTTTGCTCCCCTAGATCAAAGACTACATCTTCTCAAGCTGCCATGTGGTATCCCATGGCCTCCAAGCCCAATCATAACTCACATGTCTAGTAATGCCCCAATTCACTATGTTGAGGAGGCTATTGATGATGAATATTATACCAATCTCCATATATCTCCTATGATGAGAAAGGAAATGCATTGCTCATGGACTATGGACTATTCCCAATCATGATGTTAGGATGAGGTTGAGGGTGTGGCTTGATGCAACCTTGTGAGACTCTTGCTTGTTCCAACTTGTTCACCAATCTGATCACATCTCCACACGGTGCCCTAAAAACCAAGAATAATCAAAGGAGAATGAAGCTTACCAAAGGTGTTTTGAATGTGGAATCGCTCATATGTATCCTAATTTCCCAAAGAGAAAAATTAGCTCGAGCAAAGCTATAGTACCTACTATGCCCTTGACTCCCTTCATAGTAGAAATGCTAAAAGATGAGGAGGTGTTTCCCATCTTGATTAACGCCATTACTCGAGCGTAAGCTAAGCACGGTGGAGTCAATATCCTTGGTCCATCTCTCACTACTGGCTCTATCATTGGAAAGAAAAATGCAAAGAAGAAAACTAAGCATGCTACTACTCTCAGAAGAATGCAAAGAAGAAAGCTAAGCATGCTACTACTCTCAAGCTCAAGATTGACAAGGAGACTTCAATTCCCATAGTTTCTTTGTGTGTGCTGAGTAAGATACATTTGCTCCACAAACAAAAATGGAGGCATCCACCAAAGTAGGTGAATATTTTGATCCTAACTATCAACTTAAGTTGATTAGAAATGTGAAGAATTGGGTGGAAGAGGCTAAAGTTGCAATTAGGGCTAAAGAAGCAAATGACAATTTATAGCCACGTGGCATTGATGCCACACTTCCCTTGGCCTCAACAATTTGACCTACCATATTTGGAAGACATGCTATTGAACTTGGAGTATAATTGCTAGCTAAGGAAGTTACAATATCAAGAAGTAGACCGTAAGCTTTTAGCTACCTTAGCCTCAATGAGTGTCTTAATACCATTGGGCATGCTCTTCAATAACACTCCTGCCATTTTGACCATTTTTAAGACTTGGATCGATGGAAGTAATGAGACCCATCCTATTGAGGAGCACCCAAAAAATCCATCACCTAACTCCCCACCTGCCCCTGTACTTGGCAGTCTTGGCATTGCCACTATGAGGGTGCTAAAGAATATGTCATTTTGCCTGTGGCAGTCGTTGGTGACTCCACGAGAAGTGGCATTATAGATACAGGAGCTAGTGTTAGCATCATGAATCAAGTAGTGATTAAGACATGGAGCAACCCTCTATTTGAATATACTTTAATCTCATCATAGTCAATGGTTCTAAGGTCTGACCCCTAGGCATCTTGAAGGACTAGTCAGTGAAGATCGTTGGTTTCAAGTTCTCTCCCACATTTATGGTCATGAAAGGAGTTGACTATGACCTATTACTCAACTCATTGAAGATTAGGGTAATGATCTAGTCTTTTTGGAAAATTGTATTGAGACTATGCGCATTGAAATGGATAAATGGAAGACTACTCAGCCAACTTGGATGCTATTTCTAGCTTGTTACATGGTGACACCATCTGTCCCCTAAACATAGAAGCCCTTGAACAAATATGTTCCATACCCAGAGGATGAGCACGACTATCTTCATATTCTTGCCACCTTGGAGCTTTCATTCACTAAGGAAGGAGAGTATAAAGAAGCTAACAAACATGTGAGTCAACATAGACTTAAGGAAACCCCCTTAAACGATCTTGATATTTGTGATATGCTTCCTTCTATTGGCCCATCATGAACATCTACATTGAACAACTTATGTGCATCCACTCATAAATCTAAACGTCCTAAACTCCTCTCATTATGAAGACCAATCTTCAAGAATGTGGGTGTGAGGCTAACCTACCTATCTTTGAAGAGCTCCTAACATATCCCATATGGCATTGGACTTTGAAGATGAACTAATTGAGTATGAAAGTGATATAGATTCTAATGTAGACTACGACCTTGATGGAAGAACAATTGAACAAATCATACTTCACCAAAAGCCCTCCAAACGCCCACATTGCACATTGATGGTTGTCATATCTATGTTAAATTTGACTTAGAATGGTTGGAGCACCTAAAAGCCAAAGATTGCAATGAGTTGGCATCCCATACCTCTAACCCTACTTCCAACCCTAATCTGTTCACTATTGAACCCTCAGATAACATACTCTTTGATGCTTCACTGACATCAAAGGAGTTTAATTCGGAGTCAAATACTAGCATTGACTCGGATCCTGAAATTCCTCAGCCTACCTTTGCTCCACATTGCAAGAGGAACTTACTGGTTCACTTGAGATGGAAGCATCTTAAAAAAGCTCAAAGAACCTTGAATCTAATGTAAGTTCTCAAGATAAGCCCCAGGATCTCCCTAATTTCTTTGCTAGATTTAAGAAGGGGGATACAATTGTCATTATGCTTAGTGCCAAATGCCACAGTGCAACTTGTGAATCTATTGTGGAGGCCTAGCTAAAGTAAAAGAAGTTAACCTTGCTAAGAAGGAGTAAACACCTAAACCAACCTTTATTTTTTAGGATTTAAGCAAGGAAGATGAGGAGGTTCTCATCTATTACTCAAGGAGTTCTGTGGTGTGTTTGCTTGGAATTACATAGATCTCAAAGGAGTGTCATCTCAAGTCCTTCATCACACTAATCCCATATGACTAGATGCCAAACCTATCAACAAACAAAGGCCCTATCCCATGAATCCTCACTATGCTTAGCATGTGAAGGAGGAACTAGATAATCTACAAAATGTAGGATTCATTTATGAGATTGAGCATACTAACTGGGTATCACACCCATGATTGTTGTGGTACGAAAAAAGAATGGCAAGTTTCAAGTATGTGTCAACTATAAGAAGGTCAATGCAATGACCAAATGCAATCATGATCCGCTACCCTATATAGATTACATGATTGAGAGAGTGGTGGGAAGTGTTGAGATTTAAGCTCATGATTAGTATCATCTACATGACTGGCCGGCGACCTTATCTAGATAGTTGTCATCTTAACTGTCACTCTACATGTGTTTTGTAATAACTGAGTCAGTCATACTCAACCACGATTAGTGGTACGGTCAGTTAATGACCTAGTGTGTTTTAAGTTATGTGTGATTAGACTTTAGTAAGAATTATGGAATAATGAGAATGAGAAAACAATGAGAGTTCACGACTCTCTATTATAGTTCCATGTCTTTGTCTCTCTCTCCTTCTGAATCTTGAACATGGTATCAGAGCTTGAAGCCCGAAGGCTTGGCAGTGGCATTTGGCATCATCATTGCAAGAGTTGGAGCTTGAAGTCAGGAGTTGCACTATGACCTGCAAAAGTTCATGTGTTGGTAGCCATTGAATCATTTGGAAGGTATGTTTCTTGTGGTTTATCAGTTCACAACCTATTGAGGCTTCCTAGAGGGGTTCTCTACTACTTGAATGAGCTCTATTGCATGAGTATTGAGGGAAAAAGCAACAAGAAGGTAGAAAACATGACCTGCACAGATTGCGTCAAATTTTTGGTCATCTTTTCTTGCTCCAACTCAGGCATTGATAGCCATAAACACACTCTACTATTGATAAACAACTTGATAGGAAGCAGGTTTTCAGGGAATTGTACCTGCAGAACTATAAGAAACTAGTTCTAAACTGCAGAAAATTGTTCGTGAACTACATGAAGACTGTTCCTAAACTACAGAAAGTCTATTCTTGAAATGTAGGCAGTCAAGCACTTACAGATTTCATATAGCATTGAATACCTTAGCTGCAAATATGGCAAATGCTCAAGGCATTGCCAATATCACTCAAATTGTGGGAGAGAAGCTCAACAACAAAAACTTTGCTCTATGAAAGTTTAGGATGCAAATTTTATTAATTGGCAAAGGTTATTGGGATTTGTGTATGGGGAATGAAGCTGAACGTGAATTGCTTGAAAAGAATCTGACATAGGAATAGTGGAGAGCTCACTGATAGTGACAGGAAAGAGTTAGTAAAGTACATCATTGGTTTTGTTGGTGCATTTCTGATGCGATGGATATGCAGATTACTAGGTGCCATTCCTCGAAGGATTCTTGGGATGCACTCATGAATAATTGTGGTAATGTCACGCATACAAGGAAGATATAGCTGAAGCAGTAGTTCAACAACATGTCTAGGAATGGAAAGAGCATTCAAGCATACATGAAAGAAATAAAGACCATAGCTGACAAGTTGGCTACTATTGGATCTCGTGTTTCAAAGGATGATATGATTGTAGTGACATTGAATGAGTTAGGCAAGGATTATAAGGCATTTGATATGTCCATTTATGTGAGAATAGAACCCCCTGATTGGGATGAGTTAATAGCATTGTTGATACATGAAAAAATAAAGCTTGGCTTAAATACAGGTTCAAGCACATCTCAGGTAGAGACATTGTCTTTTACTCTAGTCAGCGAGCTAGAGGTGGTAGAGATCATGGAGCTTTTTGAGGTTGAGGAGACACTCAAAACACACATGGATAGCAACAGAAAAATGCTTGGCACAACTCAAATACACAAGGACAACGATATCTGGAGCCTTTAGAGGCAGGGGGAGATCATCTAGAGGAAGAGGTGGCTCCTAGAAGTCACGTGAGTAGTCTAATACGGATAAAGACTGTCATTATTGCAGAAAATATGGGCATAATGCAAAGGATTGCATAAAAAGCAAGTTGATATGAAGGCAAAAGCCAGGCAACATGGACATTTTTACATCTTTTAGTGGTACTCAAGATGACTAGGGAGATAGACTATTTGCTATGTAGCATGTATCAAAGAATACACCTAAGCAAGGCAAAGATGAGAAATGGTACATAGACTTAGGAGCATCCAATCATAATATTCAGCATACGAGTGTGGTTCCATTACTCATGCTACTTGATGGTAGAAAGAAGAGCCTACATGATGTACAACATGTACCTTCTATTACCAAGATTTTACTGTCAGTTGGACATCAGAATAGAACCTACAAATCAGATTCAATAGGAATGGTTGTTTTATTGAAGAATATGGCAATGACTGTAAATTGATTATCAAAGGAAAGAGGGATGGCAGAATGTTTACCTTGGATGTATCTATCCCAGAATTCAAGGCATCCATGTTTGCCCATGATAATGGAGCAATTTGGGATTAGAAATTTGACACACATGCATCGGTCATGTTAATGTATAGAAGCTGAAAAATATGTAGCAGAAAGAGGTTGTACTTGGCTTGCCAAAGTTTAAGTACACTGATCTTAGAAATGTATACTCTGCTTTGTTAGTTTGGGAAACAAGCAAGATTCCTGTTCATGACACATGACAAAAATAATTCTTAGCCTTTGCAATTGATACATTCAGATGTATGGGGTCCTACTTGTAATGCATCTTTTGGTGGTGCCAGGTATTATGTATCCTTCATTGATGATTTCAACCATTACACATGACTGTACATTCTGAAGCACAAGGATGAGGTGCTCGATGTCTTTAAGTACTTAAGAAGCATGTTGAAAATGAACTTGACAGTTATATCTCATGTTTGAGATCTGATGGAGGTCAAAAATATGTATCCAAAGAGTTTGACATGTATCTTACTAAATATGGCAAAAAAAGGAAGCTCACATGTAGTTACACACCTCAACGGAATGGTATGGCAGAGAGAAAAAATTGGGTGCCTATGGAAGCTGCCAAGGCAATCTTAATGAAAAGAATTTTCCAAATGCTTATTGGGCTGAAGTAGTGCTTACTACAATTTACGTGCTAAATCGAATATCTATAGCTGGGGTTCATGATTTGACTTTGTATGAGAAATGGTATGGGCACAAGCCCGACATTAGTCCCCTAAAAGTATTTGGTTTCATTGCCTACGTACATGTACATGATGAAAAAGAGGAAGAAGTTAGACCCAAAATCTATCAAAAGTGTTTTTCTTAGCTATACCCAAGAGAGAAAGGCTTACAAATTCTATGATCCGTCCACTCAGGAAACCCCGATCAGTAGAGGGATGTAGTTTTTGATGAGCTGGCCTCATGTTATGGTAATCCAAATGCAATGTTCTTTGATGGACTAGCTAGCCCTACTTATGCTAAAAATTATCCTTCAGCTAGTATGTATATGAGTGACCGGATAGGTGATGGTTCATCTACGATTAGTCCTTGGACAGGATGATTCCACAATCGTGCTACTACATCCACTAACACGGATATGTCAATGAGGGGGAGATTGGATAAAGGCAAAGAAAATATGTTTGACAATGTGATTGGCTTGAATACAACTAGATACGAGTCACCTGGCAGTGATAGTCTTGATAGTGAATTGGGCATACCATTAGTTATGACACTTGGTGCAAGGCAAACCAAGTATGTGCTGCCTCATGAGAGCCAATATCACATTGCATTGCAGTTGAGGAGGTCTCAAAGGGTCAGAAAACTAGTTGATAGGCTGACATACAATGGGTATTCGGCTAGGCATTATGCATATATGACTAAAGTGTCAAGCTACAGAGAGCCTATAAGTTCAATGAGGCAATTTACAAATGAGAATTGGTGTGCTACCATGGATGAGGAACACATAGTATTGGTTGAAAATAAGCCATGGGAATCGGTCTGTTTGCTTGAAGGCAAAGTACCCATTGGTTGCAAATGGGTTTATAAAGTGTAATGCAAGTCAGATGGTTCATTGGAAAGGTATAAAGCCTGGCTGGTTGCAAAGGGATATGCACAACACTACGGCCTAGATTATGAGGAGACTTTTAGCCTGGTTGCCAAGATGGCAACGGTGAGAACAATCATTGCATTAGTAGCTTCTAAGGGCTAGAAATTATGGCAGATGGATGTCAAAAATGCATTCTTGAATGGTGACTTTCTTGAAGAGGTATATGGACCAACTTGAGGGTTATGTACACCCTGACTACCCAACATATGTGTGTAAGTTGAAAAAGTCCTTATATGGGCTGAAAAAGGCATCGAGAGCATGGAATGCTTGCATAAGAACTTATTTGCAACAGCTTGGTTTTCAGATAGGTCATGCATATCACAGCTTGTTTACAAAGAAGATAGAGCATGCTTATGATTTATGATGGCTTATGTTGATGATTTGATCATCACTAGGGATGATGATCATGGGATTACTAAAATTAAAGCAATGTTACAAGTTGAATTCAAAGTTAAGGATCTTGGTGAGCAGAAGTACTTTCTTGGGATTAAGGTTGTGTCTCGACCTCAAGGCCAAAAGGATGGAATGAAGTAAAACATTAGAATGATATGTAGGATCAGCTTAAAGGTTACTAATCACATGCCATTTCTCAACAATGGTCGTCTGACAACTGCCAACATGAGCGATCTCAAATCGATGGCTATACCATAGGGCATAAAAAAGGGTTAGAAGTGGTTTTTTTGGCATTGGAGATGCTTCTAAGGAAGAGTCTTGACATATTCAGCGTGCACCAAGAGACTCTTGCGAAAGAGATATTCATGTTCCTCCCAAGTGGGATTCAATTGAGTAGCAAGGTCAAGTGCCTTAGTGTTAGCAAGATCAAGGTCAATTATAGCAAAAAAATTTACAAAGGTGGTAAACATAGAGGCAAATTGGAGCAACCAACTAGCTTCTAAGGAGTTGTCTTTTGTGGCCAAGTTGGCTACCATGCTATTGAGAGAGCAAGAGATGAGAAAAGATTAGAGACCAAAAGATGGATCAAGAGTGTTGGAACTAAATTGAAAATGAGTTCGTACCAATTGCCTACATTCATGGTGGATTTTAGCTTGGGCTACTTGATCTAGTTGGTGGACTAGGCATGAAGAAGTCTCAGAGGAGAATGCCTCAAATGAGCGAGAGGGCTCAAGGGTGGGTGTAGGAATAGGATCAGTAAGTGGATCAAGAGAAAAATATGGAGAGAGGGGGAGTTAGAGGCAAGATAAGCAACTCCTTAGTAGGAAGTGGTGGGTGTGCAAGTGGGGCACCAAGGGATGTCGAATCTGACGCTATGCAAGATGGCTCAGGTGGGAATGAATGAGAAGCTCACTGATAGAAAGTTTGGTGCTTTTAGTTTCTTGGAGCAATAACTGTGGATAAAGCTTGAGAAAAAATAGCCAATAAATGTTTAAACAGTATGGGAATCCAAATGTAGACATTACGAGAGTAATAGCCTTGAGCCTCCAAGAAAGTGCATGCCACCCAATACAATGACATTTTGGCCATGAAGGGAGTCTTGTGACGATGAATTGGCTTTTTATGGAATGTATCCAAGAGAATTTCCTTCCCCACATCCTCTTAGTTTAGAAGAATGTAAAAAAGAGGAGGGATTCTCTTAGTTACAACAATAAGAAAAAGTTTGCATTTACTTAATAGCAAGTAAGGTTGGCCACCATAGGGGTTAAGCTTAGTGTGAGTGGGTATCAAGGTGGGTTGGCCAAAATCCATCAAGAAGTTATATGGGAGGATTAATGTAAGTGGATGGAAAGGTGGGTTGGCCCAAATCCATTGCAAGGAAGCCCCATAATTGAAGATTTTCACAGCCACAATGTATCAAAAACCATACATGCAATAGGCATAAATATCATACAAAAGGTAGTCTCAAGGGTAAATGAAGAGAATTGTTAGATGCATAACCCACTGAGCAAAAGCTCAATACATATAATACAAAAACATATAAATACCACCTACAACATATTGACTAACATAGTACTAAGTCCAAGCTAAGAGATCAAAATAGTCCATGATAGGGTAACTGCATTCAATAAATATCAAGAGAGCATGTACATGTCACAATGAGTCCCACTATCTCACTACAATAAGCTCAAGCTCAGCTCAAGCTCAACTATATAAACCAAAAGCTCTGTAATACATATGTGTGTTAATGTGGTTGAGTACATAAAGATGAGCAGCTCCCATTCAAGAAAAATTTGAATACCAAATGAGAAAGAAAAGCTCAAAACATCATGTGAATGATATTCGAGTATCCAAAATATATGAAGCATTAGCTAGGAGCATAAAACCCAATAGATTCTTCAAGCCCATAATTGCATAAGCCACTAAAGTAACCAAGGCATGTAAGCACATCCAATATCAATGTAATGGAGCTCAAATCTCAGCTCAAAAGCATGACATAGAATATTGAGAAGTATACATAACAATCAAAGTAGCGGTGCATTCACTAAGTATCTCATAAAGTGTAATATTTCTATACAATTAAAAGTTAGTTGGTTAGTTTAAAAGTTAGTTGGTCAATTGATAAGTTAGTAAGATTACTAACTAAAGACTAACTAATGTTAATAATTAACTATTTTTATTTAATTAAAAATACATATTTAAAAAAATCAAGAGTTGTACTCCGATATTTATCTCAGATTTTGACAAGAACCATAGCCACCCTTCATGGAAGTTATAACATGAACGGGAATTATGAGCCATATTAATCACTTATATTAATGTGTATAGTATGGATGGTCCAAAAATATTAGATTTTAGGCAAAACTAGTATATTTTAGATATTTTAGATACTATCCTAAAAAGATATGGAGATTTCTAGAACTAGATGTCATATTTTTTTTAAAAAGGGCAAGTGATATTTTAGATAGTTTTGGAGATTTTATAAAAAGAAAAAAAAGAGAGATTGGCAAAATTGCGTGCGCCGTGATGGTAGTTTGCAAGCAGTAGAAAACACTTCAAATAGGAAGAAAAAGAAGGAGTAATCTGAAAGATTTTGAAGAAACTGTATTGGGGTTTTTTTTTGCCTTTCGAAGCCAATGGCACCACAAGGATACAGAGGTATAGCAACGGTGCTTTCCGACACAAAATAATGGCGTTGCTATTTACTTTGCAAATGCAATGCGAATAGCGACAGTGCTTAGACGAAAAAACGCGGGCCGAAACCCGAGCGTGTTATTTTGCGCGAACAAATGAAAGAGAGAGCGAACTCCATCTTGCATTTGAGAGGGAGAGGGAGAGAAATAGAGAAAGAGGGAGAAGAAAATCTTCTCACCGCCGCCGCCGCTATTCACGAAGAAGAGGAGGAAGTGTACGGAGGGCGAAGAGGAGCCGCCGTTGCAAAGAGGAGCCGTCGAATCCATCCTCGGGCCTTTAGGGTGAGTGCATTGTTCCTTCTTGCTTTGTTTTCTTCTAGTTTGTTGTTTTTGTGGTAGTCATAGTTGTGGTCGTAGTCATCGTAGTCGTGATTGTAATAGTAGTACTAGTAGTAGTAATAGTAGTTTTCTTGTTTGTTTTTGTAGTAGTAGTAGTAGTTTTTTTTTCTTTTCTTATTTATTGTTATTTAGTTTTCTTGTTTGTAGTAGTAGTAGTAGTAGTAGTAGTTTTTTCTTCTTTTCTTGTTTGTTGTTATTGTAGTAGTAGTAGTAGTAGTAGTAATAGTAGTAGTTGTTGTTGTTTTTTCTTCTTTTCTTGTTTATTGTAGTGGTAGTGGTTTATTGTTGTGGTAGTCGTAGTCATCGTAGTAGTAGTAGTAGTAGTAGTAGTAGTAGTAGTAGTAGTAGTAGTAGTAGTAGTATTCTTGTTTGTTGTTGTTTTTTTTTTTCTTTTATTGTTTATTGTTGTTTAGTTTTCTTATTTGTTGTTGTTGTAGTAGTGGTAGTAGTAGTAGTTGTTGTTGTTGTTGATTTTTCTTCTATTCTTGTTTATTGTAGTGGTAGTAGTAGAGAGAGAGAGTTGTTGTGGTAGTCGTAGTTGTCATGGTCGTAATCGTCATAGTCGTGACTGTAGTAGTAGTACTAGTAGTAGTAATAGTAGTTTTCTTGTTTGTTGTTGTTGTAGTAATAGTTTTTTTTTAATTTTCTTGCTTACTGTTATTTAGTTTTCTTGTTTGTAGTAGTAGTAGTTTTGCCTTCTTTTCTTATTTGTTGTTATTGTAGTAGTAGTAGTGGTGGTGGTAGTTAGTGTTGTTTTTTTTTTCTTTTTTTCTTGTTTATTATAGGGGTAGTGGTAGTGGTTTTTCATGGTCGTGGTCATGGTCATGGTCATGGTCGTGGTTGTGGTCGTGGTGGTGGTCGTGGTCATGGTCATGGTCATGGTCGTAGTCGTAGTCGTAGTCGTAGTAGTCATGGTTGTAGTAGTAGTAGTGGTTTTCTTGTTTGTTTGTTGTTGTTGTTGTTGTAATAGGTTTTTTTCTAAAATTATTGTTGTTTAGTTTTCTTGTTTGTAGTAGTAGTAGTAGTAGTAGTAGTAGTAGTAGTTTTTTCTTCTTTTCTTGTTTGTAGTAGTAGTTGTCGTTGTTGTTTTTTTTTTTAATCTCTTATTTTCTTGTTTGCTTAAGCCTAATGACACCCATATTCACTATGGAAAGGGTCAAGTTTCCTTTCGAAACTCTGAAAGGGAATTAGTCACAACTCAAGGTGAGGCTGGAATGCCAAGAATCCAATTGGCCAAAGTATCTCGGATCATAAAAGGAGTTAGAAAAGGATTACCTGTCTACTTGATCAAACTCAACAAGTTAGATCAGAAGCAAGAGTCTAACAAAGGACCTTCTTGGCTAAAGGAATACGCGGACATATTCCCTGAAGAGTTGACAGAACTCTCGCCTCAAAGAGAAGTGGATCATGAGATTAAGTTAGTACCAGGAGCTGTGCCAATTGCAGAGACCTTATAGAATGTCCATACCAGAAGCAATTGAACTAAAGGAACAACTCAAGCAACTACTAGATCAAGGCTACATCCGGCCTACCAGTTCACCATGGGGAGCTCCATTACTATTCCAAAAAAAGAAAGATGGAACACTTCGACTATGTATTGATTACCGAGGGTTGAATCAATCAACGGTCAAGAACAAGTACCCTATTCCTAGGATAGATGAGCTTCTTGATCGTCTTCAAGGTGCAAAGATCTTCTCCAAGATTGATCTCAGGTCGGGTTACTATCAGATAAGGATCAAGAAAGAAGATATCCCAAAGATAGCCTTCAATACAAGATATGGACACTTTGAGTTCCTAGTTATGTCATTCAGACTTACGAATGCACCTGCCACCTTCAACAAGTTAATGCAGGATATCTTTAAGCCATATCTTGATGATTTCATGCTTGTCTTCTTCGACGACACTTTAGTCTATTCTAAACAGGAAGAAGATCATGAACCCCAACTTCGGATTGTCCTTGAGACAATGAGGGCACACAAGCTATATGCCAAGATGAAGAAGTGTGCATTCTTCAAACGTCAGATTGAATATCTGGGATTCATAGTATCAGCAAAAGGAATCTCAGTGGACCCAGCCAAGGTCAGAGATGTGCTAGAATGGCCAATACCAACAACTGTCAAAGAAATACACAGCTTTCTTGGATTGACAGGATGGTATAGGGTCTTCATCAAAAACTATGCTTTGATTGCAGCACCTCTGATAGACTTACTAAAGAAGCAAACTTCCATTGCATGGTCAACTCCCGAACAAAATAGCTTCGACAGATTGAAGCAAAGTTTGGTATCAGCACCTATTCTAAAACTTCCAGACCTCAATAAAGAGTTCGAGGTAGTAACTGATGCTAGCATTCTTGCCTTGGGGTGTGTACTCATGCAGGAAGGTCATCCTGTAGCATACTCTTCAAGGAAATTGAAGAGTCATGAGAAGAATTATGCTACGCATGATCTAGAATTGCTAGCTGTCATCCATGCTCTAAAGCTTTGGAGACACTACCTATTGGGTAACAAGTTTACTCTAGTAACTGACCATAAGAGTCTCAAATGGATCTTTACCCAGAACAAGCTCAACATGAGGCACGTCGGTGGATTGAAGTACTGGAGGATTATGACTTTGAAATCAAATACCGACTAGGAAAAGAGAATGTAGTTTCCGATGCACTTAGTCGCAAGGCATTCCTAAATTCCCTAATATTGAAGAATCCATCAACAGCCAGATCTCTAGCTACAAAAGTATCTATGCCAAACAACCCTATACTTGAGTTAGCTAGAGAGGATGCATGCCATGAACCAGCCTACCAAACAATGCTAAGGGAGATCTCTATCAAGGATCATAATCAAAAGTTGCAAGCTAAGTATCATGAATTTTCTATCAATAGTGGACCTGTCTACTATAGAACAAGGCTGTGTGTACCAGCCAGCCAGTCACTTAAGTAGAAGATATTGTGGGAAGCTCATAATTCCCCTTTCTCAGGACATCTTGGCTATGCCAAGACTCTTAATGCAGTTAGGAAGAGCTACCATTGGGAGAGGCTTAAAGGTGACGTTCTCAAATATGTCACCGAGTGTTTGTCTTGTCAACATATCAAAGCCGAACATGTCAAGATGCCAGGGAAGCTGCAACCACTTGACATCCCCCAAAATGGGAATTCATCAGTATGGATTTTGTTGTAGGCCTACCCCAAGTCCAGGGAGGATACAACTCCATCATGGTTGTGGTTGACATGCTTACTAAGGTTGCACACCTTATTCCAGTAAAGACAAACTATAAAGCCTCATACATTGCAAGATTGTTTATCAAGGAGATATTCAAGCTACATGGTTTACCCAGAAGAATCATTAGTGATCGTGATTCTCTCTTCACATCACACTTCTGGAGAGCTATCTTTGAAGCTATTGGGACTCAACTCTGTTTTAGCACAGCTTACCATCCCCAAACGGATGGCCAAACACAACGGGTAAATCAAGTCATCGAGGATATGCTGAGGGCATACTGCTCTCGAGAGCCGAAGATGTGGATTCAATACTTGCCTTTGGTTGAATTTGCCTACAATGCTTCTTACCAACAAAGCATTCAGAGGACCCCTTTCCAAGCATTGTATGGTCATGACTGTCGAAGTCCCCTAAACTTCTCAGATCCAATCTTAAGGGTTGAAGCTTCAAGGCAGATGTTGGAAGAGATGGATGACCAAATAAAGTCAATAAGACAAGACATCCAAGCGGCCAAGGATAGACAGAAGGCATACGCGGATTTGAAGCTTTAAGATAGAATCTTCAAAGAAGGAGACATGGTCTTCATTCGCGTACGCCCAAAGAAGAGTTCCCTATCCTTAGCAGATTGTAAGAAGTTAAGTCCAAGGTATTGTGGACCGTACAAGATCCTCAAATGCCTAGGACCTAATGCTTATAGATTGCAACTCCATGAGAACCTAAAGGTTCACAATGTATTCCATATCAGCCTATTGAAGAAATATGTAGCTAATCCTAACCATGTACTCGATGACCAACAAGTTGTAATGCCTAGTCAAGGAGTCCTTGAACTAGGGCCTGACAGAATCTTAGACGTTAGGGAGAGACAATTAAGATCTAGAACCTTGAGAGAATGCCTCGTCCAGTGGAAAGTTTATCCCGAAGAGGATGCCACTTGGGTAGATGAAGGCACTCTCAACCATCAATATCCCCAGTTTATCTCGAGATGAGGACATCTCGATTTCTCCAAGGGGGAGAGAAGGTAACATCCCGAATTAAACCGCCTCTACAAAGGATAAGGGGAAATTTAAAAAAAAAACTTTTATCCCCTCCTCCCCAAACCGACGTCGCGCTGGAGGGGAAGGAGGGAAGTCACGGAATGCAGCACACTGGAGCTCATGCGTGCTGCCATGTAGGAGAGGGAGGATCCCCCTCCCCTTCCCTATTTAGGTTGCTGGTGGAAGGGCATCGAGGGGGGCATCGAGAGGTAGATGGAGAGACTGCCTCCTGCTATGCTGCAAGGAGTGAATGCACCATGCTACTGACAGAGATGCTATGATCGAGAGAAGGAAGGAGGGAGGGCCGCCACGATGCCACTCTGAGCAGTGGGTGAGAGAGAGAGGGCTTGAGGGAGGGATAAGCCGAGGAGGTTACCACTCTGCACGGACGAGGAGCTGCCGAGCCGCTAGCTGCTTGGACGTCGTCGCCAATAGATGGCCTCCAAATCCCCCCCCATGTAAGCTTCTGGAAGCTTAGAAGCTTCCAAGGGGGGCCTTCTTAGCCCCCTTTCCTTTGGGCTCGAAACCCCCTTCCCCCGTGTTTTTAATTTTCCTTTAGCCCCCCTTTGCCTTGGCTTTGGCATCACCACCCCCCTGTTTAATTTTCCTTTAGTCCCCCTTCCCCTTAGCTTTGGAATCACCCCCGTGTTTAAACCTTCCCTAGCCCCCTTCCTTTGTGGCATATTGAAACCCCCCTTAAAATTCCTCTTTAAGGCTTCCTTAGGGTTTCACACCCCCCCCCACCCCCCCGCCCATAAAAGGTTAACTCCAAATGACATTTCCTTTTCCCCCCGTCTTTTCTAAAAAAACCCCCTTAGGCCCATAACCTTTAAGGCCACTTTTTTTTCCCCTTGGAGTTCTCCCTCAAGATTCTATAGGGCCCATTTTCTCCCAAGAAAATTTTACCTTAGCCCTTTCCTTGCCCCATGCAAAAATACCCCTTGGAACTCTCCCGCACCTTGTTTCTTTTCCCACACGTGATAGAAAGAAGAATGTTGAGGGTCGTTTGACACCTTCCTTTCCCACTCAAAAGCCTTGTAAGGGATTCCACAAAAAATTTTCCCCCCGTTCGTGCGAGTCTTTACAAAGGCCATTAAGCCTTCCCCATGGCTTAATTGGTCTTAGTCGTGAAGGATTCTAAAACACCCCTTTCGAATTCCCGACTCCAAGGAGGAAACCTTCTAAAACTGCTTCCGATGGACTGTGCAAGTTATTGCAAAAAGGGAGCAACGGTGGAATTTCAAAAAGGAGTTGCAAAGCTACTTCCACAACGGAAAGACTACAATTGCGATGCCTCCTAAGAAAGTCCAAGGCGCAGCCGTGGGAGGGTCATCTCCTGGCATCCACGTGGATATCTCACCCCAAGCCCAGGATTTCCTTCCTAATTTTGATTTGATATTGTTGTAATTCAATCATGCAAGGTTAATTGTTAAGAATAGGATATATTTTTGTCCTAAATGCTCACGACAAAGGAACTTAGTCATTAATACTTTCGGTAAAACATGCAAAATAAAGGAAGCATAAATGCATTTCTAGCAAATAGCCTTATGCATTGAAATGAATTAAAAAAAATTAGATTAATGTCCATTAAAATAGTATACTTTGTTTTAAGCCTAGATGTATAAAATGTATATCGCACTATTAGCCCATACCCGCTTCGCAATGAATCATCATGGAAAGTGCAAAGTGGAAATGATTCTTACAATGCACAAACTCTAGGAAATTATCATTTGATAACTGCATAAATTATCAAGTAAAAAGTTGCTTATTTAGCATGAAATTTGTTCGCAAAGTATAGGAAGATTAGCGGAATTAACCTAACCTATGCCTGACCTTAAATCAATAAGTTAGGGTTGAAAAATCAATTTACGAGACAACGAGTCATGTGAAAATGATCTCGAATTTATCTTCTAGAGTTAAACAAATTGGCATAAATCTAAAACACCTAAACTGCAGAGTACTCGTTTAGAACGAGTTAAATTCCAAGAAATTCACTAGGAAATTAATACGTGACCTAATCGTACGTATTGCTAAAACTAGAAACCCTATACCCTAAATACTTGCCCACATACACTGAATGTAGGGACAGTGTAACATATTCGGAAAGCGATCTAGGGATGTCCCTAAGATTCTTACAAGATGGAACTTGGAAACCCTAGGTCTAACGACATCAGCCTAATGTAATCAGGAACAGATTGTTTCGTGACTCTGTTCAATGCATAGAATAAGTCTCATAGTTCGATGCGACACTTGTGCGGCAAGTGTGGAATCATATGATCTTGTGATTGGATCACAAGGGAATGGCCAAATTCTCGCAACGAGGTTGGCAGGTCCTTACGCAAGTTATCTTGCAAGAGGATGAATAATCATCCTAATTTAGTATCTTTCTGGAGTAAAGAAGATTACTTGGAAGCAATAGACCAACCGATAAACTGAAATAACCTATGAACTTAAGGTTTGACCAAGTCGGGATAATAGGGTACGCCCTAACCCAAGATATAGGGGATCTTGCCAAGTTGCAAGTCATCCCGGATCGAGTGTTGGACGCATTCGAAAGGAAGGATTAATTCCTTAGCAGTTTGCCAACAAAAACGATCAATGGAAATGTTTGTGCTTGCTACAGATTTTAGAGCACTGTTTGGCTTTGTTTGATCAATAAATTAAAAGATAAATGGATATCTATACTTCAAGTTGAAGGTCGGAAGGGAGAGGTAGCTTTAGTTATCCCCGACTACCTGCCTAACCCTAACCAAGGGGGTTGTTGACCGCGCCGAGAAGGTGGACCGAACCTGTGCGAGAGGTCTCTCCGTTGAGCGCTACTTGGAGCAGGAGGACACTTGGGTGCCAGGGGGCTTTGGCTGTAAATCCCTCGCCTTCTGGGCCCTGCACAAGAGGCTAACGTGACTTGGGATTGGATCTCGAGGCCCTCATACTAGTCCACGGGTGGAAACTTGGATTAGTGATCCCTGTGGATTGTTGGATAGCCTTTGGGCGGATTGTGGATAAGCCTACGGGCTGGACTCAAATGTCTCTAAAGTCCAAAAAAATTCTCAAAAATCACAATAGAAAACAAGTAAACTTGGTGTATGAGTATTGGAGAGATTTGTGTGAGATCACAACAAATGTGATGTAATGTGCCTAGCGACTGAGAACCCCTCATCTACATGATTTAGTGTTCCATCAATATATTATCTTAAGTGACACTGCCTAGTACTCCTCCTTAGAATAACATGGGGTTTGTCATCTAAGCTCTCTCAACTTCACTCACAACAAAAGGATTTGAGAGATGAACCCTAAAAGAGTTAGTAAAAGACTTGAAAGGGACTGCAAGCCCAAATAAAGTAGTCGAGACATGTGTCATTGTAGACATTAACCATAGAGGTTATCTTTGGGTACAACACATCTAATAATAATTGGTTTAATTTTAAAAGAGTGAAAATTGTAATGATCCATATGTATAAACTTATTGTACACAAATATGGTGGTATTTTAAAGTTTATGTTAAAGTTGTACGAAACTTAAATTCAAAAAGGACAAAAGATAGAAAGAGTAGGCATTTGTATGTTGAACAGAGCACTAGAATACAATAACAACACAAGATACAAATAACATCCCAAGATTAAGTCTGAGACGACGAATTGGTGGTAGTAGCTGAAAGCACTAGTTGAAAGTCATCAAACCTTGAAATGGTTGTTCTCTCATACATGTGTTCTTGATATTATTAAGTCTCAAGGTGAAGGAGAAACATTAATAGTTGATGGGGCTGGTAGTTGCAATGTATAATGGCATGCCATTGTTGACTGAAACACTATCAAATGTATATTTGGGATATACAATGGGGTCAATGCAAAATACCCTTGTGTTTATTACATGGAAAGTATGGGCTCTAAGGATTGTAGTAATTTATGACCAACAAGAAGAGTCCCAATCAATGAATTCATAGATTTAAGAAAATTCAAATATAAAGAGGACATATGATGTCATATTCTTTCAATCTCTCTTAGAAATGTCGGTATTTGTACTTTTCATATGCAAAGATTAGAATAAATGATAAGCTTCTCAAATTGCACTTAAGTATGTATATTCAATTAAGACAATATCCATATTATATGAGTGCATTGATAAATGTGAGACATTACTCTTGAGAATGGGGTTTGGGAGATAAGTTCACTTACATATGCAAAGATTAGAATAAATGATAAGCTTCTCAAATTGCACTTAAGTATGTATATTCAATTAATCCAATATCCTTGTTATATGAGTGCATTGATAAATGTGAGACATTACTCTTGAGAATGGGGTTTGGGAGATAAGTTCACTTTAGAAAGGACTCAATAGTTTTAGGAAAAATATGAGATATCTTAGTATATGTCTCTAAAGGCCAAAAAAATTCTCAAAAATCACAATAGAAAACAAGTAAACTTGGTATATGAGTATTTGAGAGATTTGTGTGAGATCACAACAAATGTGATGTAATGTGCCCAGTGCGACTGAGGACCCCTCATTTACATGATTTAGTGTTCCATCAATATATTATCTTAAGTGACACTGCCTAGTACTCCTCCTTAGAATAACATGGGGTTTGTCATCTAAGCTCTCTCGACTCCACTCACAACAAAAGGTTTTGTCCATAACCCATAAGGATTGACATGAATTCGGGTTCCTAATTTGATGCTAAGATCACCTATTAACTTAACTAACATTGGTCTTTCAACCATAATATTTGCAAGTCAACTCAAACTGAAGCAAATTAATGCTGCACTTGATTCATAGTGAGTAAGAAATGAGGGGGAGTAATACATGCCAGTCCCTCTACCCATACACTATCATCTAGACACTGGTCCCCTAAAACAACATTGATCAAGGTCAAAGAGCCTTCTAATTCTAGCACCTTGAAAGAAGACTCTTGGCTCATAGAGACCACCCATTCGTAGGATGGACTTGTTAGGAGTTTCACCCTCCCTCTTTCCTCGGGGGGTGTTTTAGTTATCTAATTATCCTAACATATTTATATTTGACATACAAAGATAGCTTTCTTAATTAACCAATTAGGTACTAGATTCATTCATGTTAATCCGCAATACAAAGATAGTATATATCAAACATTCTTTTGGAAACAGTTGCGAAATAAGGACATTTATTCTGCATCTTCTCCAAGGCACAATGGCAACTCGACATTCCCTCCCTTAATATGGGACTCATATTCAAATCTTAGGTAGACAATCTACCAATCCGCCTTTATATAGTATCATGGCCTTCTAGGAAATCTATCCTGGGGTCATAGGGATTAGGTTGCGGTCCTCAACAAACCCAAGGTATTTATGAAAAGAATGCCCCTTGTATCCTTGTGGTAAAGGGCTCCCATCATTAAGCTTAGGGGAGGTTTAGTGCGTAACTAGAAATGTGTCCATAAGACCATGAGAGTTTTGCTACAAGTACACAACCATGCAATTAGCCTATTATCAATAGCTAGTAAAGCATTTCATTTCTATAATATCAATCAACTAATCATTTGAATATTTCATAAGAGCCAATCAATATATCTCCACTAGGAAGACCATCTCTTTCTTGAAACAATAAGCCTTATTTTTAAAACAAGACCAACCTAAAGATCTATCCATAACAACTTACACTTCCCTAGCATGCAATCCAAGGTGATACATGCTAGTCACATGTTAACATAACACATCTCTAGCAATTCTTTACGTCGCAAGCCTTTCCCCTAGATGATGCATGCTTTATCATGCACACAACTCATGCATAGCTCTCTTAACATTTCACTTTCACAAATAATATTTATTTAAAATGAGTGATCTTTTCATCATTATATGAAAGCAAACTAGCTTTAAGTAAAAGAAGGTCAAACTAGCACCTAGGCTTGCATTACGATGTAAAAGAAGGTCAAACTAGAACCTAGGCTTGCATTACGATCATCAAGTTACATATTTTTAGTTCAATACGTTAGACTCAAAGTGCTCCTCTAGCCTAGCTCAATATTCCCATTTTCTAAAGCTTTGATCCTTAAATGAATGATCAACCTAAAATTTGGGCTCCTAGTGGCCAAGGTCTCCTAATAACATTCTAGCGTCAGATCTTGCACATCCTACTTTACGTAGAGATACCCAAGCCGAAGCAGACCCTGCGGCACTTGGTTCAAAGAGAATGGGAAACGAGAGGGATGCGTCGCTCAACCTCTCTGCCCGTAGGGCATAGTCCCATTTCGATTCCCTAAAATGGCATGAATCGGGTTTTAACCTAGCAATACCTAAAGGTCGAACGACGGTAATCTTGTGAGAAGCCTCCCAGTTCTTTGGGACCAGCCTGCCATAGGACAGACCCGTTGGGGGTCTGCCCACCTGCTTCCCTTGATGGCTTTAGTTTTCTAACTAGGTCCTACCACATTTATGTGCGACACTTAAAATCAGCTTCATTAATTAATCCTTTAAGGAAACACGCTTCGTTCATATAACTTATAGCATAGACACGAAAACAGAGTAAAGAAATCTATTGACAAACAAGTTCAAACAAGTTCCTTAACTTATCTTCAAGTTAATATTTGTCTCTCGCCCATACAGGAGAAATTATGTATCACTTCTGTCCAACAGAAGTATTCCTTCTACCCTAGAGAAATAACTGGTCCAAATCACATGGCACCACAAACTCAATCCTTTATCTAGAATAGGATCTCCCAACATACCCAGACATTGGGGGCCACTGAGGTCTTCAACTCCATTCTAGACCTATCAAGGGGTGTCCAGAGCTCCAATTGACCCGCAAGCTATCTAGGAGTGAAACATCATTCCCGTGGTTGGCCTTTTTACCACTTGACCTTCAGCCCATGAATCGAGTAGTGCCCTCTTTTGGTTAATCCATGGTGCAATCATGGAGGTGATCCACCCGTGCAATATATCCTTCCTTAATTAAATCCTTTAGGAATCTAGCACAACAAGGCATTCAGCCCTAATATCATTTTCTAGGAAAACATTCCTTTATCCCCATGGCAACTTGTCATCACAGACCCTTGCCATGCATTTAGTATAAATCACAAGCACTTGGAACAATCATCCAAACAACAAACTAACAACTAGTTGAATGTAAAAGCATTTAGGATGTTGTTAGATCAACCAACAAAAAACCAATTGTATTCTTGCCAAACAATGCAAGAATAGTCGCGATAACAATTCCATCGCATATCTTCTCTCCCCCTTGGGATCAATGAGCAATTCTATATAAATTTTACTTAACATTTGCAATTTTTAATATCGTGATTATGCCATTCATAACCCTTGACTAATTTTTCCTTGTAATTTCTCTATCAACAAATAAGCCATGTCCAACTAGGTGCAATTAACTTTCCTTGATATATGCACTTCGCAAGCTCCATCTTACGAATATGTGAGATGAAATGATCTATACTCATGCATCATAGTATGGGCCTAACGTATCTCATACCAGAATAAAAAAAAGCATATATCAATTTGGAAATACATTACTTACGACGACTGGTACTGTAGTTGGATTAACAGTGATGCCTTCGCCCGAAGCTTCATTGTTGGTTATGGGATTGCCATCCATACGTGACATTTTTCGCTTGGGGGCCATCATCCGCAAGTAGACTCAAGAGATTAAGAAGGAGGAATAGATTCGAGATGGGAGAGTATAAGAGAAGATGGATAAGCCGAGGATCGAAATAGAGGAAATTGAGCTAACTCTCTCCCTTGCAACCTCTCGGGGTGACTCTTCTCTCTCTCTCTCTCTCTCTCTCTCTCTCTCTCTTTCAAGCTCTCTCTCACAGTATCTTGGAGGGGTATCCTTATTTCTACCTCTCTCTTGCAGCCTCTCGAGGTCTCCTTATGCTTCCTTATGCCTCCCCATGTCTCATATTTATAGTGAATTAGAGAAGAGGGCTTGTGGCTGAGAAGTGGAGCTCTTTGTGGAGGGGGATCTTGGAAAGATTAGTCATCTATTGCTCAGATCATAAATCTGATGGTTCCATTGGCTCTGAAAGGGGGGTAAAACTCCAAGACACTTTGATTAGAAAGCTCTTAGTTCACTCCTTTTCTCTGTTAGAAGTGCTCTTTTATGTCTATAGATTGCGATCTCGGCACGCCCGGTTTCACAAATCCCTCTCTTTATTTTTTTTCTTTTGATAAAATCTCTAAAACCAACCAAAAAATCACTTGTCTTTTTTTAGGATAATATCTAAAATATACTAGTTTTGCCCAAAATCTAATATTTTTGGACCATCCAAACTATACACATTAATACTAGTGATTAATATAGCTCATAAGTCTCGTTCACGTTGTAATTTACATGAAGGGTGGCTATGTCCTTGTCAATCCGAGAAAAATATCGGATTTACGACTCTCGATTTTTCTAAATAAAATATTTTTAATTAAATAAAATTTATTAGTTATTAATATTAGTTAGTTTTTACCTTAGTTAGTCTTTAGTTAGTAATCTTACTAACTTATTATTTGACTAACTAACTTTCGAACTAACCAACTAACTTTTATTGCATGGAAATATTACATTCTCCCTCTACTTATATATATATATATATATATATATATATATATATATATATATATCTCCTTCCCTCTATCTCCTTCTTCCACTCTTCTCTCTATACTTTTCCTTCTCTCCTCTTCCTTTCCTCTTTCTTGTTGAGAAACACGGATCTTGAGTAAGGTTAGCTATGGAGGTTGGAAGTTAAAGACAAGAAGCATGTTGATATGGACTAGACACACTGACTATTACTCAAGTGAATTAGGTTCCAAGATAGATTAGCTTCGACTCATAAACATAATCTTGAGTAGACATGGACAAGACTGAAAGTACAAAGTACAATAGCATTCACATCAAATGATTGTCAAATACATTCTTTTATAATTGTAGAATACTACTGCTTTCCTCATCGTGCCTATGGGATAAAGGCAACTCTTCCCAGATTGAGCTACATGTTCCTTGTCTAGCTATTCCATACAAAGAGGCACATATGGATGTGATTGTATATTTCTCAACACCCATCCTCAATCACAACTGTGAAAAGCACTAAGTATACAGAGGTTGTTATGATAGAACCTTGCTAAGTGTGGGTATACCACAAACATGGCAAAACATCTAGGGGTTGTTACAAGGCCTCTCTAAGTGTGTAGAGGCTATGGTGAATAGGTTACATGAGGAGTACAAGGCTTATGATAAGAACATTAATAATAAAACCGAAGTGGAGGGAGTTCGTGAGGTCAATCAAATGAGAAGTCAAGAGCTCAATGTCTTCTTCTCCTCCATTATTCTTCTCTATTTCTCCAACAGTCCACACCACGAAATGGTATCCTCAAAAGATAGATACCCCAAAATTAAGGACACTTTACATACAGTTGTACTTTAGATACATACAACCATAGGATATGACTTAGGATATGTCATATTTATCAACACTCCCCCTCAAGCTCAGAATGAGCTTGCACACATAAGACTCCAAGTGCACTCCCGAAGTACTCAAACTTATCTTTACCTAATGCTTTGGTAAAGATATCAGCAACTTGGTCATTTGTTTTCACATGGACCAAGTCCATCTCTCCATGAATGACTTTTTCTCTAATGAAATGATAGTGCACTTCTATGTGTTTTTTCCTTGCATGGTACACTGGGTTCTTTTCCAACATAATGTTGCTAACATTGTCACAATACATAATGACTCCACCATCAATCTCTATGCCCATGTCATATAAGATCAATCTTAGCCATGTCTGCTCACATGCTGCCAATGCAATGCCTCTATACTCTACTTCAATGCTTGATAGAGCAAGTGTATGTTGCTTCTTACTGCTCTAGCTTACCATGGCTAATCCAAATGAGAATGCAAAGCCACTAGTAAATCTTCTATCCATAGAGCTACCTGCCGGTCTGCATCTGAGTATCCAAACAATGTAGACTTGATTCCTTTTTCATAAAACAATCCAAATCCAGCTGTCTTCTTCACATATCTAAGAACTCTTCTCAGTACATCCAAATGTGATTTGCATGGTTTTTGCATAAATTGACCTATCAATCCAACAACATAACTCAAGTATGGTCTTGTAATGGTCAAGTAGATAAGACTATCAACAATCTTTATGAACATAGTGACATCCTCAACATAAGATCCATCATCCATCAACTTAACATTTTGATCCAATGGTGTATCAACCGGTTTGCATCCTGTCATGCCATATTTTTCCAACATCTCTAATGCATATTTCCTTTGTATCAGCCATATACCATGAGGTGTGTCAATAACCTCAATACCCAAGAAGTATCTCAACAAACCAAGGTCCTTTATATCAAACTCTTTATGTAACCCATGCTTGACTTCAGTAATCTCCTTCTCAAGCGTTCCTGTAATAATGAGATCATCAACATAGATGACCACAACAACCATACCATCTTCTGTATGCCTCACATAAAGTGAATAGTCAGCTTTACTCTGCCGAAATCCCAAACTGCATAAGAATTTGTTAATTCTATCACACCATGCTCTTGGTGCTTGCTTCAGTCCATATAAAGCCTTCTTCAACTTGCATACATAATGTGGGTATTTTGGATCCACATAGCCCTCTGGTTGATCCATTACACTTCCTCTTCTAAGTTTCCATTCAAAAATGCATTTTTCACATCCATTTGATAAAGCTTCCAACCATAGATGGAAGTCAAAGCAATTACAGATCTCACTATCATCATTTTAGCTACTGGACTGAATGTTTCTTCATAGTCCAAACCATAAGTTTGTGCATATCCTTTTGCAACTAGCCTTGCTTTATACCTTTCAAGAGAACCATCTGACTTACATTTGACCTTATAAACCCATTTACATCCAATGGACTTAAGCAAATAATCTCCCTTTCTTTCTACCATGAGCAATCACCCTGCCAGTTCTCCCATTATGGAACTCTTCAATGAAACATCCAAACTTATTGAATCTCACTTGCAATCCTTGATCTGTCATTTGACTAACCGATGCTAAGTTCTTAGTTATTGTGGGCACATTAAGTACATCACCAAGCTTGTTCTCAATCCCATCTTTAGTAACAAGTGGCACACAACCAATATGAGTAATTTTGTGTAAAGTATCATCACTAGTGGCAATATATTCATCATTCTGCATTTGCTCCTTGCTATTAAACCACACATCATGATGAGTCATGTGGTTTGTAGCTCCTGAATCCAAAAACTAGTCATTCTCATGAAGAGGGTGAGTCATGCACCCAAGCACATGCTCCATAGCAAATAGGTGACCTCTAGGCGATCCACCTCTAGGTCCATAACCTGTACCACCATAAGTGCTTGCATAGTGGCCATATTGGGTCCTTCCACGACCCCTAGACATGTCATTCTATTTTTGATAGCAATCCCTCTCAAAGTGACCAAATTGCCCACAATAATGACAAGTGCTATCTCTTTGTGAAGAAGGACTAGACCGTCCTCTACCTCTAGGGAAAGATCTCCCCCTGCCTCTATGCATGAAGTCACCACGACCAAAGTTACCTCTTCCATGAGCAAAATCATAGTTACTACGACCAAGTGAAGAGGCTCTAGCTCTAGATGAGTTGCCGCCACGACCTCTCTGGTGATAGAAAACACTATCTCCACTTGTATTTTTGCCACTGCTAGATGCATTCAATCCCACCTTGATTTCTTCTAAGTAGCAACCCAATAAGCTCCCTCAAAGTCAGGCATGGAGCCTCCTTTAAATGAAATAGAGGTATCCAAAGATTTGAAAGCTAGTCCAAGTCCATTTAGTGTCACTGACACTAAATCATCATCATCAACAGGTGCATTAATGGATGCAAGGTCTTCTACAATTTGCTTGATTTCTTTCACATAGTCACTGATACTGTGATTGCCTCTCCATGCACCATGTAATCTCTGCTTGAGTTGTATCTTACGAGCCTCTGTACATGTTCCATACATTTTTTCTAGGATTTTCCATGCCTCCTTACAAGTACTTGCCTTTTTTATATGAGGAATCAATGTTTTTGAAATACATATGGAGATCCAATGCAAAACCTTCATGTTCTTGCCTGTCCAATCCTTGTACGCTTTCTTTTGCTCTTCAATTGGATGTTCAGGAACTTCTGGACATTCATCATCACATGTTATGAGGTCCCATAGACCTCTACCCAATCAAAAAATTATCCATCTTGTAAGACCAAACACTATAGTTGTCTTTGGTCAATTTGCCTCCAAGTGCACCACACTTAGCATAGACGCTCGGCATGCATTTCCCAGCACAATACCATGATTCTCCATTACGTGTACCACGATACCACAATACATATCTCTTTACCTTCGGACACCACAATCTTCTGCAAAAGGAGCCTCTGATCGATCCTCCCTCAAGAAGCCTTCAAGTAGCCATACCTTCTAGACAGACAATCTTGTGCAACCTAGCAAAGCGAGCCTCCTCTCACCAGATCGCTTGATTATTTTTCACATGACGACTGTCCAAGAGAGATAGCTCTTTTCTTTTATCGCAGATGATGGCGAACCTACTCTATGGGTCTCATCGGTCCTTCTTGGCATTCTTGGCTGTAAAATGATTTATTTGCTCTACAAATCAAATCCTTTCTTGGGGATGCGAATCCTTTCGGGTCTTCTGCTTGATGGTGGTTAGTACATGGTCCCCATGGCCACAACTAAAGGCTGCCTGGCCAGCACTAATCAAGGCTTCAAAGCTATCTACCTTTCTGGAGGGGCAACAAGTGTCCTCCACAGAGATGGAATGAGCAGGGCACCAATAGTGCAATTTGAGAGTGCACAACGTGCTGCATCATTGAAATTTTATGTTGAGGATTCCTCCAATTTCAAGACCTTGCCTATGGTTTTTAACAGATCAAGTAGGTTTGCAAGGCTACAAAAGATTCAATGTTCCTTGGCTAGTCGCAATCTTTATATGCGATTTACTTGCTCAACAGGAGATGCAATGGGAATGAATATGGTGTGATTGTATATTTCACTTCCTTGAGATGGGCAAATCGGCGGATTACAATGGTGGGCCTCTTCTGTGAGGTTGTGGCCCTCCCCTGTTTCTTGCTTTTCCTCCTCTCTTTCTAATAAGATTGTTCCGCTGATAGAAGGAGAATTGCAGCCACAACATTTCAAAGCTCCATCACCATGTTCATTCTTAGCCTAACCTTGCAAATCTGATTATCCCAGATTGGGAGATGTTGCTACAGACCATTTTCAAGCCCTTGCATTGCAGACATGACCACTGTCTCTAGCTCCGTCAGCAACCCAAGTACGACGTTCGAGCGACAACGAGATAGATTTTCCCTGTGTATCTCAATGACGATTTCATTCAAGCAAACTTTTCGTTTTGGGTTTACAGGACCCCTCTTCATTCACAAAAGCCTACATACCATCCTCTTAAATGTAGGGCTCTCAATTCACATGATCATTAGTCCAACAGAGACTTAGGCTCTGATACCATAATAAAACTGAAGTGGAGGGAGTCCATGAGGTCAATCAGATGAGAAGTCAGGAGCTCAATGTCTTCTTCTCCTCCATTATTCTTCTCTATTTCTCCAATAGTCCACACCCAGAAAATGGTATCCTCAAAAGATAGATACCCCAAACTAAAGGACACTTTACATACGGTTCTACTTTAGATACATACAACCATAGGATATGACTTAGGATATGTCATGTTTATCAACAATTAAGGCAAGTGCATACAATGCTCTAAAAAAGTCGGTATGAATAGTGGGAATAGAAGGATTGATGAGGCTTATCCTTCTACTCTTTAGTGACTTCTTCTTCTTCTTCTTCTTCTTCTTCTTCATCTTTGATAGTTACAAGGTGGGCCTTTCATGATCTTTTCCTAGTATGAATTTTTTTTTCAAAGTGCCTAGTTCTTTTACAAAAGTCACAAAGAATGTCTTTCTTTCCTTTGTACTTGTTGTTAACATAGAGCACCTATTAAGTAAGTTGCATTAATTCGGAGGACATGCGCTTAAAATGAAAAAGAAAAAGAAAAAAACTTAAAAATCGGAGCCATAAAAATGCTATCATTTCGAAAAAGTAAGTGACATGTGGTGGCACAATTTCCTAGGAAAAATAGTCTTCAATTGCACGTGTGAAATTAACTATGCATTACAGCTGCCACATGTGTAAACTAGCATCGTTATAAACTCGATTTCTGAACCGCAAAAGAGTTTTTTTGAAGAGAAAACCCTCTCTATGCTCAACCACACCAAAACAATGCTAATTTGCAGTACAAAATTATTCTTCCACGCAAGGATACTAAAGAAGGTTTCATCGATAGCATATGCATTCAATACTCAAGAATGTAAGTTTTTTTCTTAAATATGAGTAAGTTCTGAATCACTTGAACACTTCTACTAAATCATCCCCAAAAATGCCAAACGTATGAAATGCGATGGGTGCTAGGTTTCTCTTGTCCATTAAAGCCATCCTCGCGTTTCATGCATTTAACTTCATGCAAGTTATAGAACCTTGTATCTCTTTTAAGTTTCATAAGTTATAGAACTTCAAGCTTCAAGTAAATAACTAAGGTGAAATGAAAGAATCTCTTTTAATCTTTCAAATGCATGTGTTGGAAAAACATATACTACAAAGTTGAAATTTTAAAAAAATATCAATCAAGAGGGATAAAGATGTTTAGAGTAAATAATTTTGCCCAAAAAGTAGTCTTAAAGCTAAGATGATTCTCGTAGAAGGTTAAAGGTAAAGATACATCATAGAATAGATGAGTTGAATGCGAGTAGGCCTGCCATGTTTGTTATGTGATGTATGAAACATGAATGGTGTTATGTTCTTTTTTTCGAGTAAGGCCATAATGCATTTCATCCGACTTGAGCCTGCATTGTTCTCCTTGTGCCATATGAAACACGATATGGTGTTGAGTTCCCTGGTCTTCAAGGCCTACTCACGTTTCATATGTCTTCGGTGTTATTTTATTGAAATTGGATTTAGTCTTTGTGATTAGTGTTTGCCTCCTGCTTCGTGATTGTAGATATATTGATATGAGAGATTAGGAGATCTTTCCTAATTTGTTAGTACTATTTGTTTTTTTGGATGTTTCAAATGGCTAGAACTAAGTTCACTACAAGGAAGAAGAAAGTTGATCCTAGAGGTCTTGCTTCAAATATACATCAGTCCTCCAAGCTTCCAAACTTTCAAGGAAATCAAAGCCAAGAAGAAGATTCTCACAGCATGTGAGGTGCCTTAAGGAGATTAGAATTGCAATGAAGGCTTTGAATAATGCAATTCCAAAGCTGTCTTTTCAAAGGCTTGTCAGAGAAATCTGTGACAAGCATAGTCTATAGAGTTTTAGATGGACTAGGGCAGGTCTCAACTGTATTCAGGAGGCTACATATGATTTTTCGATTGAGTTTTTCTAAGATTCTTATATTTGTGCGGCTCATGCACATAGGTTTACACTTATGGATAAATACATGATTATTCTTAGGAGATTGAGATACATGTTTTCAAAGGTCCTTGAGCTAGTCTCTCTTTCTGACGTTAAGGTTTTCAATATTTTAAATATGCCTCCATATAGAAAGAAGAAAAATGATACTAGTTTGAAGGTTGAAGATGTTACACATGAAAAGGATACAAGAAAACATGAGAAAGAGGAAACGGTCATAGTAGAGCAGGGAGATGAATGGAGGGAGTTTAAAAGAAAGAAGGAAGAAGAAAAGGAAGCAAAAAAACTCCCATGTTTTGAAGAGGAGTTATCTACCCTTCTTGAAAGGGGTGACCCTAACGGCTTCAATGTTTCTTGCTTTTTACCCGGTTGATATTAACAAGAGATCTGATATAGTATTTTTGGACTCTAATGGTGTTCAAATTCTCTAGAATAAAGTGAGAGAAGTAAATGACTCAATTCTTCTTGTTGGGATGAGGTAAAGTTTACCAAAATTTGTTTAAACTCACAATATTTTTCTAGCAATAGTCTTTCATGTTGATGCTTACTATCTCCACTCATTTGCTAGTTGTATAATGCATGAGCTTCCCTTTGATATACAACAAAAGATTGAGGTTCTTGATCCATCCATCTCATACTATATGAGGAGTGAGCTTGATGCAAATGCTTTTGGTCATTGGTTCAATTCAATTGACTTTGAATCTTTGGAGCTTCTTCTAATTCCATACAATGAAAAGTAAGTAATTTGATATTTTTTAAGATTTTATGAGATCTTGTTTTGCTAGATTATTGAAATATTTTTGTTTTTAGTTCTCATTGGAGCCTTATTGGAATAGAATGTGTGGAGAGGCAATGTTTCCTCATCAATTCTATAAAAGGAAGCCATGGAAATGCCAAGTTATAAGTTATATAATCTAGGGTCTCCTTGATATTTTGATCTTTTTGTTGCAGTAGGTAATCTAAATATTTTGACTTTCTTTTGTAATAACTCTAAATTTTATTACCTTTTTGGTACAGAGTTTGCAAAAGATTGATTGAAGTGCTACATAAAAGGCCTCCCATGCCTTCTGACTTACTTGCAACAATGCAATATAGATAAGTTGCGGTAAGTTCTTGATTAATATGGTTGGAACATACTAATCAAATTTATTCTAAAAACTACCATAAACAAGTTACTCTTGTTGATTGCAGTGTCCTCATCAAGATGATAGTTAGTCTTGTGGCTAGAGAGTAATTGTAAATGCCAGAAGATTGGTTTAGTTTATTTATCTCAATGATAATAAACTTATAAAGGTAATGTGAAACATACTAAAATTTAAGGTAGAGTTTTATTGCAAAATAGTCCATTGTAAATTAAAAAAAATTGAACTAAAAATATTTTCTTACAAATGTATGACAATTTATAAGGGATTGCTATATAAGTAAGCACGTTTGGTATATAAGAGCAAAGCTCTTGAAGTACATAGTGACCAATTGTATACAACTGACAAGAAGTGGGGGCTTGGACATTGAAGGAGAGGAGGTGCATGTAGCTATAGTAGGTGAAGCTATGCCTTCAACAACCAAAGCATCAAAGATAGGCAAAAGGACTTCTATAAAGGATGTTCATTCTAAAAAAAAAGTAGCTTTGCCTCAGATTGTAAGGCCTTGTGTATAAGTCATGGAGATGGCTGACAAATATTTGGACATGTATTTTATATTGATAATAAAGATATATTTTCTTCAATATCCTTGCATTGTATATTCTTCTCTCTCCTCGTTGATATCTATTTAAAAAAATATGTTACAAATGTTTATTAATGAGGAAGTGAAATCAAATATACACCTAAATGAATATAATATGAAATAATAACTTACTCGTTTGTTATTAAGGTTGAACACAAATGAGTATGGTAGTTCAATATATTCATTCTGTAAATCAATCCTCACTTGATGTAGCATACATGATGATCTAACCTTTAGGATTGCAATAATGTTCTCATTGTACCAAACATCAAGATTCACTATAGAATCTTTGCTAAAATTATCAAGATTTTGGTCTAAAGCGACTAGACTACTGCCAACATAATTGCATCTACTATAATAAAAGATAAGGATTCAATTTTGAGTAGCAATCATATATTTACAAGCTATAGAGTCTTGATCTATCTTACATATAATTTTCCCTTATGTCCTAGTGTCCCATCCCTCATCACAAAGTGTATAACATGATCATATGTTAGTCTCTTCACTGAAAGCATGGCCTTTTATTTTACTATCTTAGCATTAGAAAACATGTCAACAAATATATTAATAGGCATGAACAAAGTAGCTTTGCTTATTCTACTTGAGATACGAGGTTTTAATGCTCTATGTATCTCAGAAAATATTTTACATCTATAGCCCTCACTAGTAGCTAGACTTGGCAAAGGCCACTCAAAGCTTGAAAAATCTAGCAAAGGAAGGGGTGATACTGATCCCCATTGGTTGCTCTACATGGGGAAAATATAAAAATGGTAATCAAATAATAGTTCATTCTCTATAAGCTCTGTCTTCTTTCTACCTTTGTACATCTCTTCTCCAATTAAGCCATGCATCACATCAATCACATCAACAATAGACTCGACTGATTGCCATTCCTCAAGATTAGAGGGCTAGACATCTACAAGACAAATGAACAAATGTTATAATAGAAAACCTTAAACCAAGTTCAAGATATAAAAAACTTTAAGAATTAAATCCTTATAATTTGGTTTATGCATTGGAAGATTTCAACTTTCAAGTTCCAAATATAGCTCTTTATGCATAAACACATGTTGCACCAGAACCTCTTTTATGCTATTCTTATTTACTCCAAGCTTGAAATCTTGGATTCTACCGTTTCAAGCAGAGATGAACGAGCTCTCACATCTTCACCTTTTCCCATGTTTTGCCTATTGCATGATGATCCAACTGCAAAGGCTAATGATTGTAGGAATCCATCTTCCATCTTTTTGGAATGAGTTAAATACTGATACAGATGTGATTTGGGAGCTTGGATGCCTTGTTGAAGGTCGAATTTTTGTATCCATAGTACACACACACACACACACACACACACACACACACACACACACACACACACACACACACACACACACATAAGACTAGGCTACCACGAGAGGGACAAAAGAAAGGAGGGAAAAAAATATGTGCCAAACTTTTTACTAATTTAAATTTAGAGTAAACATATCATTATCATTAATTCAGACATATCATTAAATGAAAGAGGTCGGGACTGTATATCATTAATGCAAAGAATGTCATAATCACGAATATAAGAGGTAAAAATAGATATTGATAATACAAATTCGTAATATTATTATATACGTATCTTTTTTGTAAAATAATTTTTTGCCTTTTTTAAAATACAAGTTCCGTTATAGAGGCTTTGCTCCTGTTGGTCTAGAGCACTCTCTTTCTATCTCCTAAAAGGCATTTTTGAGACCTCAAAACTCCCCTAATGGCTGGGGAGAGAAGTAAAGAGGGGGACATATAAAAATAGATAAAGATAAAGAGAGGGGGAGAGAAAAGGAATGGAGAGAAGTAGAGAGATAGGGAGAGAGAGAGAAACAATGAGAGAGAGTGGGGGGAGAGAGAAACAAAGAGAGATGAAGGGAGGCAAAAAAAGAAAGAAAAAGAGGAAAGAGAGAGAGGAAGAGGGGTGGGGAGAGAAATAGAGAGGGGGATAGATAAAGATAAAGAGATAGGGAGAGAAAAGAAATGGACAAATAGTGATAGAGAGAGGCAAACAAAGAAAGGGAGAGAGCGATAGAAAGAGAGGTGGGGAGAGAAACAGAGAGATAGATAGATAGATAAAAATAGATAAAGATAAAGAGAGGGGGATAGAAATAGAATGGAGATAAATCTCATGAACCTCCAATACAAACGAATGCCCCAAGCTAGTATGAGTTGAAAATGGTCGACAAAGAGTCATATCCAAGTGGAATGTGATGGTTCTCAGTTTTCTACGAGCTGTCGTATTGGACGCACTTACAGATTAAGCATTTGTTGGATCCCATGCATATTTTCCATTAATGTGGGTAGTTTATTGTGGAACCATATCATAGGAAAGAGAGACATTGTATGGGCACAAATGGATTTGAAAGAGATAGGCAAGATGGAGGTGCTTTGGCCACAGCCTCGGCCATAGTCTCTTGAGCTCTGACGGTTGGTTGCAACTACCTCACACTCCTTGGGTCCTATCCACAAAAGAAGTGTGCATGATAAAGAAAATTATCAATTCTATCTGCACCTTGATTGCTATGATGTATTTCCTCAAGTCTGCTTTTTATAAAGATGACCAACTATTAGGAATGATTTCCATGTTTATTTTGGACTCTCCTCTCCATGGTTCCATGTAACTTTATGAGTTGTCATCACAAATCTTGTACTTATTTTATGAGTTATTAGTGTTATGGTTTTATAAATTCTTTACACCTATCTTGATGATGATTGCATATTCAATATGTAATAGTTTTGCAAAATATTATTCAACACATGGTGCTATGGGGTGCCTAGACAACTTGCTGCCCTGTCACCAATTTTATTGCCTATATAATCATTGCCATTTGCATCTCTAATTTACTAGATGCATTGCTATCTGAGTCAATATCTGTATTGCTAAAAGCGTTGCTATTTGTGTTACTATTTTCATCACTATTAGCGTCACAAAAAGGGATGCTAACAACGATGCAAATAGTGATGCTTTTAGCAACAAATCTGTAGAGACGTCTATACTAACGGATCATGCTTTTAGTGTCATTTTAAATGTCAGTATGTGGTCTATATCTTGTAGTGAATCCTTCATTTCAAACTTGCCTTGAGAAGACTCTTCACATGTTCAATCTCTATATCATTGTCACCTATGCTAATCAAGGCACCTACGTATATAGTAATGACCCTAATATCCACATCACCCTCACATACATAAAGCGAGTGGTGAGATTGTGCTCTAAAGAATCCAACACTAACAAGATATTCTAGAATCTTGTCATGATATGCCTTAGGTGCTTGTTTTAGCCCATATAAGGACTTATGAAGTCTACATACATAATCAGGATAACTATCATTCCCAACACAACCACATGGCTACTCAATGTAAACTCCTTCTTGTAACTTTCCATGCAAGAAGGCATTTTTACATCTATTTAATGTATGATCAAACCCTTTGATGTATCCACCATTACTATGACAAGCCTCACAATAACCATTTTAGCTATTGGAGAAAAAGACTCTTCATGATTAATACCACAAGTCTACACATATCCTTTTGGTAATAACCAGCCTTGCCTAATGCTCAATTGATTAATCAAAGTTATGCTTCACTTTGTAAACCCCTTTTTAATCACCACCAAATTCCATTTGTCATTTGTCTTGAGTGTAGCCATTTCTTTGTTCATAGCATTATCCTAATGCTCATTATCCATTTCATCCTCAAAACTAGTAGGCTTTATATCTTATCCAACCTTAGTCATGTATGCATAGCATGAACTACATAGCTATCATACATCCATTATTGTATGGGTTTCCTTATTCTTGTTGATCTACATGGGCTTGGATCACTACTAGGTGCCCTAGTATCCTCTTATGTATTCTTCACACCAAGTATCTTAATAGATGGAATTCCAAGCTCTTCATTCAAGCTTTTCTCAGAACCATCTAAATCTACATTAATATAAGAGAAACCTGCCAATACGTTAGTTGTAATAGGTGAGTCCCCAACACAACCTTCTCCTTACCTTTCCTTGACACTTGTGATGTACTTGGTGGAGTGACTTGTGACCATAATAAATCACTCCAAGTTCTATCTACAAACCCATGACTAGGAGATTCCTATGGTCCACTCAATGTTTTATGACTTGACTTATTTTTTACACAATCATTCTCACATGCACATCAACCCCAACTATATTGTGCACATTGGTATACCACTTGCTCATTTCATCAAAGACAACATCCCTGCTAACTCTCAACTCACATGCAATAAGGTTATGATATATGTATTCCTTTTTCTCAAGATAATATCCCACAAATACACATATTTCTACTTTCATTGGGATCTAATTTACTACACAACTCATTAGGAATATGCACGTAAGCAATACATCCAAATACTTTCAAGTGGGATAGATTTGGTTTTTTAATTGCATACTTCTCCTTAGATGTCATATCATATTTAGCAGTTTTAACTTTTTTAAGTAGCCTACGACCATTTCTAGGGTCCTCTATATGATGACCATTAGATGTGAAGTAAACTTACAATCCATGTTCCACCATCTAACCCAATGGAAACCAAGTTCTTAGTTATGTTTGGTATATATATCACATTAGCCATGTACTTTTTTTACCATCCTACATAGTCGTGAAAATATTTTCAATGTGAGTAATGGGATGGGCTATATCATCCCTTGTCTCCACATACCCTAAAGACTCTAAGCTACACATCTCTCTAAACCACTCTCCATGAGAAGTCATGTGGTTATATGCACAAAAGTTTATAAGCCACACATTAATCTTAGATGAATCATCAACAGTCATAGTATTCATAAATACTAAATGACAAAGAGCTACTCAGTTCTTCTTTATTTTTTGTGCTTAATGAAGCGTAATTACCTTGCTACTATTTCCCATTTCTAATTTCACCTTTCTTTTTAAAACAATTACTAGAAATGTGGCCTTTCTCACCATAATGCCAACATTCCCTATCATCATCATAATTCTATTGCTATAAGTCAAAACCTATAATTTTTTCTCTTTGGATGCCATTTTCTTAAGATTTTCCTTCCCTATTTTATTGTACACCATAACTTTGACCATGACTACCACCTTGGCCCTAGCTATAACCTCTATCTCTGCTAGTAGAGTAAACAACCTATTCAAACTTGCTTTTACTTTGAGAAGAAGAATCCAATCCAAGGTTCTTCTCCTCAAGTATTAGCATAGAAATAAAATCTATAGAGTTAAAGATGTCATCCTTTGTATTCATAGATGACCTCAAGCTCTTGTAGTCATCTCCATCTCCATCTAAATATACTCACACATCATCATCATCAACTTCCACAATGCTCTTGATCTTATATGTATACTCATTGATGGACAGGTTCTTGAGTTTGCTTTGATTTGAGTTGCAGTTTTTTGAACTTTTAATTTACCTTAAATAACATTGCTAAATGCTTCCAAGAAATAGCGAGGGTTATACCATCCATTTTACTATCTATGACACTTACAGATAGGCAAAACATCACTTTATCTGTGTCTACTCCCAATCCTTCCTAGCGTTTATCTATTTTGCAATAACTCATCAATGAGGGACTTTAGATTACACTACCATGTCTCCTTCAATGTAGTTCCAAATGCCTTCTCCCTTCAAAAAAATTTTCATCATGGACTTCCATGTAGGATAAGTGTTCTTATCAAGCTTTTCGTTTGACAATCTAGTTAAAATTATCATGTATTTTGACAAGACAAGCAACCTTGCAAAACCTATAATTTGCAATTAAGTTGATATCAAGTTGATGGGATCTCAAATGGGCTAGCACTGGTGGAGCCCCAAGAAGAACACCAAGGAAAAGGGAATTCTCTTGCAAGAAAATCTATCTTGTAACATCAACAAGCTTGTTTATCATGTTTCATATTGTCACAATGAAGAAAAGAACACCAGGCACAACAAATCCTCATGCAGCATCATGTAAATCTCCCACGGATTTAATAGAATCAACTATATTCTTCAACATCTTCACAAAATCCATCAATAGAACAAAGAAAGCAAAGAATACACCATCTTTGAATGGAAATACATCACATAGTATTCATCTTCAATATCTTCATAGTCTTCTCTCTCAATCTCTCATATACAATCACTTTGTTTCAATAGAATTGGCTATCTCTGACTCTCTCTCACACACTCCATCAATAATACATCATATCCTCACTACAATCTCTCAAAAATTACTCTCAATAATCACTCTTAGGTCGTGGATACCCCTCCCAAGAGGTATGTCTGATATGAAAGGTCACCAGAGCCACTACAGTGTCTCTTCACAGCTCACTACTGTCACTTCACTCTAGTCTTCACTTGAGTTTTCAACAGCTACTTCTTCCACTTCTTTCAGCTCTTTTGCACTTGTATTCACCTCTTTCCAAGGCTAGAAAACTTTCCTCAAAATCACACATACATTCCACAGAACACTTACAGAACAGTCTACAGAACAGTACTAGAACAGTTACAGTACAGAACAGAACAGAACAGAAGCAGAAGCTCTACAGAAGACCTACAGAAGGTTACAGAAGGTCATCAAAACTACATAATTCATTCTCAAACCATTCAAAACTCTCACAAAACATTCACTAAGCTTTCACAATATCTCATTCTGCATCAATCAATACTCCATCCCTCCTTACAGAAGACAATCAGAACAAAAACAGACCAAAACAGAACAAAACAGAAGGTATACAGAACCAATAAGAACCTATCAGAACATCATAGAACCATCAACAAACATCATAATCTTCCAAAACACAATCAATATCATCCAAAACACTCTCAAACCACTTCCTAATCAACCAATCATCTCATAAAATCAATCATTCAGCTCTCAAAAACAACAAAAATCAGCCAAAAAACAAGTCATTTCAACACTCAACATATCCCCACACTTAATAAGGAAGCGTCCTCGCGACCCAGGAAAAAGGTAATACAAGTTCATTTCAAAGCTTCACTTTTGATCTTCAATATCTTCTTACAAAGAATCCATCCACCACGACCCCATCTTATAACCTGTTTCTGATATAAAAATACAAAGAAAGGAAAACTCTATTGACATTAACACCTCTTATCAAACTAAAAATCATCACAAATTGGTAAAGGATATAAGAGTTTGCTTCTTCTTCTTCTGCATCAGCTTCAACTCTCCAACCACGACCCCATCTCGACAAATCTCCAAAACATAGCTCGTACACAAAATCCACCACGTTCGTTTGACATACATAAACTCACAACACTAATACGAATACACAACACAACCATCTGAATGACTTCTTCAAAAAGAAGAGTTTGGCATTAAAAAGCTTGCACCATACATTGGAAAGGTATCAATGAAGATGATCCCTCTTAAAAGATTGATGTTGTCTGAATCGATCCATAGATAAGGATTCATCTACAAAGTTTTTAGGAGGATTTTGGAAAAATTGGAGACAGCACATCCTTTCCAATAGGACCAAGTATCTGCTAGGCAAACAAAGGGCATGAAAATACAATATCTCCAACTGTTGAGAATCAATGCTAACATTGACATTCATGCACAACTTTGGGATAGGCTTTGAATCAGTATGAGAATGCCTATGCATATACGCTAGGTACCAAGCAAAGTGAGCAGTTAATCTCACTGAGGGATCTGCAGACTGTGAATATTGTTGGGCAAAATGAACATAGTTTTGATAAGCTTGACTTGAAGCTGTCCATTCCCCTGGAATTACTGGCCAATTAATCTGCGGTCCTGTAAGGCAATCATCTGAACTCCATCCCCTTCTTCTGGAAATCTGAGTATCAAAACCGGCACAGTCACTAACCAACTGAGGTGGTTGAGATATGGAAGTGTTAGGAGAGGGTAATGGAATAAGGGAAAGTGGATGTAGGGAAGGATAGGAAAAATCATAAAAGGAAGAAAAGGTTAAAGAAGGAGTGGCAGAAATTTGTAAGGAATCACTAAGGAAAGGTGTTAATTGATAAATAGGAAATGTGGAGGGTACATTTATGAGGGGTGAAGGACAGGGTGGAGAAGGGGAAAATACCCTATCCTCAATAAAGGAACAGTAAGTGAAAATAGGAATTTGAGGGGAAGATGAAGGTTGGAAAAGAAGTGGTAAAATTACTGTGGAATGAGTTTGACAAAGGGAAAAATATATAGCATAGCGGTGAGCCAATTGTTGATAATAAAGGAGGGTAGGAACAGAAGGTCCTAAGAGAGAGCGTCTATGATAGGCATCAAAGAAAGTAGCATCAAACGGATTATGTTTGGAAAGATAGGTTAAGAGATCCATCCTCAGTTGGTTAGTACTCTGTACAAAGGTAGGAGCTGTGTTTTGTCTTTGATTTAGGACCACTGACTCAATCATAGGATGCCATGAATTATCCTGACAATCAGCCACTTTGGAGGAATAACTTTGAAACATTTCAGCTATGCGCAACTCCAAATGATTGACCTAGAGAACAGCCTGTAAGACCACATCCCCCACATACCAGGCCAAATCTACTTCATCTGGAATTAACAAATCGCCTCGGAGATACATGTATGACATCAACATGGTGTCTGGCGTGACAGAATCTTCAAAGAGCATTCTAACTACCTCTGTCAACAACGCAGCAGACCAAGCCCCACTCCAGCCATCCTCTGGAAAAGGTAAATCCATCGTGGAAAGCTTCATATAGAAGACCAGCTTCTGTAAATGGTAGTGGACAAAGAAAGAATGGTCTGGTAAGACATAGTCCTGAAATTGTTCAAAAGTAGACCATAACAAGTCCATTCTGGACTGCAATCTTTCCACTTTGTCTTGGAAGAGAGGGCACAAAGTAGCCTATCTCTGTAAGGCAGCCAAATCCTGCTGTGAAAGAGAGGGAATTAATGGAACAGGAGGGCTTGGAGGAACAGAGCGGGACTTCGCAAGCTGATCTTGCAACTGCTGGATTTGGGAGGCTTGGTTGGCCACTGTGTCATTAACCATTTGTAAAGCTGAAAGCTTGTCATCTAATTGAACTTGGAATTCTTTCGCTTCGGTGGACATCCGCTCCTTCTCTGCTGAAAGGCTAGTAACCTGTGACTGAGCCTCGAATAACTGGGTTTTCAATGAAGAAATCTCCTCGCTTTGGGTGGCAACCAGTTGGGTTTGCTGTTCCATTTGCTTAAATAGATCTGCTAGGGTATCCTTAGTAGATGCTAATTCAGATGTTGCCTTATGCAACTGGTCTTTGGACTGCATGAGCTCCTCATAGAAAGATGCGTACAGCTGTTGAACACAGGCTGTCACTGACAACTCAATGGAACTTTGAATATCCTTGCAGAGGAAAGGAATGGCATCTCCTGAAACGAGACTGTTCAGGGAAGGAACGGAGATCTCCAAGGATCCTTCTCTATGTGCCCTGAATAGGTTATTGCAAGTGAGAAACCCAGGGAGGTCACTAGCAGAAGTAGCAGGGATAGGCACTGAGGGAAGTACAGCAGGGGCTTTGTCCGCTACCCGCTTCAAGCGTTTGCGCTGTATCACCAGGGGAGGCGGAGAATCATCATCCTCTATGTCAATAGGTGCTGACTCTTCGGAAGGTGGAGGAGGAGGTACTGGATCTGATGGAGGAGGTGGAGGCACAGTCTTCTGTAAACCTGAATAGGTCAAGAAGGCAGACAAATAGGATCCATAGGTAACATTGGTAACATTACCCCTCGTGACTTTAACAAAATGCTGATCCATCTTAGTAAGGAGGTATGTGCTCCAATCAATGGCAACTCCTTTTAGCACCATCCTGGAAGCTGTGAAAAGCTCTTTGGACAAATAGTGGGATGGCGTTTTGGCAGGCATAAACCTGTCCTGAAGGAACTGGCACATGGTCTTCCAGACGGGATCAGTGATCATAGAAAACGAAACTCCTGAAGAGTTTATCACTTTCTTAACATCAAGGACCTCCCTTGTCTGCTTCTGCAACAGTTTGAGAATCTCTTCATTAGAGAAGAGTTGTCGAGTGGTCACAAAAGGTTCCCCTTTGGAGGGTAAGGACAGAGCCTTCCCTAAGCCTCGAGACGTCAATGTCATAGACATGCCTTGGACTACTCCTGTCTTCTTGCTGTAAGAGGCCAGGAACTCATCACAGACGGACGGATCCTCTGGAAGTAATGGAAAAGGAGTGGCCACAAAAGCAGCAAGTCCTGCCTTCGTGAGGGGTTCAAAAGTAAGTAGGGACGAGTAATCCCTACTAACTAGTGGGACGTACTGGATAGGGGGAGGAGCATGAGAAGGCGCCATTCAGATGGTTACACACACACCACAAACACAGACAATCAAGGTGAATGCCTGCAAACCAACAGACAAAAAACCAAGGATAAGAGAATAACCAATAAAACGTGACTCGACCGACTAACCCCAAGCAAACCACATCCTAGAAAAAATTTGACATGACCTCGAGACAAATGCGACCGAAAGCTTCATGCGATGCATCAAACAAACACCCTGAACCCCGTATCAGGCAATAAAAGAAAAAAACTACATACCGTACCCGTAACCGTAACAAAGACATGAAACCAAAACCATACCATATCCGACACATATCAATACGACATCTATGAGAGAACCAAGACTGGACCATGGAAAACATCACTAAGAACTGCGTATACCCATCCCACGAAACGTTTCATTAAAAAGGGAATTAAGTGCAGTGAGGGGGGAATTAATTTAATGAAGGATTGATTTTAATCAATTATTAAAAATGGGTGAATTTTTATTAGGTGATAAACCTTAATAAGAAAACGGCGGTTCCTTATTACAAATTAGTTACCAATTATTAGGTTAAACGGGTGCAGTTACACGAGTCCCGGACTTCGATTCCCGACTGGGTCTCTAAATGCAATTCATTAATTATAATTAAAGTGATGTGGAGCGCTTTTTTGCCAGCGCGTGCTCATGTGACGGCTGGTTGATTTTAATTAAAAATTTAGAGTGCCTCTGTAGCGCACGTAGCGCGTGCGAAGTGAACGGCTGGTTTATTTTAATTAAAAAAGGATGTGTGTTTAGCGCGAATGCGCGTGCCATGGTGGGTGAATTAAAGAGTTTATTTTAACAATTAATTGTGATTAAGGGGGAAAATAAATAAATAAATAACAGAAAATAAATACCTGGCAGGGTGTGTATGAAATGCAGGAATGCGCACGGAAGAGTCCCAGGAAAGGAAAAGCAAAAAGCACTGATGAAACAACAATGAACACCTTAGCAGATGTGTTAATTTGATTTATGTTGGGTTTTTATTTTTATTTATTTAATTGTATTTTTAGTTGTAATATTTTTTTTTAATGTTGGAATAAATGGAAAATGAGCAAGGGAGGTGAGGGAAATTTTTTAGAATGTTTTTAGAATTTCTTACAAATTTTTACAATTTTTAAAGGATTTTTCCTATTTTTTTGGCAATTTATGGGTAATTTTAGGAAAGATGGATTTTTCTAAAATTATAGTAAAGGCAATTCCTAGCAGACAAAGATCCAAAAATTAACAAAAGACAGAAGGAATTTTTGAGAAATTTTTTTGAAAATTTTTTATGGAAAAATGAAGGTTGTGATTAAGTAAGTCACATTGATCTCATAAATCACATAAGTCACATTAGTCACAAGTCACGTAAGTCACTTAAGTTACTTAGGTTACTTAGGTTACGTAAGTTAGTTAAGTTACTTAGGTTACTTAGGTTACGTAAGTTAGTTAAGTTACTTAGGTTACTTAGGTTACGTAAGTTAGTTAAGTTACTTAGGTTACTTAAGTTAGTCATGGAAAGCAACCTAGGTTAGTTCTTAACTAACTAAGTTAGTGAATTAGGTTTTAACTAAGTTAGGTTAGTTATGAACTTAGGTTAGTTAGTGACTAATCTTAGGTTAGGTGGTTACTAACCTAGGTTAGTGGGAGGGTGGAGGTGGAAGGGAGGAGGAAGGGAGCGGTGACGGGCAGGGAGGCGAGGTGGCGGCGGACAGCGCGGAGCCGGGCGAGGTGGCGGCGTTCGAAGGCGATCCGGGCGGCGCGGTCGTGGCGAAGTGGCGCGGGCGCGGCGTCCAGGCGGTCAGTGGCAGCGGCCAACGGCAGGGGGTGGCGACGACCAGGCTGACGGCAGCGTTCGTGGCGACGAGGGCGATCGCGCGAGGCGGCGACGGCGCCCTGGAGGAAGGAGGTGGCCGAAGGCAGTAGAATGGGGGGAGGAGGAGGAGTGAGGGGAGAGGAAGGAGTGGGAGAAAGAGAAGGAGTGGGGGGAGGGGAAGGAGAAGGAGAGGAGAACGCGCTGGGGGGCAGCAGCAGAGGGGGAGGAAGGAGGAGGAGTGAGGGGAGAGGAAGGAGTGGGAGAAAGAGAAGGAGTGGGGGGAGGGGAAGGAGAAGGAGAGGAGAACGCGCTGGGGGGCAGCAGCAGAGGGGGAGGAAGGAGGAGGAGTGAGGGGAGAGGAGAGAAGAAGGGAAGAAGAGGTCGTGGAGGTGGAGGGAGAAGAGGGAGAGGGAGAAGAAGTGGGTGGAGAGGGAGAAGAAGTGGAGATGGAGAGGGCGTCGTCGGGAGGGAAGAGAGAAGGAGGGAGAAAGAAAGGGAGAGTGAAGGAGGGAGAAAGAAAGGGAGAGTGGGGGAAGGCAGTTGGGATTCGGGGGGGGGAGGGTGTCCGTTGGGGACATGGGTGGGGTAAAAAATTTGGTTTTTTTTTTTTCATCTCTTTTTTTTGTTGTTTTTGTTTTTTTTTTTTTTTAAAGGAGGTAAGGGCAATGGCCGGGGGGCAAGGGTGGATGGGCAGGGGCAATGGCGAACGTATCCCCGTCCCGCGCACGTGCGCGGGGCGGGGTAAAAAAATTTGCCGTGACGGGATTGAAACGACGCTGGGAGGACGGTACGGGGTACGCGGACACGACCGGGGCGCGTGGAGACGCGTTAAATCGAAAACGGGCGCGTTCACGCGCAAAACGAGCGCGAGAAAAAACATAAAAATAAAGAAAAATTCATAACTCCCAATCCGGATGTCAAAACGAAAGACCGTAAAAACGAAAAGTGGGCAGGACGACAGGGGGGAAACATTAAAAATACGGGACGGGGGTTCCGGGAGGAGTAAAGGGTAGTTACGTGCAAAAAACACAAAAAATGAACCAAAAACGCAATTTAAAAATTAATATCGAAAGATCAGTGCATCGGAATGAGGTGCAGCAAAAAGGAAAACGGTGCAAAAAGATGTGCCCAACAATCCTATCACATCAAAACAGAATTCCGACTGAGGTAAGACGCGTTCACATGGGAAAAACCCAAAAAACAAACCCGAAAATGGGATCGAAAATTAATATCGGACGAACCGTTTACCGGAATGACATGCAGTAAGAAGGAAAAATGTCCGCAGGAAGGAGTGGCACAGAGTGATCACGTTAAAACGTAGTTCCGGCGAAAATAGGAGGGGTTCACATGTGAAAAACTCCAAAAATACTCCCGAAAAGGCATTTAAAAATTAAGAAGTAAAAATCCAGAAGTCGAAAAGGGGTAGAGGAAAAAGGAAAAAGGTAGGGGAAGGCACAGCGGACACGACTGTCAAATCAAATTGGAAGTCCGATGCCAATAGGGCAAGTTCACATAGAAAAATGTCAAAAATACGCATGAAAAAGTCGTAAAAAACCGGAAAATTAATAACGGACAAACCATGTATCGGAATGAGACAGAATAAAAAGGAAAAATGTCAGGGGAAAAGCGTTGGTCAGGGCTATGACGTCAGATCATGGTTTCGAAGCAAGAAAAGCGCGTTCACATGGGAAAACCGGCTAAATGGCGTAAAATGCTTCAAAAAGTAATAACTCAAAAACCGTGCACCGAAACAGGGGCAGGTAAAAAGGAAAAATAGGCAGTTCAAAGAGAGGAACAAGGCTTATAAGGTTGGATTTGGACCTTGGTGAACGTAGGGTGCATTTACATAGCAGGACCTCAAAATCAGGGAATGAAGGAAAACTGCAAAGGAACAGCCCCAAGGGTGGGTGGAACATAACCGGGTGGGTGGGAAGGGACCCCATTAGGATAAAAGCAAGTCATGGTATACATGCATGAGCAAAATAAGGCATATGCAGAAGGGTATGCAATGTAGACGCGCAGGGACGCGTCCCCACACTTAAGTCCTTAATGGATAGGGTTAACCGAGCAACAGGGACCTAGGACCATGCCACAGACCATCCACTAACTTCCCCACACTTAAAACATGAACATCACTAAGAAACGGAAGTTGTAGGGTTAGAAAAACTTGGCCCGTTTCGTCAAGAATCAAGGTTGAGTGTCAACGGCACGTCCAGTGTGGTTGTCGGCGCTGGAGGGACCAAGGCATCTTCTCGGCACACGTTCGTCATGGCAGGGACCACGCAGCAGCACCCAGGGAGGTAGCTGATGGAAGGAATCGCAAGAAATCCGTCGATGATGAGGGATATTGCACTCAACTCACAGTCACTCAATTGGAATGAAGGAATAGTCACTCGCCCCATGACTAATATCACTCGAGAAAGAATGATTAAAACCCGTAACGCATACCCGGTTGAGGAATCAACAAGGGGGAAATGGTGTAGAAAGGAGTATGCCAGGGTGCACAGTTGATGGTGCATTAGTGCGTCCAACCCGTCTGGCATAGGTGCAAGGAGGAAGGCAAGGGAGCCTTATGGTGCCGTGTACAGAACAGGGTGATGTGTCTTGTGTTGATGGTAAAGACCCATCCCGTGGGTGCATAGGGAAACGGAAACATACCTGACTCCAAGTGTCGTAACGTCCCTCAATCTCACCTCTCGGTAAATGATTGAAGAAACTCCAGTCACACTCAACCCACCCTCTGTCTCACTCTCTGTTGATAGATACAGGAGGGCAGCCTTTTCCTGAAACCCATTGATGTAATCCTCACAGTCACTTGTGCAAAAGTGTATGCCTTGTGCGCATTTGATGGTGCAACTGTGCATCCCGCCCTGTGCCGGCATACGGTGCGAGAAGGAAGGCCAGGGAGCCTTATGGTGCAGTACACAGAAACAAATTGTGCTTTGTGCTTTGAGAGGCCCATCCCGTGCGTGCAACACTTCATTCACACTTCTCACCTCTCATTCGATTTGAAGGGAAAAGACTGGTCTCTCGACCCACCCTCTGTCTCACGCTCTGTTGATAGTTACAGGAGGGCAGCCCATACTCACTTCCCCATCCGGTTAGGATGAAAGCTCACATCACTCGATTGTTTGTCGATGAAGATCGCGTCATCAGTTGTTGAAGAGGCGTACCCAGGGAGGTAGCCATCAAATCGAACATTGTGTTGGATAGGAACATGTCGTCTAGTAGAGGACAGGTAGTCACTTTGCAGAAAGACCCAGGACACAGCGTACCAAGGGAGGCAGCTTCGGAATTGGATCCTAGGGATATCAATTAATGAATCCACTTTCTGGACTGCGGGGTGTTACCACCTTTTCCACAGCCAGCTTCCCGCCCAAGGGTGTTTACCACCTTTTCTTGGAACGAGGCCTGCTATGACAGGGAATTGCTTCCTTTTCTCTCATAACAAATTTGTTTTGTTTGTTTTTTTTTTCTTTTTCTCTTCTTGATTTATTTATTTATTTTTTTTTCCCCTATTCCCGAGGGTGTTTCCACCTTTTCTCGAAGAATAGGTCGGCATGACAGGGACCTAAGTCCTTTTCCCCCATGACCGATATGTTTTGTTTTTTTTTCATTTTTTTTTTCTTTTCCTTTCTTTTCTTTTCTTTTTTTTTTTCGAATTGAGCAAGGGAATGGTAGAACTACCATCTGTCAGAACCCACCTCGCCACTGATGCTGGTGGAAAATAGAGGATAAGAGATCAAGGCTGGAAGGGGGGTTTGAGGGGACAGAGGGTTGCACCCTCTTCATCAGAAGTGGCTGAAGAACGGCTATCAGAAGTAACATCATAAGAAGTACAATGCCGCGCCAACGAGGGAAAGGATCAAGTGTCCGTAATTGTCAAGATCCCCAAGGAGGGAAGTACTTCTTCAGGCGATATCCATTGATCAGAAAGGGATCATCAGAGGCATCAACGGTCTGCACTTGGACAGAACCATTAGGGTTGACGGCAAGTACCTTATAGGGGCCCATCCACCGCTGTTGGAGCTTGCCAGGAAACTTGCCAAAGCGTGAATCATAGGCTAGGACCAAATCACCTTCTTTGAACTCCTTGTGCTTGATGAAGCTGTCATGGTAAGCCTTGCGTCGAGCTTGCGTGGCTTCCATGCACTGTAGAGCCATCCTACGAATTTCGTCCAAACATTCCAAGTGCAAGAGACGGCGTTGCAGTGAATCGTCATCCCCCAAACGCTCTTTGATCGCCACTCTCAAAGAGGGTAGTTCCAGTTCAACAGGAAAAACAGCTTCTGTTCCATACACCAACTGGAAAGGTGTTTGTCCCGTTGCTGCTTTATGGGAGGTTCTGTACGCCCAGAGGGCCTCTGTAAGTCGATCATCCCAATCACGACGATGTGCGGCAATCGTTCTTGTCAGAATCGAGCAGAGGATGCGATTGGTGACTTCGACTTGGCCATTGGCTCTGGGGTAATAGGGAGTGGACTTGCGATGGCGGATCTTATACAACTCTGTCAACTCCTCCATGACTTTGTTAAGGAAATGAGTGCCTCTGTCACTTACCAGCTCTAAGGGACTGCCAAAACGGGTGATGATATTCTCGTACATGAATAGGGCCACGCTGTTACCATCGTCCCGCTTGAGGGCTTTAGCTTCACACCACTTTGTGACATAATCCGTACATACGAGGATGTATCTGTTCTGTTTCCTTCTGGTAGGAGGGTCGATCGGACCTACAAAGTCGATGCCCCACTTCTCAAACGGCTTTAAAGGAAGGATAGGGTGCAGTGGCATGGCACTTGTCTTGGTGGGTTTCCCCATTCTTTGACAAGCATCACATCTTTTACAGTAATCATAGGAATCTTTGTGAATGGTAGGCCACCAATATCCTGCTAGCAGAGCCTTCCTGGTTGTAGCTTCTCCTGCAAAGTGACCTCCACATGGCTCGTCGTGGCAAGCCTTCAAAACAATCCCAATTTCTTCTCCTGCAACACATCTTCTGAGTACTTCATCTTTGCCTTTCTTGTACAGTGCACCACCTAGCAGGGTGTATGGGGCTGATTCTAGCATGAGCTTCTTCCTTTCCCGACTAGAAATACCAGGAGGGTATTGTTGGGTTGCCAGCAAATTGGCAATGTCTGCATACCAGGGAGTTACAGTTTCTACCAAGAATAGGGAAGCATCAGGGAGGTCTGGATCATCTCGTTCCTCGTCTGCAGTTTGTGGGATACGCGACAGATGATCAGCCAGAACATGGGAACGACCAGGCTTAGTAATCACCTCAAAGTCGAACTCCTGGAATAAAAGGAGCCATCTCATCATTCGTCCTTTCACATCTGCTTTGTTCATTAAGAAGGACAGGGCCTCATGATCCACATAAAATTTAAAGTGGGTAGATAGGAGGTAATGGCGGAACTTCTCCAGGGCAAACACCATTGCCAAGCACTCCAACTCGGTCACTGTATAGTTTCGTTCCCTATCAGTGACTTTTCGGCTTGCATAATAGATCGGTTGATCCAGCTTCGAGGAGCCCTTTTGGCAAAGGACTGCGCCTAAGCCTTCAATTGATGCATCAGTGTGTACATGGAACTCTTTCGTCCAATCAGGAGGTTGCAGGATGGGTGCCTCTATCAGACACTGCTTCAGAGTGTGGAAGGCTTTGTCACATTCTTCTGTCCAAGTAAACTCTGCATCTTTCCTTAGGAGCTTATGCAAGGAAGTTGCCTTTGTCGCAAAATGGGCTATGAACCTTCTGTAGTAACCCACATGGCCTAGGAATCCCCTCAACTGTTTGAGGTTGGTAGGTGCTGTCAGAGCTGCAATCTTTTCGATCTTTGCAGGGTCTGTTGATATCCCTTGTGCTGAGACAATGTGGCCCAACAGAACTCCAGAAGAGACCCCAAAGATGCATTTGTCGGGGTTAAGGGAAATCCCATACTCCCGGCATCGGTCAAAGCATTGTTCCAAATGTCCCCAATGTTCACTGATCAAACTATAGACGCAGAAGTCATCCAAATATACCTCAATAAAATCATGCAGATGATTTTGAAATGCGGCCATCATGACTCGTTGGAAAGTAGCAGGGGCATTGCAGAGCCCAAATGGCATCACTCGGTAAGCGTAGGTCCCCCATTCTGTGGTGAAGGTTGTTTTGGATTGGTCTTCTTCTGCGATTTGCACTTGGTTGTATCCACTGAATCCATCCAGAAGAGAATAAAGTTCATGTCCTGCCACTGTGTCCAACAGTTGGTCTGTGAAAGGGATAGGAAAATGATCCTTCTTTGTCTTGGAATTAAGCTTTCGGAAATCCACACATATGCGCAATTTGCCATTCTTCTTGGGTACAACCACGATGGGTGAAACCCATTCACTGTTTGCCACTGGATAAATGAACTCGGCCTCCAGAAGCTTCAGCAGCTCCGCTTTCACCAATGTGGAATAATTCGGGTTCATTCGCCTCTGTCGTTGCCGTACTGGCTTGGCATCAGGCTCCAAGTCAATATGATGTTGGCATATTGTGGGATCAATCCCCTTTAGGTCTTTGTAAGACCATGCAAACACGTCCAAATTTTCTTTCAACAAGTTGTACAAGGTTGACAACTCCTCTTCTGGGAGACTGCTACCCACCTTCAAATGACGTTCAGTGCCTTCTAAATCCACAAAGGTTAACTGCCTTTCACCTTCTACTTCACGGATGAAGGTCCCGCGGACTGCTTCTGGATACAGATCCGACTCCTTCAAGGGAGTGGTATCCTCTTCTGATGTCCCACTAGAACCAACTTCGTCTTTTGGTGGAGACTTAGGTTGCTCCTTAAGACGTTGGAATGGGATTAAAGCCGTTCCGGGTTTGGTTTCAAGATTAATTACGTCTTGGCTTGAAGACTCATCTTCTGATGATACATCCAGGAACGTCACATAACAGGGACCCTCTGATGCTTGTTGGGTTAATGGGACTGGTGCTTGTTGGCATGGTGCATCATCATCATCTTTCTTTGGCAAGGATAGGTTAGGACGGCAGGAGCCACTGCTAAAAGACGGCTTGCTCTTCTTAATCCATTTCTTATAAAGGTTTTGCATATGAGAAGATCCATTTACCAAACCAAATGGTACCATTGCCATTCTGTCCCATAGCATGAGCTCGTCGGCTTCTGATGCTTCTGGAACTTCTTCCTCAAATGTATCCTCTTCAAGTGGGATAGACTCTTCCATTTCACTTGCATAATCCTCTTCGTCCATATCATATTCATCCTCTTCTGTCTCTGTCTCTGCTTCTGCTTCTGCTTCTGTTTCTGCTTCTGTCTCTGCTTCTGTTTCTGCTTCTGCCTCTGCTTCTGTTTCTGCTTCTGCCTCTGCTTCTGTTTCTGCTTCTGTAGGAGCTCTGTAACAGAAGAACAGATTCTCTGTTTCCTCTCCTGCCTCTGTCTCTGCTTCTGCTTCTGCTTCTGTTTCTGCTTCTGTCTCTGCTTCTGTTTCTGCTTCTGCCTCTGCTTCTGTTTCTGCTGTGGCCATATAACAGGGAGAGCAGTACATCCATGCCTCTATCTCACTATCAGAAGTGATTTCAGAAGTCATTCCTGGTTCAGGCAGGAAGTATTCACCCATTGATAATGGCTTTGCATCTTTTGGAAGTCGGCTTACTGTATCTACTGTTAAGGAATGTGCCACTGTTTTCTTAGGAAGGATCTGTTTGACAGCATCTTTGTCTGCTGATGTTCCATCCGTAGCCTCGTTAGGGGAGTCAGAAGATAATTCCAAGGAGGTGGAACCATGTCCTTTTTGAGAACCATACAGTTTCAGCACCACTTTGTTGGGTCCTCGACCCAAGGTCAAGGTTCCTTTGAACCAATCAGTCCTTGCTCGGGCTTCAAAAAGCCATGGTCTACCTAGTAACAGAGGATAGGATGTACCATAAGAGTTTGGCTTCACCACCAAATAGGTCAGCCAATAATCTTTTCCAGCCACTGTAGTCTTCACATATGGAAGAATGCCCAAAGGCTTGATTCTACTCTGATCCGCCAATCTGATGAGCCATTGGGTTGGTTGCACACCTTGTAAGCCTAGATCGTTCATTGTCACATCTGTCATAATGTTTACTGATGAACCTCCATCAATCAGTGCATTTGCAATGAAGCAGCCTTCTATCCACACGCCAGTCTCTGGAGTACCCGGATCTAGAAAAGCATTAGCCACATCCACTTCTTTCACAGGCTCTGGAGCCTTGTTGGACTTTGTCACGGTTGAGGGAGCAATCCTTAAACCACGTCTTTTCGTCAGTATACTTTTGAACCTTTTCCGGCAACTGGGAGACAACATCAGTAGTTGTCGGAATGTGAGGTTTGGTTTAAAGGTATCTAGATCTCTGACCAGATCGTATTCCTTAATAGGATCCACTGGCTTCTCTAACCGGTTAGGGAATGGGGCAACACCCATTTTCATTTTCCCTCTTTCTTCCAACAGAGGAATTACAGGAACTTCTTCTGCCAATTGGGGCACTTCCTCCTCTTCTGTATCCTGGACCTCTGGTCCTGCCTCTGTAACTGTCTCTGTAACTCTCTGTGGCACTGTAGGGCTCTGTACGGCACTGTTAGGCTCTGTTTTGTTCTGTTCTTCTGGTGGAAGATTGAACTTCACTGTTCTGGCAGGAGGGTTATTTTCTTTCTGGATAGGTGGTTCCTTCTGCTTTGCACGCGTGATGGCAGCAACTTCCAATTCTACCAAATTGGAGGTAGGCTCTTGGGCCTTGGACGAACTATCAGTAGCACTGTTTTTCACTGGGGCTGGGCTTGGACAGTCTTTTGCAGTGTGGCCTTCTCCTTTGCATCGACTGCATAAGGGCTTGTAATCCACTGACCTTCGAGGATTTGGACAATTTGGTGAGATGTGTCCCTTTTCTCCGCATCTGTAACACTCCACTTCTGATCTCTGACCACCGCCAGACTGTCTTCCTCTGTAACTTTGGGAAGGAAATCTTCTGGGTCCGAAATTAGGACCAAACTCTCTAGGCTTGGGTCCAATATCTTGTGTTGTCATTTTGGATTCCAGCAAGTTGAATCTTGCGTCTTCTTCCTTCCTTCTCCTATCATGCATCTCCTTCAGGGAGCAAATGTCCTCTGTATGGTTCTTCCGCAAACAGTAGGAACAGAAGGCTCCAGGGATTGTTGGTTTCCGTGTACATTCAGTGGCTAAATGGCCTACTTGATGACACTTACCACACCAAGTATTTGACCGCATCACATCTCTTCCTGCTCCTGCAACGTTGGATATGCTCGCTGTGTTCACTTTCAGCGTCTGTAGTTGCTCTGTAATCACATCCATCAACTCCTTTTTGATGTTTGCAACTGAGTTGGATAAATAATCCTTCAAGCTTTCTCCTCCGGACGTACTGGCAGGAGGGTTTTGAGGAGTCTCTGTAATCACTGCATAAACGGGTTGGGCTGGCACAGAGGGGTCTCTGTTCTGGTTCTGATTCAGAGCTCCTGTTTGAACTGTTGGCTGTTGGCTCCAGTTGGTAGGATTCCACTGTTGCTGCTGATTTTGCATTGAGGAGATTGGTTGGGACCATTGTTGTTGTGGTTGAACCACCATTTGAGGCATGGATTGTGGCCACTGTGGATTTGGTGCACTGTACTGTGAGACCGGGGGCATCTGTTGGTATGGATAAGGAACAGTCCCTGGGACTGCATTTGGTGGGTACATCATTCCTGGCACCAGAGGAGGTAGGACTCCTCTTCCTGTATTCATTGCTAATCTAGCTTCCACTTCATCGTACAGTCTTGCACCTTCTGTTGCAGCTTGCAGGGTGGCTGGTCTTTGTAGCTCCACAAACTTACGGACTTCTGGTTGTAATCCTCTGAGAAACACTCCCTTCTGAATGCCATTATCTAGATTATGGTTAGTCCATCTCTTCAGGATGGATTCCATTCGTGAGACATAAGCTTCTACTCTTTCTCCAGAGGACTGACTTAGGTTCATGAATTCCTCTCGCATCCGCTCTTCAAAACCTTCACGCCTGAATTTAGTGAGGAAGGCCAACTTCAGGTCGTCCCATGTGCCAAAAGTTCCTGCTGCTTGTCTCTCATACCACTGAAACGCCGCGCCCTTGAAAGTGGCGGGGAATATTGCTAACCAATGCTCAGGGGTTCTGGCATTGTTAGCCACACACGCTACCATAAACTCTGCTACATGAAGATCGGGGTCTTCATTGTACTCTCCCTTAAAAACTGGCAATGGGACTACATTTGCTGGTCTGTCATCAATATTTCCAGGACGGATCTGGCTTGGAAGTGGACCTCCAGCAGGAGGAGGAAGGGCTTGATGTGCCATTGGGACTTCTGTAAAGAGTTCCGCAAGGGCGTCCAAGGCGGCTTCTGCTGCTAGCTCGCTCTCGGCTCTGATTCTTGCTTTCTCTCTTCTCACGTACCTCTGAACTCGTTCCAACGCTTGCCTTTTTATTGCGTCATTCATCAGGGGGTTGACTCCACTATGTTGTTAGTGCTCCACAGAGGGTTAACAGAAGGCTTCAGTCTCTGGAGGACTCTCTTGCCAACATTTCTTCTACTTCTTTCCTCTCAACGTCCCTGAATTCTGCTTTCATGCCACTACACAGGGGAAGGTATTCGGTTCTGAAGGTGTCAAAATGCATACGTCTGAGCATTGTGGTAGTGCCATCATCATAGTAATGCCAGCTTCTGATAGTTTCAATAGTGTATGTTGTGAAAAACACTCTGTCTACCAACTTCCAATGGGTTGCTAATTGAACAAACAGAAGATTATCAGTACACCAAGCATCCCATGTATCTTGCTGTTGAGCATCCACGAACAAATTCCAACTCTTTTCCTTCTTGTCTTTGTGAACCTCTACAGACCAAGACTCCTGTAGCTTCTTCACAATTTCCCACTTGATGTTGTCTGGAAACTTCTCAATGAATGCCAAATCTTCCATGGATGGTCATTCTCTCTGTTTTTGCTCTTCAGTTTGTTCCCAAACAATTTGCCACCAAGATGCAAGTTTCTGCTGCTTCAACAGGAAGAGGAAACTGTCCACCACATAGAGCATGCATCATGATGGTGATGTGTTTCCGCCATTGTGGGATGAACTTCTTGTGGAAAGTGGCTTTTATTATGAGAAATTCCAACTCTTCAGTGGAAGAAGGAATTTTACAAACATCCATTGAATTCTTCTCTTCTTGGCAATGCCAATTCCTTCATTTTCAGCCTCTTTTGGTGCTTGTTGATGGCAAGTTTCCCCGGCTGCGCACCAAAAACATGGAGCCCCAAGAAGAACACCAAGGAAAAGGGAATTCTCTTGCAAGAAAATCTATCTTGTAACATCAACAAGCTTGTTTATCATGTTTCATATTGTCACAATGAAGAAAAGAACACCAGGCACAACAAATCCTCATGCAGCATCATGTAAATCTCCCACGGATTTAATAGAATCAACTATATTCTTCAACATCTTCACAAAATCCATCAATAGAACAAAGAAAGCAAAGAATACACCATCTTTGAATGGAAATACATCACATAGTATTCATCTTCAATATCTTCATAGTCTTCTCTCTCAATCTCTCATATACAATCACTTTGTTTCAATAGAATTGGCTATCTCTGACTCTCTCTCACACACTCCATCAATAATACATCATATCCTCACTACAATCTCTCAAAAATTACTCTCAATAATCACTCTTAGGTCGTGGATACCCCTCCCAAGAGGTATGTCTGATATGAAAGGTCACCAGAGCCACTACAGTGTCTCTTCACAGCTCACTACTGTCACTTCACTCTAGTCTTCACTTGAGTTTTCAACAGCTACTTCTTCCACTTCTTTCAGCTCTTTTGCACTTGTATTCACCTCTTTCCAAGGCTAGAAAACTTTCCTCAAAATCACACATACATTCCACAGAACACTTACAGAACAGTCTACAGAACAGTACTAGAACAGTTACAGTACAGAACAGAACAGAACAGAAGCAGAAGCTCTACAGAAGACCTACAGAAGGTTACAGAAGGTCATCAAAACTACATAATTCATTCTCAAACCATTCAAAACTCTCACAAAACATTCACTAAGCTTTCACAATATCTCATTCTGCATCAATCAATACTCCATCCCTCCTTACAGAAGACAATCAGAACAAAAACAGACCAAAACAGAACAAAACAGAAGGTATACAGAACCAATAAGAACCTATCAGAACATCATAGAACCATCAACAAACATCATAATCTTCCAAAACACAATCAATATCATCCAAAACACTCTCAAACCACTTCCTAATCAACCAATCATCTCATAAAATCAATCATTCAGCTCTCAAAAACAACAAAAATCAGCCAAAAAACAAGTCATTTCAACACTCAACAACTGGCTATGGCACTAGCCAGACCTCATGCTCATAACAGACAAACACACCCTCACGGCCTCACGGACCAGGAGCGTCAATCTACTCCTAAAGGACGAACTGTCCTAAAGCCTAATCTATGTGTTTATAGTTTTATAGTTTTGTAGTCCAACGTTTCCCTTTCTATAGACTCCACAGAGGGAGAACCCATACACATTGGCCATAAATGCCATGATAACCACATACATGGAAGGCAACCTCTCGGTAGAAACACCGCGGCCCCACTGCAACTCTCCTACATCGCAAGGATTAGCCCCTTGATGCGCTGCTCAACATATAAAACAAACGAACAAACTCCACTCTTTAACTTCGAAAGTACTCCAAGAGATACCATGTTTCCTTACCAAATAATCCCCCAAGAAACGAACATCTATCCTACGGCTTAGGATGCCTTCCCACACTCAAGCGTGCGTCATTGTCATTGAAAACAGGTGCTATGCATCCAGTTTTTTTTATTCCGATACCATGATCGACATGCATATGTAAAAGTGAATGATTCTAAAGTGCTCAAACATAATTTTAAATCAGAAACACGTAGTGCACAACCAGGCTTTCAAATGCATTTACTAACCCGTTGCGGCGATGTAAGGATAGCACCGAGACAACACTCGTGCTACTATCCTCTTAATTAACATACCACGAACTCTGTATCATGATGTGCATCAAAAAATTAGCAACAATCAACAGGTAAATCACACCATTCAAACCTCCCAACCCCCTACGTTTAGGTATTGTTTTTGTTGCATATGTGTAGAGGTTCATTTTGTCATGTTTTGATGTATAGAAAGCAATAAATCACAAACTTTGACAAAGAGATAGGAAAAACTAAGGCTAAACCTCATGCTTTGCCACTACCATACATCCACAAACAATCATTATTATTTTTTTATTTTTGTAAGCCGTATTTCTATTTTTTCCCTTAATTTTTTTATTTTATTGATTTATTTGGCAATAAAATATGCTATTTTCTGATTTTTCTAGTTCCAATCACTTCAACATACTAACATTCAATTTATCTTCTGTTCTTCCCCCATGGGAACAGATTTTACCCACCCGAAACGGAAAAACTACAATTTTTCCCACTAAAAAACCGCATTTCAAGTTTACAAGAATTAAATAGAGCATGTAAAACATTGAAAAATCAAAATTTTCTAATAAATAACAATTTCTCATAATGCAACCAGCACACAAAAAAAATTTCATCCAATAAGAACATAATTATCATCATAAACTATAAAAAATCCTTCATTTTCTTCATAAAAATGGTCATACCGTGTTTTTACGTAACTCGAGATGCCTTGAATGACTTCATAACCAGCAAACAGAGCCTCCATTGCTCTCAATCCAATGTTTTACATCAATCTTCAGCATCTCCATCAATCTCCATCACCATTTCCTTCATTCTCCTTTCCCGGTTCCTTCATCAAGATGGTACACATGAATAGCCCATAGAGGGGAGAGAGAGGGAGGAGAGAGAAATACTAGATTCTGTTCTCTTCATCCAGACACCCATTCCTCACATGAAGACCGGTGATATGATCAGCCAAGAGGGAGAAGTTGAGGCCCAACGTCAATTGGATAGGTTGCTCACAGCCTCCAATCATGATCTATGAGGATGAGGGCGCAATTTTCGGCCACCTGCAGACGTTGCCATGCTCACACTTCCTCCATGATTTCTTGCATAAAATTTGAGGGGGGGGGGGAGGGGTTTAAAGTTCCCAAAGGGCACCCCCCCTTTGGTCCAAGTTGTGTCTACCTTTTCAAATCTTGCCAATTTTTGGCCTCTTCTGCGTGCGGACTCTGTTAACTTTGAAAAATCCTGTGTGTCCGGCTTGGCATACCGCATTAATTGGCAGCTCCTGACATCCCACACGGCAGTCGAAAAAACTATCAAAAATCCACAAGTGTCGCTCGAGCGCCTTTTAAAAGCCGTCTTTCACTTGGTGCTTAAAATCGTCCTAGCTGCAGCCACCGCCTTCGATGTTGAATATTTATTCCCTAAATTTCGAATATTTTGGAAAATTTTAGGCACATCTCGGGCTCAAAACTCCACTCTCATTGGCGACCGCAGGATAGGGTGACTCAACCCGTCAAATCCCACAACAGATTTGCACAAAACAACCAAAGGAAGCATCAAGCTGATACAAAATAGACACATATTAAAACACAGCACAGTGCTCACCCTACCCCTGACAAAACCAAGGCATGAAATCTACAAGAACTAGGCCTAACATAATCTAATAAAAGGTCCGAAGCTAGTCACTAACTGACTGCTCCAACATGGCCAAACTAAAAAGAACTATCAAAGAGGTCACCCTAAGTGGTGGTTTGAACTACCTGCCTAACTAAGGACAACTCAACCAGGAGCTCCTACTAGGCGAGGACTCCTATAGCCTGATCAAGAAGTATTTCCTTTTAGCACATTTCTTCTTTTAGGTTTTCAGTTTTCCATACTCGGAGATGTAAAAAGGAGGGAGCTGAGCATAGTGACCCAAGGAGAATAGGGCATCGGCCTCAGGTCCAGTCTCGGTACCCAAGAACCTACCAAGCCCTCGCAAGGCAACACTTAATCTCTTTCTAACGCTCACTTTTATTTTCGCTCCAACCTTTCTTACTTTCTTCTTTTCCAGCAAGACGCCACCCCCTAGGAAGACAAGGCATCGGCCCCGGGTCTAACTCATCCCCAGGAACCTACCAGGCCTTCGCAAGGCGATGATCAATTGCTTCCAAATTTTTCTTTCTTTGCTTTTCTATTTTTATAGGGGTTAGAACCCATTTTTACACACTTTTGTATATATTTATTGTTTTTAAGATATTCAGGGTTTTTTCCTCTCTATCATCATCATTTGTTCCTTTGGCAGGCTTCTCTAACTACCGCACAACTAACAAGAACTCCTAGAACAACTGCCTAGCAGGCTAGCAGAACAAGGTCACTAGAACTGCCTTCTAAAACAGGTCTTTCGATGCCTGGCAATGTCTTTACAGGAGGCAACGAGTACTTAGACCTCCCTTATGCATGCCTACCTAAACCTGGGACTTCATGCCTTGGACGCCGATCCCCAATAAGAAAAGAAAATCCCCCACAAGTACACAGACACATATAGCACAAGAAAACATGGTACTCAAAAAGGAGAGATATCACCTGGATAGGGCCATGAGAAGTCTCCGCACGACATAGGCTCCTTCCAAGCTCTTCTTCGAACCTGTCTAGCATAGGACTAAAACATGAAACCATTAACCGCACCCGTACTAAACAGACGACTGGCCCTCTTGGCCTAATGAAATAAAGCATTTCTCTACAAAAACTGATCGGCCCTCTTGGCCTAATGAAATGAAACATCTAAAACCTCACAAAACTGGTCCTCTTGGCCTAACGAAATAAAGCATAATAGCACCTACATATCCCTCCCCGAAATAGTACTGATATACAATAATATGCTCCTTTCCAAGGAGAAAAAATAGGACTCGCAACCCTAAGCCAAATGCATAAGATTATGACCCATCCCTCCTGCATATATAGCAAGAGGTGTATGCATAACATGTTGTCTAATCGGCCTATGGGTCCAAGATAACAATGGTAGATTGGTCTCGGCTATTCTTTGCATCACCCATATCAACCATCGCCGGCCCATATATTGCATGCTCTGATAACATTCCCCACAAGCGACTGGGTCCTGTCTCATTATTGATAGCAATATCCAAACTAGGACCATAGTTGAAGAAAAGGTCCTCTTCACAAGCAAGGTTTGCCAGTGAATCCACAAGTTGATTCCAGTATCATGGAATTAGCTGAAGAGACACTCTCTCAAACTCCTCAAGTAGGGTCATGGCAGTTCGATGATACATACAAAGAATGGGATTCCGCACTGTGTATGTCCCATCTAGTTGATTCAAGATCAACTAGGAATCCCCTTTTACTAACAACCGTTATCCAAACTAGGACCATAGTTGAAGAAAAGGTCCTCTTCACAAGCAAGGTTTGCCAGTGAATCCACAAGTTGATTCCAGTATCATGGAATTAGCTGAAGAGACACTCTCTCAAACTCCTCAAGTAGGGTCATGGCAGTTCGATGATACATACAAAGAATGGGATTCCGCACTGTGTATGTCCCATCTAGTTGATTCAAGATCAACTAGGAATCCCCTTTTACTAACAACCGTTATCCAAACTAAGACCATAGTTGAAGAAAAGGTCCTCTTCACAAGCAAGGTTTGCCAGTGAATCCACAAGTTGATTCCAGTATCATGGAATTAGCTGAAGAGACACTCTCTCAAACTCCTCAAGTAGGGTCATGGCAGTTCGATGATACATACAAAGAATGGGATTCCGCACTGTGTATGTCCCATCTAGTTGATTCAAGATCAACTAGGAATCCCCTTTTACTAACAACCGTTGAATACCACCTTGTTTGGCAATATACAGTCCCATAATCAAGGCTTTATACTCCACCATGTTGTTAGTGAATCCTACCCCGAGATAAGCAGTTAACTTCATCGTAACTCTACGTCGGGGATCTCGAATTACTACTCCAACACTCCCTTTTTTATTAGGGCCCCTAGACGCTCTGTCAAAATATAATGTGTACATCCACAATGGGTTTACACAGCCTGCCATCACGAACTCCTCTATTCATAATTATGATAGTCAAAATTTAGCATGTTTAGAGAATGAACTGACGGCTCCATCCCACCTTCTTCATTAAACTCAACAAGGATACTTGTCAACATTCGTAAGTAGTGTGATGGCAGAAGACTTTGATCTCCCACACAAAGGTTCCATCCTCTTGCTCAATCACTTTGTATCCTTTGCTCCACCAGATAAGTTTCCCTTGATGATATCTTTGCTCCAGATATGGGTGCTCCAAATAAGGAATTAACCGCCCCATCAACCAGCTTTAAGCTCTTTTGCAGGTCTCAAATCAGCCCCAGCATGGACCTGCAATGCATTTTCCCGTATTAGCATACTTAGAAATAATAAGGTTTAATCTTATTAACATTAACCTTATTTTTAAATTCTACTCCTTGCAGATCAGCTAGAGCTGTAGACCTATTTTTTCCTATCCTGACAATCTTGTAGGGGCCATCCCATCTAGGTTCCAGCTTCCCTGGAAACAGCTCCCTACACGCATCATAGTACAGAACTAATTGCCATTTTTTAAAGGTATACTTCTTTGCTTTAAATTCGTGCAACTGCTTCATCCGACGTTTAGCTACCTCCTAGTGTAATAATCTCTGCTTCATCCAGGTGGGCTATGGTCGTGAAACGTTCAAAGAGTGAATCCTCATCTCCCAACGAGTGACTAATTGCAAACCGTATGGTTGGCAACTCGATTTCGAGGGGTAACACACACTCTTCTCCATAAACTAATTTAAATGGAGTATAGCCGGTAGCTCACTTGAACGTTGTATTGTATGCCCATACTGCCACATACAACTTCATGTCCCAGTCCCATTTCTTCTCAGAGACTATTTTAGACAAGATACCCACAAGCTGCTTATTAGTACTTTTGACTTGCCCGTTGGCTTGAGGATTATAAAGGATCATTTTATTGTGCTTAATTTGCCAAGCTTCAGTTAGGCTTTTGATCACTTTATTCAAAAAATGGGTTCCACGGTGTGACACTAGTTCCTTCGGTGGACCGAAACGGCAGATAATCTGCTCTAAAAGAAAACTTGCAGTCTCTTTTGCATTGTCCTGCCTCATCGCCCGCGCTTCTGACCATTTTGTAAAATAATCAGTTGCTACTATAATGTACCTCTTTTGAGTAGTAGACGACGGGGTGATAGGACCCACAAAATCAATGCCCCACTTCTAAAATGGAAGGATAGCCATGATAGGCGTAAGTGGGCGTTTCCTATTCTCTCTGTTGTCATGTCTTTGACAGGTATCACATCTCTTAACATACTCAAAGGATCTTGGAAGATGGACAGCCACCAATATCTAGCTCTTAAAGCTTTTTGTGCCGTCAACCGTCCAACAAAGTGCTCTCCATATGCAGAGTCATGGCACTCTTCCAAGATGTAAGGAACCTCGTCAGGCATCACACATCGGCGATAGATATCATCAACACCCTGTCGATATAGTGTTCCTACTATCAAGGAAAAATTCAAAGCCTATTGCTTGATTTTCCTCTTTTCTGATTTTGATAAACCAGCTCTAGTCTCTCCCGTTGATAAATAATGCGTGATAGCAGCATACCAAGATGGGATAGAAGCTGTATCAATTTTAAACATCTCTTTGATATCACTTCCTTCAGCCAAAGTCTCTTTCGGCTCCCTGAAATCCACAAGGCATTCCACAATCCCCTGCAACCTCGGTGGCTTACTCTTAATCTCATAATCGAACTCTTGCAAAGTGATTAACCATTTTTCCAGACGATCAGGCAGTTTTAGCTTGTTCATAAGCAATCTAAGCCCTTCCGCCTTCGTATAGAACACTACCTTCTCATAGAGGATGTAGTGCTTGAATTTTTTAGTCGCAAAGACCATCGCAAGGCACAACTTCTCCTTGTAAGTGTAGTTAATTTCTGATATGCCCAATTTTCAACTAGAAAAAGCTATCGGATGATACCACTTTTCCTCCCAGATTTGGGCTAAACAGTAGCTGATAGTATGCATGGTAGCTGCTGAAAATATGTAAAAACCTCGCCTCTTTTAGGTGCTCTTACTAGCTCATGTTTCACATCCTCGAAAGCTACCTTACAAGGGTCGCTCCATATAAATAGACAACTAAAGGACAATAAGTTCGTTAGTGGCAACGTCCTTTCTGCCAAGGCATTTATAAACCTCCGATAGTACCCTACCGATGTGATAGAAAGCTATGTATCTCTTTCGGAGTGCGTGATGGACTCATAGCAACTATGACCTTGATCTTTTCAGGGTCAATTGTGATCCCTACTGAACTGACCATATGGCCTAGCAATATCCCATAAGGCACTCCAAAGACACACTTCCGTGGGTTAAGAGCGATACAAAATTATCTGCAGCGCTCAAAGCACTTTCTTAAGATAATCAACATCCTTTCCCTTACAATGGCTACCCCCAGGTCATCAATAAATACTTTCAACTCATCTGAGGAGATGTCACCAAAGGTCTTGACTGATGTTCATTGCCATGATCCAGGTGCATTGCACAAACCAAAGGCCATCACATGGTATGCAAAAGTACCAAAGGCAGTAATGAAAGTTGTTTTCAACTTGTCCTCTTCTACAATTGCCATCTGGTTGTAACTTGCAAAGCAATCCATAAATGAATATATTTTCCTACCCGCTAATTGATCCAAAATCTGGTCAATAAATGGCAACGGGTAGTAATCCTTAACCGTCTGCTTCTTCAGCTCTCTAAAATCTACACATAGTCGGATTTGGTTGTTTTTCTTCTTCTTGATGACAACTGGTGAACACCATTCTGTGTGCTGTACAGGGAAAATTAAACCAGCTTTCCTTAACTTCTGTAACTCTTTAAAAATCCCGTCCCTCAATTCAAAAGGCATACACCTTATCTTCTGACACACATGACGACTATCTTCTTTTACAGGAATAGTATGAACAGCTAGGCTAGGAGGAATGCCTCTCAGCTCGTCATAACTCCAAGCAAAGATGTCACGGAATTCTTGAATCAAGGACACATAGTCCTCCCTTTCTGCTAAACTGAGCATGGAACCTAATTTAATTGGCTGCGAATCATTCGGCGTGCCAAGGTCCAACTCAATCACATCTGCGTCTCTTATCCTAACTTGAGGCTCTATCGGCTCATTTAGATTTATCTGATAAATATCCTCTGTAGTGGACCCCTCTTTAGATTCATCGCTGTATGATGTCTCACTGCCAGATGGATCATCTGTTGTTTCTAATTCAGTAGAGGATAAAGGAGCTCTCTCACTCTGAGAAGACTCAGGGTAAGCATCGACTATTACTCGATTAGCACCTCTACCTAGAACCAGTCGACCGGCGGGTATATCGACTTGACAGTCTGTTCATAAGATCCAAGGCCTACCTAGCAAGACTCGATAGCTAGGATGTCCGGTAAATATTTTTACCCTAAAGTCCAAGAAGCATTCTACACTTGCAACTATAACATGGCTTTAGTAACACAACCTTCTAGTTGCCTTAGACTATCATAAGCCATTCTAAGAAGGGTGGAGCTATCTTTTTGGATACCTATACCCAACCTCTCCATCAACTCTGAACTCATGATATTGACGGAGGACCCAGTGTCTACGATAGTATACCCTACTAATATTCCATCCACGTATGCTAGAATCCTAGGGCAATTCTTTTCAGCATGATTGAACCAATCTTCCCCTACTCGTGCTATGCCCAAAGGTTCTACAATATATCCAATACGCAGGATCTTCTTGAATTCCTTGCGTACTCCTGGAGATAATTTAATCAACTGTAAGAGGTTTACATCTGGTTTGACTTCGCAAAGAGAACTTGCTAAATCAAAATCATGATAGGTAGTCAAAACTCTCTTTTCTCGCCAAACCATCCTTTCTTTTGGTCTTGGGACCGGCTTTGGTGCTTCTCTTTTAGCTCTTGCCTTCTTTCTTGGCACTTCCTCATCTTTCTTAGGATCGACTTTTTTGTCAACAGGCCTTAGAGGTCCCCCTTCCACGCCAGGATTCAGGACTCGCGTCCCCTTATCCCCTTGCTTAGGGTTTCTCTCGACCGGTTTTGCATTATCTTTATCACCCTCTTTAGCCTTTTGGCCTCTTGTCACGGCTCGTAGGTTAGAGATTTCAGCGGCATTGACACGTACAGCCTTGATAAGGCTAACTCCATTGCCTTGTGGCAACTCCTCTATAGTGGTCTTTCCCCTTTGCAATATTTGTCTTGGTCTATCATTTTGCTGGAGGTTACTACCTTGCGCTCTATGATTAATTGGACCTGGCAATTTACTCCCTTGTTGGAGGGAACTAATCTTACTCCAACAGGTAGCGGCTAAGTGGCCCGACTTCCCACAAATATCACATTTAACATTTGGACAGTTCCTAGGGAAATATTGTCCGCCATACCACTTACAGCTGAATCTTGAGGGACCACCCTCTTCAGGGAATCGACTCCCTATCAGATTCTGTTGCTTCTTCAAGAAATTGACGTCAATAGCTATTTGCCGATATTATTCAGAAATCATGTCGGTGTAGTGCTTCATCATATCCTTAACTTCGCCAAGGATGTTAGAGGCACTCGACTCATAGCCTTGATCATCTATCCGTTGTTCCATTGGCCTAACAATTTGATTGGGAATTGGTTGTTGACTCACAGGAACAACATTAGGGTTTGAAACTTGGCCTCCAACATTTGGTGGAGCCAACTAACTAGCCATAGGCATAGTCACACTAGGAGGAGCTAGCAGCAAAGGTATATTTTGAACCATGCTTTCTCTCCCATTAGGGTTATTCATAAGAATCCCTTGACTTCTATTTATCAATGGTAAATTTCCTCCAGGTACTAGACCTACATTAAGATTTATTTGAGAGGAGTAGGCCGTTTGTAATCGTGACTCTACTCCTTCTGCCCCGCGCGATAGCGGTGTCTATATTAGCCAAAACCACACTGCTCAATTGTACCTGAATATTGAAATCCAATCCATGCAAGAAGTATTGCAATTAGGTAGCGGTGGAATAGGAATGTAAGTTTGTAACTTACGAAATACTTCCTTAAGCTTCTTGGCATAGGCTTTCACATTCTCATGGGGATCTTGGCGTGTTACATTCAACACATGCAACCAGTATTGGCCACCTCTTTCAGGGGCATATTCTCCTCGGAAAGCTGCATAAAATTGGTTGATTGTAGTTATGGTTCCAGTATCTATGCTATGATACCATACTGTAGCCCTTCCTTTTAATGTCATGTTAAAGAACATCATAAGATGTCCCTCATCTTGGATGCGGTGATTAAACATTAGCTTGTTGGAATTCACAAATGTGAAACTTCACATCTTCTTTGGCTAACCCATTAAAAATGGGCAAAGGAACTCCTAAAGCTGGTAGATCCAACGTCCCTGTAGGAATTGCAATGGGTTGTGTGCCATGACGACAATTGGATTGACAATAGGAGTTTGGACTAATGGAATCACACCCCCACTTGAAGTGGGTTGACTTGGTGGAAGAGAGAAAGAACTTGCACTTCCTCCTGCACCTAAAGGACTATGTGCAGCAGTTGGGTTATTAAGACCACTGCCTCTTATGCGTATCGAGCTATTCCTTTGAGAAGAATAGTGACTTAAAATCTCCAACCACCGTCTAGTTCTCTCAGCACATTCTGCTTTTTGTATTTCAGCTTGACAATCCTTATCAAAGGACATAAACCAACTTTTGGTCCCTAAAAACCCTAGATTCGAGAACCACCACTTATTGGCAGCTCCCCGCCGACGCACCACTGATGGGACCTCAAATGGGCCGGCACTGGCTATGGCACTAGCCAGACCTCATGCTCATAACAGACAAACACACCCTCACGGCCTAGTGGACCAGAAGCATCAATCTACTCCTAAAGGACAAATTGTCCTAAAGCCTAATCTATGCGTTTATAGTTCTATAGTTTTGTAGTCCAACGTTTCCCTTTCTATAAACTCCACGGAGGGAGAACCCATACACATTGGCCATAAATGCCATGATAACCACATACATGGGAGGCAATCTCTTGGTAGAAACATAGAGGCCCCACTACAGCTCTCCTACATCGCAGGGATTAGCCCCTTAATGCGCTGCTCAACATATAAAACAAACGAACAAACTCCACTCTTTAACTTTGAAAGTACTCTAGGAGATACCATGTTTCCTTACCAAATAATCCCCCAAGAAACGAACGTCTATCGTACGGCTTAGGATGCCTTCCCACACTCAAGCATGGGTCATTGTCATTGAAAACAGGTGCTATGCATCCAATTTTTTTTTATTCCGATACCATGATCGACATGCACATGCAAAAGTGAATGATTCTAAAGTGCTCAAATATAATTTTAAATCAGAAACACGTGGTGCACAACCAGGCTTTCCAATGCATTTACTAACCCGTTGCGACGATGTAAGGATAGCACCGAGATAACACTTGTGCTACTATCCTCTTAATTAACATACCACGAACTCTATGTCATGACATGCATCAGAAAATCAGCAACAATCAGCACGCAAATCACACAATTCAAACCTCCCAACCCTCTACGTTTAGATATTACTTTCGTTGCGTAGATGTAGAGGTTCATTTTGTCATGTTTTGATGTATAAAAAGCAATAAATCACAAACTTTGACAAAGAGATAGAGCAAACTGAGACTAAACCTCATGATTTGCCACTACCATACATCCACAAACAATCATTATATTTTTTCTTATTTTTGTAAGTCGTATTTCTATTTTTTCTCTTATTTTTTCAATTTTCTTGATTTATTTGGCAATAAAATATGCTATTTTCTGATTTTTTTGGTTCCAATCACTTTAGCATACTAACATTTAATTTATCTTCTATTTTTTCCCCACGGGAATAGATTTCACCCACCCGAAACGGAAAAACTATAATTTTGCCACTTAAAAATCGCATTTCGGGTTTACGGGAATTAAATAGAGCATGTAGATCATTGCAAAATCAGAATTTTTTGATAAAAAACAATTACCATAATGCAACCAACACACAAACAAATTTTCATCCAATAAGAACATAATTATCATCATAAACTATAAAAAATCCTTCATTTTCTTCATAAAAATGGAAATACCGTGTTTTTACGTAACCCGAGACGCCTTGAATGACTTCATAACTAGCAAACAGAGCCTCCATTGCTCTCAATCCAATGTTGTACATCAATCTTCAGCATCTCCATCAATCTCCATCACCATTTCCTTCATTCTCCTTCCCTGGTTCCTTCATCAAGATGGTACACATGAACAGCCCATAGAGGGGAGAGAGAGGGAGGAGAGAGAAAGACTAGATTCTGTTCTCTTCATCCGGACACCCATTCCTCGCACGAAGAGGGAGAAGTTAAGGCCCAATGTCAGTTGGGTAGGTTGCTCACAGTTGCCAATCATGACTATGAGGATGAGGGCACAATTTTCGGCCGCCTGTAGACGTCGCCATGCTCACGCTTCTTCCACGATTTCTTGCATAAAATTTGAGGGGGGGGGAGGGGGGGTTAAAATTCCCAAAGGGCACCCCCCTTTGGTCCAAGTTGTGTCCACCTTTTCAAATCTTGTCAATTTTTTGCCTCTTCTGCGTCTGGACTCCGTTTCGAACTCTGAAAAATCCTACGCATCCGGCTTGACATCCCGGACTGACTGGCAGCTCCTGACATCCTGCATGGCAGTCAAAAAAATTATCAAAAATCCACAAGTATCACTCGTGTGCCTTTTAAAAACCGTCTTTCACTTGGTGCTTAAAATCGTCCTAGCTGCAATTGCTGCCTTTGATGTTGAATATTTTTCCCCTAAATTCTAGATTTTTTGGTAAATTTTAGGCACATCCTGGGCTCACAACTCCGCTCTCACAAGTGAACTATAATAAAAAATACAAACACAACTAAAATTGCAGTATATTCAAAAACTACTTTTGACGAAGATGCAAGATCAAAACAGAGCCCAAAATGACCTCATAGTGAAATTCATTGTGGAAAAATCCCAAATGGCTTATCTATAGTATATAGAATACTCTTGGAGATCATAAAGTTTCACTACATTTGGAGATTTTAGCCTCAACAGCCTTTTGTCACTATATTTCAAGGCAAATTGAAGAAGACAGAAGAGCTTTCTACATGTTGCTTACTTTCACACTATGTGACCTTCACCTCAACCTTTAATTGAGCTTTGTGAACTAGTGGGACTATTTGATACCATGTAAAAAGATAAGAGGAGAGAGAGAGGGGTAAAGCAACTAAGATCACATACACATAATGGAGACTTGAGGATATAGAGAAGTAGGGATGAATTCTTCTTCTTCTTCTTTTTCTTCCATACAATTGAACTTAGTTTACAACATGGTAAAAGACTAATATGAAAGTACTAGAGCATATGTATTGCAATCACTAAGAGTGAATGCGCAAAGGATAGATAAAGTGACAATGAATGTGCCATTACCAAAAGTGGACTAGTGGGTGTAGTATAGTTATAGAATTACTGGCGCATCCTCGATGCCAATCACCTAATGTGCAACTCAATAAAGTCTTGCCATATTACCAAGATGTATAGTACTAACGAATGCTAGCTCATGTGGAGCTTGATATCTCAAAAAAATATAATCTATTCTAATTTAATGTTGATACATTATTATCTTGCTTACCTTACATCCTCATTGCTACTATTTACATTAATATTACCCCTCATAGATGAGTACTAGTCACATGGCACTCACTGTTGTGCTTTAGCTTGCACCAAATATGTGGATACTAAGGACATTAGAGTATTATCTAGGGAGAAATTCTATAGTTATTGATTACACATGCTTCTTTAGCCTTGATAATTGGTGTTTGGAGTAGTATAGTGGATGTGATTATGATGTATCCTTGGTTGATAAGTCCCAGTGGTGGATTTCTATTGAAGGACAAGAGCCACTAGATCAAAATTTGTGAAACCAAGGAAGGTCAATTTTGAAGAAGAGGTGATGGTATGTGTAATTGAAAAAGCTCTTGTACATTCTCTCCCTAAAGGAAGTGCTAGTCTTATTTTTTATGCAACAAATATATTTTGTTGGTTTGGGAGATGGGTCACACTCCAAGAAATCCTAGAGTATTATTGCATACTCAACAACCCAAAGTACGTATAGATTGTTGTGAAATTACTATGCGAGTGCATGTATATACTTAGGTATTACTTAGTTAAAAGATGGTTCTAGTGATTCTTCATGGTCATGTAAGTGATGAAGCTCGGGGGGTTCACTATATATATTTCTGTATATAACATGCGTTCGTGGCCTATTTATAAATATCCTAATCTGTGAATTTTTTTAAATATAACACAACCCTTTTCTATTCAATCCATAAGTAACCCCTTTATATGACACCCTTTTGTATGTTAAAAATGGTGTTTTAAAAACCCCTTATTTTGAACTCACGTTATATATTCATATATTCATGAGTGACCCTCCCCCCCCCCCCCCCCCCCCCCGAGTGATGAAGTAAGGAATCTCAATAGTTGATGATGAAAAGAATCATTGGTATTGACAAAAAGGGTTCTTGGAGAAGATTATAGGGAGATATCATTTTTCAAGCATTTATATCCACGTTGTGTGATTTTAAGGGCATGATCTCTAGTCCTTTTTGCAAGTACTTGTGGTAATTGAAGAAATTGGCATTTTCTCAATATTAAAGCTTTTTTATTTTATTGTTGATGTGATGGAATTGAGGTGAATAAAAAATGGAGAGAGCAACTACAAGTGACTCAGGGAGACATATCTAACCATAGGCGACACTACAATAGAACCACAAATGTGATTGCTAGATGTGGGTTTGCAGGCCCTTTTAAATTTGCATGGATATACCTATCAAAGAATGGGTATGCACTTACATTTGCTAATTCTTAAAAATGCAATGATATATGCAAAACCAAATGGTATGTTTTACACCTATATAAACATGCTTATATTTGTGAGGAATCTTTAAAAATCTATAGGTCTGTTCTCACATTTTTATTCTTAATGAATGAGGGAAAACTTAAGATAAGAAAAAAAAGAAAAGAAAACACATATAAACACACATGCATGCACATGCACGCGCATGCACACACACACACACAGCTATGATCAAAGTTCAACTTGTTGACTTGTGGATCAGTTAGAGAACAAGAAGTAGCCATTTGCTTCCATCTCAAAGGTATGGGGTCTTTGTACTTTGGTGTTTTGAATCTTTGTTCCTCTATGCTTTATTAATTGTCTAGGAAACAAGTTTTTTGTTGTTGAGATTCATGCACAGATGGTATTTTTGCACAGTGAATGTGAGTTTTCTTATGGTTTTGAATACTCTAAGGTTCCTATTTAATAGTACATTTATCATGAATGTAAATATTCTTAGCCAAAATTTTATTGTTGGTTTTAATGCATGGGTTTTGTACTACAAAGAGCATAGCATAAACTTGAGCAACTGTGTGTAATTTAAAAGCTTCATTAAAATTTTTACCCTATTTATATTTTACTTTGCATACTTGTCTAATTGAACCAACTTGTTATGGATTCAAGGTTGAGTGTTAAAGTTAGATTTGTCTTAGTAGACTTGCTTGGAGAAGGAGAGAGGAGAAAGAAGAGGAAAAGTGAGTAAAACATCGAATGCTCATCGAATGTATGGCAACCTATATTTCTTTTGATGTTTAGTTGGATTTTTGGTACTAATTATTGTTAATTTGTTATTGTGTTGATCGAGTAGAAAAGGATATATGTCCAATCTATCACTTCATATCATTATGATGTTTTGGGGATTGATGAGATTGGGTAGTTAATGATTAGGAGGAGCCTACTATTGTAACATGGTGGCATGGTCACTAATATGTTTGGGATAGCCCAATAGCTTGAATTTAGATTGGTAGTTATTAGGTCATTATCAAGTTATGCTTCTATGAATATATGTGCATATATATGCATGTAGCCTATGCAAGTGCATATGTGAATATGTACACCTATGCATATGCTATACATAGCCTATGTGCATGCATATTTTTAAATATACACTATACATACCCTATGCATGTGTATGCATGTGCATATGTATATATGTACACCTATTCATAAACTATACATAGCCTATGTGCATGTGTATCCTACATAGCCTAGCCTATGGTGGCCTATGCATGGTTTATGTGTGGTCTATGCATAGTCTATGCATGGTCTATGCATAGTCTATGCGTTTCTTATGTGTATGTACATAGTCTATGTGTTGCCTATGTGTGTAAGCTATATGTATGCACATATGCTATGCATAGCCTATGTGTATATACACACTCATATGTAGACACATATGAATATGTATGTGTATGTGTAGCCTATGCATATGTGTAGTGCATGTGCATACATGTGTGTAGCCTATGTATATGTGTAATGCACACCCATGTAATTTACTATATATATATATCCTCTATATCACGTGTGTTCAAGGCCTAGTTATAAATATCCTTATCTATGAATTTTTGCTTAATAAAACATAACCCTTTTCTATTCAATTTGTAAGTAACCCCTTTATATGGAACTCTTCTGTATATAAAAAATGTGTAAATTTTGTATTTTAAAAATCCCTTATGTTGAATCCACTTTCTATTCAATTTGTAAGTAACCCCTTTATATGGAACTCTTCTGTATGTAAAAATGTGTAAATTTTGTATTTTAAAAATCCCTTATGTTGAATCCACCTGAAACATACATATATTTATGATGGACCTCCCTAAGAATGCATGCATATAATGTATCTAGCCTATTCCTATGTACTATGTATATGTGTTACATATGCATGTGCATACCTAATGTTATGCCACTAATTCTAGTGTGATGTGATTTTTTAAATGTGTTTAATCATCCTATTGCAAATGTTGATGTGGATGGGATTGTCATCTCAAAATCTTGACCCTGATAGCAAGAGAGAGATTGCAACTCGTGAGAAATTCATATAATTTGTCAATATGTTTTCTCGATGTCCTCCTTTCATAGACGAGTTGTATGATTTTATGACCAATCCTATGCCTTCTTAGCCACAAATAGCTTCATAGTCCCCATTCCTACTTCTCTTGAAAGCACTAAACTTGTGAATGCTTCTAGGAATTCCAAGCATTCGGAGCAGCAAAACCATGTCTCCATCACAATCCCAAGAGGTTAGCAATAGCCATGGATGCAACTGTGTGGAAATGGTTGTAGTATGGAATTTCTAGCAATCTATTTTGGTGCAAGTGATCATAGCCCCTTTCCATGGCAAGCCCAACCACATGAAGAAAGTTGAGTAGGAAGAATGTAGACCATGTGTGCTACAAATTGACTAACAATTGTAGGATATTTCAAGACCATAAGCAAAAGAAACTCATAAGCTTCATGTGAAGCATAGTAAATGCTAAATTTAGAGATTGCTTTAGGCCCTTTAACCAAGACCTAGCTAAGCTCTAGGTTTTGATTTGTGTTATGTATGAGAAGTTTCCTAATCCCATATATTTGAGGTTATGGACCACTAGGCACAAGAAAATATGTATAAAATCATTGTTAATAAGAGAGACTTAGTTAAAGCTAGAACTCTAAAAAATAAGAGGGTAGAAGAAGGCTTGGGTCCTATATCTTTGTTGAGTTTTGCACATGGTTAAGGGTAGGTTGAACAACAAAGTAGGGTGGATCGTGGGATCTTCAATCCACAGTACAGGGAGACACAACAACTCCAAATGGAGCGATTTGAATCATTGTATTTCGAATGAAGAGGTGTCAATACATGGAAGGCGGAGTTTGTAAGTATTTACATTTCATCTTAAGTTTTTATTGTGCTTAATTTTATGATTGGTTTTTTCATTACATATTTGTGATTTATTATGTATTTTAACATTGTGGGTCGAAATTTCACTTGCCACAACATAACTTATAAGTATCATCAGTACATGGGTGCACATATATAAGAAGGAAATCGTTAAAGGAGTTCTTGTTGTGGAAAACTATGATTAGTAAAATGTGTTAAGTTATTTCTTTTAACATTTAAAATAGAATATTTTAGTTATTTCTAAGTTTATATGTTCTACATCTATAGGGACAAATATACAACGAATTGGAACGAGAAGAAGGGAGCCAAGCAAGAAGTGAGGCAAAGCATGATGAGGAGAACAATGAAGAGAGTGATGAGCAAGGGAGAGATGATGATGATACCTCATTGCATGAGATATGATGCATGTATATAGTACAATACATAGGTTATTCCATACTAATAGCTATAGGTGGCTTCAAACTCTTATGTTTTTTGTATACTGATAGCAATAGAGCCATAAGTATGGTCATTCTCGTTCTTGTTTCATATTTTTATTCAATATTTTATTGTGTCAAACTATGTTATTGTGTAGTTTTCAAATCAAATGTGGCTTTACTTTGTATATAAGATGCCCATGGAGCACACAAAAAAGGCACCACGCCAAAAAATAACCAAGGAACTACTATGTCAAGTTTGTAACAAGCAGCTCCTTGGTTTTCTTTGTTTGGATTAAGCACATTTATTCTACCCTAAAAAAGTGTATGAAAATTATAGATGCATTGTATTTAAACAACCTTTTAAATTACTGTGAAAACTATAGACACTTGTGCATTTAGATATATGCTCAAGGTTATGCTTATTTTTTGGCAAATACATGAAGATTTTTACACGTGTTTTGATGCATACTTAAATATGATATTAAATGCACTCATAATTATTTTTCCTAGTTCAATAAATGTATCAATATAGATGTCTATGGTCTTGATCCTTTGTAGTAGTGTAAGTTGAGCTCCCTAGGTATGACTTGACCTTGATGAGCCTTGAGAAAGTGTGGGGGAATCATAAGAAGGCCTAGGGGCTTAGAGATGGAGCAAGGCTATGGGGTATACCTAAATTGATGACTCCTATGTGTGGTATTGTGAACCTAAGTGTCTATTCATTTATTTATTCATTGAAAATAAATATAAGCTCCATACAATAAGGCTTTCATTCTTACAAAAAAAGTGGCTCGAAAGTACACGAGGTTGAACATGAGAATGATTCTAACTCTTCACATCATTAGTGGATTACATTACACAGAGTGAACGTTGAGTCAAAATGATTGAAGTATGAGCCTTCTCATTCATGAGTCTCACTCCAATGAGCCTTGTCATTCAAGCAACTGATGTCATTAAAGAACAACATGTGTTAATGAGGATTGGAGTTTTTGGAGGAGAAAATTTTATATCATTTTGAGAAAGTTAACAACTTTTGAGATTGATATCAAAGTAGGTTGTGTTTGACAAAGCTAGATGCTCAATGTTGATTGTCTTTGTACATAGCCTTGAGGCTAGTCGCGGCTTCTATACATCCTTATCTCTTCAACATTCTCATATTCTTGAGATCTTCTCTATTTCATTTATATGATATTGATGCTTTCTCTTTGCTTCATAATCCTTAATTATAGCTTGTTTCCATAAGCTACTCTTAACTAAGTGTGGGAGCTCTTTGCTCAACCACCAACACCCACGGACCACTTATTGCTTAGGCATTTTGAGTTGAATGCTAGTGGCTACCTCTCGCATAGCCATGCACACCCTCTAGCCTATGAGTGTAGTGGGCTTACCTCCATGCTTGATTGAGTACCCTTCTCTCTCAAACCTTTCGATAGCTCCACGATTTGAGATGCCAGCTCAAGCTACTTCAATCCTCCACCTTCAAGCTCCATGCTCCATAGCCACATGAGAAGAAGAAGAAGAAGAAGAAGAAGAAGAAGAAGAAGAAGAAGAGAGGAGAAGATGGAGAGCTTCTCCACCATGGTTCCTCACCCTCACACACTCACTTCCTCATTGTCCCACATGCCCTCACGCACTCTCTCAAGCAGAAGCAAGAACAAGAAGAAGAGAAGAAGAAGATGAGAACCACTTTTTTCCACGCACCAAGAATGAACTCCTCTATTCACTTTTTGGCTTTTACACATGCCCTAATCCCTTTTGGACATCCATCCCCTTTTTTACATGACCAGCCATCTTGCCTAGGTCCTGTTTTCCTATTCCCTTCTACTTACATTGTCCCTTCACCTATGCCCATCTACATGTTACAAATTGCACAAAGGGAGCCTAACACTCTTTTACAAAAATTTAGGGGCAATTTTTATTTTTAAATGTGCAATTCCCCTTTTGCATTTGCCTTGAATTTTTATGCTGCCTCTATGCTTTTGGCCTTTTTTCCTCGTATTCCTTCTGTCGGGCCATCTGCTAGTCCCATGGTACTTGTGGACAGCTGTACTGATGAGGGCTCGGGTACTTGAAGGGTTTCCATGTGGGTTGATGATGGGACCTTGCAGGGATTGGGGGTGGAGAAGAAGCATTTCAAGGCCGAGAGTGGATTGAGCAGGTGATGGGACCTCCGAAGTCGGTGGTTGATTGCGTGATGTCAAATTCACCTAAAAAGGAAAAGAAAGTGTGTTGCCTAGGGTGTGTGTCTACCTTACCCTGTAGTGCATTGTGTCCATGCCACTAGAACTAGGAGTTAGGTCAAAGCCTAGGATGTTGTCCCACACTTGAGGGCCCAGCTCATGCATAAGGAATTTGTAGTGAGTGTAGCTTAGGGAGACAAGTCTAACCATAGGCGTGTGCAACCTCCCTAGGTGTGTCTTGCCCTTGATGTGCCCTAAAGTGAAGTGGGGGAACAAAAAGGGCTAGGACGTTAAGCACAGAGCCAATCAACTAAGGCCACCAAATACGCCCAACTTGAGTACCCCTAGGTGTAGTGATTGTGGCGCTCATCAAAAAGGAGATGTATCACTTGTTTTATCTTTTCTCCACAGTGCCTTATCTAGGAGATAGCACCTAGTTCATTGTGGGTGGGAATCGTAAAGTAAACTCAAAGTTAGTATTTAGGGATAGGGACTTCTGGAACTATTAGGGGTTGCACCTTTTGCCTTCTTTGTGCTTGCTCCCAACATCTTCTCTCTCTTATTTCTAACTTTGGCTTTCCTTTTCTGGAGTTGAATCTTCTTGTGGAAATTTCTATTGTGCTTCTAGTCATGGAGGGCTTGGTTGTGGGACTTGTTCTTCTTCTTGTTGGCCCACCTCAAAATCTGGCCCTCCTTCAATAGGTGGCACTTGTTGCTCTTCTCCTCTTGCAGGCTCTAGTGGTCTTTGTTCCTCCTTATATCCTAGCAATTCTACTTCTTGAGCCGTCAGCCTGCCCTTATAAGTATTCTCTTTCCTCTTGTTGGCTTAAACTGGTTTCTATTTCTTGCATTTGGGCATACAAGCCATGCCTTATAGCTCTACAGGCAATCTCTAACTTCTTCTTCAAGACTTTCACGATCTCTTCCTCTTCTAGTTGTGTAATATCTAGTGGTGTTGAGGAAAGCATGTTGTTGGCCCACCATTCGTGTCTCCACGGCCTCTGCCCTGCTCTTTACTATCATTCTCTTGCTTTCCACATAGGCTAGACGGCTTGAGAAGCCCTTCACTCTTTCCTCGCTCTTAGATACCCATTCTTTGGCTCTTTTCTTTTTTTTTCTAGACTTTCATTTTGTCTTTGGGCTAAAGCCACCATTCTTGACTCCAGCTCTTTCCACATTTGGGTATCTTTTTCTTTCTCCTCTTCCAAGGGCTTCATCTCTCCTTTCAGCCTTTCTTACTCTTCCAACACTGACAACAACTTATTCTCCATTTCCTCCATTTGTTTACGGTGCTTTTCCTCTTCATGAGCTTTTGAGGTGTCTTATGTTGCAAGCCCATCTGTTGCCTCCTCTATCCTTTCCAACTGCTCTCTTGATTCCTCTTGTTGTACAATAAGGATCTTATACTCTCTTTGTATCCCTATTAACTCTTGTCTTTCTTCCTCAAAACCTTTCTTGCCAATTGTCTTTTTCTTCCTTAGCTTTGAGTTCTTCCTTCAGCTCATATATCTCCTTTTGATATCCTACTACTTGGCACATCCTCTCCAACTCAGGCTTCCTTTTCAACCTCTAGCTCAGCCACAACTATCTTCTTTTCTTCCTTTGCTTCTTCCAATTATGCAAGGAGCTCCTTGACATACTCATCGTACCCCATTGAGGGTGGAACTACTATAGGTAATGACATTGTTGATGCCTCTACTTTTTGTTTCTTAGGATCTTGTTGTGATTCAGCATCCACAACTGTAGGTCTCTTTATTCCCACCATTGAAGCTCCCCCACTTGAGTCTCAGGCTATTTCTTGCACTCTACCCACTAGATACTACACCCAAGCCACTAGACTACTTTCATTTCACTGTGTTTGTGGTGCCTTGTACAATCATTATAGTTGCAGTTGGGGCCACGAGAACCAGTTGGATCAAATGTAGTAAGCCCTTGCCTTTTCCTTGCTCAATCACTACTGCCTTGGTAATTGTGCTTGGACCTTCTTCTATCAATGGACTCCTGGTGGCTAACTCCTCCTCCCTGAGGTGATGTTCTATTAACATGCGAAAAGCCTTCGCAGTGTCTTCCTCCTCTTCCTTACGTAGTCCTTCTACTTCTTCTTCCAATTTCCTCACTCTCTTCTTTGGCCCTTTTTGACTCTTCTTACAGCTATTACAGCTTAGCCTTTTCTTTTCTTGTAATCCTCTCCTTGGTTTCCTCTTACTTATTCAGAGGAATCTTAATCTATAGCTTCTTTGGCCCTTCTTGGCTAAGTGACATCCCTTGTTCTTTACCCTCACTCACTCTTCTTTCACTTGATTGATCCTACTCCTAGAATGGCGATCTCTTAGGGGTTTCCCCAGTTCCTCTTCACCTTTCACCTCTCCCATTGTCTCTTGGATGATAGTGGTTAGCACCCTGCCAAACCCTATAGTCGATGCTTTGAATGCAAGCATTCTGCGATCACATTCGGAGGTGGCAGTCAGTGACTCATCCCCTCTTGGTTTCTGGCTAGAAATTAGTACCTTGGCTGAAGATTCGATGGTTCTCCTCTAGACATAAGCATTCAAGTTGACTTTCTCTAGGGCTCCTACTGCCATGCTTTGAAGCATAGGCACTTGGATTATCGTCTCATGAGCGCATTGTGCCTCTATGACTAGAGAAGAGTGCATGCATCATTTTTTCTTGCAGTTAGATGGTAGCGTCGGAAATGTTCGCTAAGCTGACTCCATCGTTCATGTTTACCCTTGCCTTTGTCATCTTCAACATGTTGTAGACATCCCCTCTTCTATCTTTTTCCTTGGACATTTACTAGCCCTAATGCTTTATCCACCAATTCCAGCCTTAGTGCAACTTTGACCTTCCTAGGAGAGCCTCCTCGCTTGTCAATTATAGTTATGCTGCCCTTGCTTGCATCGAAGGTTCTTAAGTACTCTGTATATCTATTGTGGTCAATTTGTTGGCTAGCTTTTTCCATGTATTTGTGAAGGTTACACTGGTTAATCATTCTCTTCACCTCATCTTCAACATATATTAGTTCCCTTAGGTTGCCAATGCTATGGTACTTGAGTTGGTTGAAGATTCATCTCAACAGGAAATTGGTACCTATTATGCTCTTCTTCCAAGAATGGAATTTGTGCTGCCATTTTGGGTTCTTGCCAACATACAATGACTTCTATTAGTTCACTTGCGAGGCCATTTTCCAACATGAAGGTAAAAAGACTACAACTTTACGCAATGAAATAAAGGAACTTCAAAGACAGCATGGAAATTTTTGCTTCAAACAATCTGTAAATTCCAAGCAAGCATTTGCTGAATATTCTTCTTAAGTGCAAAGCCTCTTTATCTGTCTTTTTACTTTTAGGTTTTGATAATTAAAGTTTTCATCTTGTTTTCTTTCCCTTTTATACTTTTATTATTCGTGTTCCTCTGAGGTTAGGTTTTCTTTTCCACCTTACCCCCCCCCCCCACCCCCAAATGATGTGGATCCTTCTTAGGATTGGAGGGTGAAGATTTAAGGGCATAAATGCATGGATGTGATGTTGTTACTTGTTCATGAGCCAAGAGTAAAACTATGGATTGTTCTATAAGGTAGCATGACGGTCCATGTCATGAGGTCGAATGCTAACACATGTAATGTAGGTCACAACATCAATTAAAAAGTCACCCGAGTTGATTCGGCTAACAATGTGTAGTTCTTCCTCACTTAGGATGTGACCCAAGTAAGGATGGGCCATAACATGATAGTCTAAGGATCGATTACGGGTGATGGCCAATACTCTAAATGAGGTAGGAGCCACATAAGTTGGATCATACTCTATGGTTTTGATGGTGTGTCTTTTCTCAGTGTTGGTCATGATTTGGCAACCCTCTTGTTCCCACTGGAGATAGAGTGTATACCATTTTTGTAGAAAAGAAGAGTCAAAGTTGGCAGCTAGTGTTTTTAGCTCTTCTAGTTCCTGACTAGTTGTCAAGACTTTGCTCTTGCTATAGGATGTGATCAATCTTGTTTTTTGCGAGCTTACTCTCGAGAAATTTCATTGGCAATCAACTCCTCAGCTACCATAAGGACTTGAATAGACATGAATTTTGATTCTTCCCAGGTGCATGGCAGCATGCATACTTCCGTTGCTAAAGGCTTGTTGAGGATACCTAACTCCAAACCAGTCATAGCCTTTAGCAAGCATGGTGAAGGTGGCATCCAAGCATCGAATGCATGTTATCAAGTCATCCCTTGTGTTCTTAGCTAGATTGGAAGCCAAGGTAAGAATGGATATCTGTTCATAAGAGGGTCTAAGGCATACATGAGGTTAGGTTTTGACTAGGCAGGATAACTCAACCATTGGTGCTTGTTGCTTCGATGGATCCTTAGGACACGTGTTAGCCACTTGTGGAATAGACATGGTTTGTGGCATAGATGTTGTGCTAATTGTGGCTATTTGTGAAGCTGTTGGGACACTAGCAGCATTAGGTTGAGTCACTTGCAGTATTGGTTGAGAGACGTGTTGAGGTTTTATGGGTTTGGCGGCTTTTGGCTCAAGTGGCTTGTCAATTCTAGGTGGTTCATAAGGTCTTGGAGATGGGTTAATAGCAGATAGATGAGGGGCATGTATGCCACTCATGGGCTTAGGCAACCAAATCCAGTTGTTGCCTTCATAATAGCCTTGGGCACACAACAATGCTTTAGGCACCCATTGCAACTTGGCCATTCATTTAGTTTCATAGCACCAATTGTGTCTCCTGGTTTTAGGGCGTGATGTTTTGGGAATGATGGAGTGGTGATGGTTGGCTTTTGGGTGTCTGTGGGTATCATTTAGGCACTCATTGGAGCCATAACACTATGGGCTTGTTTGCATTTTCTCTGGGTTGCAGTTGGTAGGCTTGGCAGGGTGGGACAAGTCATGATCCCCCTCAGATTTTGTAGTAGGTACTTCTATCGGTGGCACTGTAGCCTTAGGTGGGGCGATGTTGCCCTTGCTGAAAGCGATCACTATTCGCAATTTACCAATGTAAGGTGAATGTTTTGCAAGTCATAGTCAACATTGCAATGTGCTTGCTTTTTGAATGCGTGTCCTAGTAGCAATTCCTTACCAGTGGCCTTAGAGTTAGGCAATACATAGAAAATTATAGGTAGGCTTTCAATCTTGATAGAGACCGCTATTTTCCACTTTCCTAGGAGTGAGTAGGATTGTCCCTCAAATGGCTTGCCTTCTCAAAGATTAGCACGTGAGTAGCTAAAAGTCGTGTCTTAGAGAGATGTTCTAGCTCCACTAGGTAATCTGTCCATGCCTCCTTTCCATCCCATCTTTCTCGCACTACTACTCTCAAGCTAGGAATGAAAAACTCTACTGTGGGGCAGCAGGATCTCTTTAACCTATAGGTCAGCTTGAAGGGTGTTTGACATACTATCATCCTATAGGCCCACAACACTTCCATGAGCTTTTGTCCCAATTGCTGCACGAGGAAGAGAATACTTTAGTTAATACATTCACTAGGATCTTGTTCATGGATTTTGCCCAACCTTCAGCTTGAGGGTAATACGATGATGATTTTCTATGAATGATCAAGAAGGTGGAAAGCAGATGGGCAATTACTTCATTAATAAAGTGAGTTCCTTGGTCACTAACTAGTTCAATGGGGCAGTTGAATCATGAGATCACCTACTCCCAAAGGAACTTAGTCATAGTCCTAGCATTGTTCTTCCTCTAGCCTTGGCCCATTTCGTGAGGTAGTCTATCACTACAATGATGTACTTGGCTTGGGAGTACTATGCCACAGGGTTGATTGGTCCAATGAAGTCCATGCTTCATTTCTCAAAGGGTTGTCTATGACTAGGGTCAACTCCATCTTATCTTTATGAATAGGAACCTTGGTCCTTTGGCACTTGTCACAATGCTTGAAAAATTTAATAGCATTGCGGAATAGGGTGGGCCACCACAGTTGAGATTATAGCACCTTGTAGATTGTTGTATCTCCACTGAAGTGTCCTCTAGCAATTCCACCATTCACTTTAGTCATCATGTCATGCATTTGGTGCTCACATACACATCTTCGCAATAGGCCATCTTGTCGTCATAACCTATAGAGTTGGTCGGCAATCAATTGATAGGGTTGAACCTTAAGGATGAGGCACCTTAGTCTAGCCTTTTCAATAGGTCTTTCAAGTAATATGTGCTCTAGGATCTACACTATGTCATCTGCCCAATACAGCATTAAATTGGCTCTGAATAAGTTATTTTCACTGGACATGCTAAAAAGATGTGCATCTGGCAGGTCATCCACAATTCCTTGTTCACAGTGGATTCTGCTATGGGTATGTGGGACATGTGGTCCACCATGTAGCATTGCTTGCCCTTTGTACAATCACAGAGAAGTCAAACTTTAAAAGTAGAAATAACCATCAAGCTATGCGTCCTATAAGTAGTGCAAGGCTTGTTCACAAGATAAAGGAAGGCTTGATAATCAATGAAGAAGGTGAAGGCCGTAGCCAAAAGATAATGCCAAAATTTCTTCACAGCGAACACCATGGCTAGGCCTTCTCTCTCTATCATGGAGTAATTCATCTCAATATATACGTGAGTTGTCTACTATCAAAGCTCATTGGATAGTCAAGGTTATGTTCGCCAGGCTAGCATAGAAAAGCTCACATGGTAAACTTTGATGCATCAATATACTCATGGAATGTTATGCTCTAGTTTGCGGCTTGTAAGATTGGTGTTATGGTAAGAGCCTTTTTCAATTCCTCATAAGCATGTTGGTACTCCTCGATCCACTTAAATACAATCAACAACTTGTAAAGTGGTCTAGCAATCAATGCATAATTCAAGATGAAGCATCGATAATACCCTATGTATCCCAAGAAGCACTAAACTCCTTTATAGTTTGTTGGGGATGGTAAATCCGCAATGACTATGATCTTGGAGAAGTCAGTGGCAAAGCCATTCTTGGACACTATGTGTCATAAGATACATCTCTGTTTCACCTAGAACTGGCACTTTAAGGGGTTCAAGGAGAGACTATACAATCTACACCATTCAAAGATTGCACGAAGCTTGTCTAGGTGTTCCTTCCAACTAGAGTATATGCATAGATCATCAATGAATACCTCTAGTTTTTCCTAAGTATGTCCTTGATGATGGTGCGCATTAGAAGTTGAAAAGTAGCAGGCATGTTCGTTAGCCCAAATGGCATGACTATGTAAGAAAAACACACCCCGTTTTATGGTGAATGTTGTCTTACGTCTATCATTAGGATGTCCTTGAACTTGATTATATCTTAACAAGTCGTCTAAGAAATTGTAGGTTTCTTTTCTTGCTACTCTCTCTAGCATGTGCTCTATGTAGGGCAACAAGTAATTATCTCTCTTAGCTGTTGCATTGACTTTCTTGTAGTTTACACACACTCAGATTTTACTATTCTTTTTCAAGATGATCGTGATCATGATTGGTGACACCCAGTCCATGTGCTCAATCTTGTAAATGAATCCGAATTTTAATAGTTTATCAATATCCTCCTTCACAATGTGAACATGCTTCGGATTCATTGGGTAAGGTCATTGTTTCACTAGGGTTGCATCAGAAATCATTAGTATGTTATGCATTATGACTCTCAAATCAACTCTCTTGAGTTTGTCTCTAAGGACCAAGCGAATATGTCTAGGTACTCTTGCAAGAGAGCAATGAGATCAACCTCCTCTCACTCAATCAAGTCATCAGCTATAAACATGGGTTGAAGTTTTTTCCCTTCCCCTACTAAGTTGGCCTCCTTGACCTTAGCAAGCCCTTCAATTGGTTCACTTGCATATCCCTGTCTCTTCGTTCCCAACAAGATCACTACATGTCTCCTTTTTTGAATTTAGTGAGGCACTTTGGTAGGTCTTGGGATTTGTTTTCCTGTTTGGCTTTCAACCCCTTTAGTTGTGCTCTCTTTTCCTCCTTCAACCATCTGTTCCATAGATGGACTGACAAGTCCCCTTTGTTGTGTCTGGTCTTAGATGGCTTGAGTATCTCTAGGCCGCTCTCAGAGGCTCACTTTTGATTTTGAGTTAAACTAGAAACCATCGCTAGAGGAAAGAGTTTTCCCCTGGTGGTCGAAATTCTGAGGGTGATTCTGTTCTAAGGAGAGATGTGGCACTTAGTTGGACCAATCCTGCTTGCTCATAGTCTATCATGTCTATGTGATCCAACCAAGTGCGATCGCATTCTATCTTGAAGACTCCATTCTCGATTCTACAGGTGTTGACTTTGTTCATGGCTTGGAGTCCACTCTTATTTGTTTGATCACTCAATCGTTTGTGTCATACTTTATTATCTGTTGAGTGTTGAAATGACTTGTTTTTTGGCTGATTTTTGTTGTTTTTGAGAGCTGAATGGTTGATTTTATGGGATGATTGATTGATTTATAAATGGATTGAGAGTGTTTTGGATGATATTGATTGCGTTTTGGAAGATCATGATGTTTGTTGATGGTTTTGTGATGTTCTGATAAGTTCTGATTGGTTCTGTATACCTTCTGTTTTGTTCTGTTTTGGTCTGTTTTGTTCTGATTGTCTTCTGTAAGGAGGGATGGAGTATTGATTGATGAAGAATGAGATATTGTGAAAGTTTATTGAATGGTTTGTGAGAGTTTGAAATGGTTTGAGAGTAAGTTATGAGGTTTTGATGACCTTCTGTAACCTTCTGTAGGTCTTCTGTTCTGTTTCTGTTCTGTTCTGTACTGTAACTGTTCTGGTACTGTTCTGTAGACTATTCTGTAAGTGTTCTGTGGAATGTATGTGTGATTTTGGGGAAAGTTTTCTAGCCTTGGAAAGAGGTGAATACAAGTGCAAAAGAGCTGAAGGAAGTGGAAGAAGTAGCTGCTGAAGACTCAAGAGAAGACTAGAGTGAAGTGACAGTAGTGAGCTGTGAAGAGACACTGTAGTGGCTCTGGTGACCTTTCATATCAGACATACCTCTTGGGAGGGGTATCCACGACCTAAGAGTGATTATTGAGAGTAACTTTGAGAGATTGTAGTGAGGATATGATGTATTATTGATGGAGTGTGTGAGAGAGAGTCAAAGATAGCCAATTCTACTGAAACAGAGTGATTGTATATGAGAGATTGAGAGAGAAGACTATGAAGATATTGAATATGAATACTATGTGATGTATTTCCATTCAAAGATGGTGTCCTTCTTTGCTTTCTTTGTTCTATTGATGGATTTTGTGAAGATGTTAAAGAATATGGTTGATTCTATTAAAAACCGTGGGAGATCTACATGATGCTGTATGAAGATTTGTTGTGCCTGGTGTTCTTTTCTTCATTGTGATCATATGAAACATGATAAACAAGCTTGTTGATGTTACAAGATAGATTTTCTTGCAAGAGAATTCCCTTTTCCTTGGTGTTCCTCTCGGGGCTCCATGTTTTTGGTGCGCAGCCGGGGAAAACTTGCCATCAACAAGCACCAAAAGAGGCTGAAAATGAAGGAAATGGCATTGCCAAGAAGAGAAGAATTCAATGGATGTTTGTAAAGTTCCTTCTTCCAATGAAGAGTTGGAATTTCTCATAATCAAAGCCACTTTTCACAAAAAGTTCATCCCACAATGGCGGAAACATATCACCATCATGATGCATGCTCTATGTGGTGGACAGTTTCCTCTTCCTATTGAAGCAGCAGAAACTTGCATCTTGGTGGCAAACTGTTTGGGAACAAACTGAAGAACAGCAACAGAGAGAATGACCATCCATGGAAGATTTGGCATTCATTGAGAAGTTTCCAGACAACATCAAGTGGGAGATTGTGAAGAAGCTTCAGGAGTCTTGGTCTGTAGAGGTTCACAAAGACAAGAAGGAAAAGAGTTGGAATTTGTTCGTGGACGCTCAGCAGCAAGATACATGGGATGCTTGGTGTACTGATAATCTTCTGTTTGTTCAATTAGCAACCCACTGGAATTTGGTAGACAGATTGTTTTTCACAACATACACTATTGAAACCATCAGAAGCTGGCATTACTATGATGATGGCACCACCACAATGCTCAGACGTATGCATTTTGACACCTTCAGAACCGAATACCTTCCCCTGTGCAGTGGCATGAAAGCAGAATTCAGGGACGTTGAAAAGAAAGAAGTAGAAGAAATGTTGACAAGAGAGTCCTCCAGAGACTGAAGTCTTCTGTTAATCCTCTGGGGAGCACTAACAACATAGTGGAGCCAACCCCCTGATGAATGACGCAATAAAAAGGCAAGCGTTGGAACGAGTCCAGAGGTACGTGAGAAGAGAGAAAGCAAGAATCAGAGCCGAGAGCGAGCTCGCAGCAGAAGCCGCCTTTGACGCCCTTGCGGAACTCTTTACAGAAGTCCCAATGGCACATCAAGCCCTTCCTCCTCCTGCTGGAGGCCCACTTCCAAGCCAGATCCGTCCTGGAAATATTGATGACAGGCCAGCGAATGTAGTCCCATTGCCAGTTTTTAAGGGAGAGTACAATGAAGACCCCGATCTTCATGTAGCAGAGTTTATGGTAGCGTGTGTGGCTAACAATGCCAGAACCCCCGAGCATTGGTTAGCAATATTCCCCGCCACTTTCAAGGGCGCGGCATTTCAGTGGTATGAGAGACAAGCAGCAGGAACTTTTGGCACATGGGACGACCTGAAGTTGGCCTTCCTCACTAAATTTAGGCGTGAAGGTTTTGAAGAGCGGATGAGAGAGGAATTTATGAACCTAAGTCAGTCCTCTGGAGAAAGAATAGAAGCCTATGTCTCACGAATGGAATCCATCCTGAAGAGATGGACTAACCATAATCTAGATGATGGCATTCAGAAGGGGGTATTTCTCAGAGGATTACAACCAGAAGTCCGTAAGTTTGTGGAGCTACAAAGACCAGCCACCCTGCAAGCTGCAACAGAAGGTGCCAGACTGTACGATGAAGTGGAAGCTAGATTAGCAATGAATACAGGAAGAGGAGTCCTACCTCCTCTGGTGCCAGGAATGATGTACCCACCAAATGCAATTGCAGGGACTGTTCCCTATCCCTACCAACAGATGCCCCCGGTATCACAGTACAGTGCACCAAATCCACAGTGGCCATAATCCATGCCTCAAATGATGGTTCAACCACAACAACAATGGTCCCAACCAATTTCCTCAATGCCAAATCAACAGCAACAGTGGAACCCTACCAACTGGAGCCAACAGCCAATAGTTCAAACAGGAGCTCTGAATCAGAACCAGAACAGAGACCCCTCTGTACCAACCCAACCAGTTTATGCAGTGATTACAGAGACTCCTCAAAACCCTCCTGCCAGTACGTCCGGAGGAGAAAGCTTGAAGGATTATTTATCCAACTCAGTTGCAAACATCAAAAAGGAGTTGATGGATGTGATTACAGAGCAACTACAGACGCTGAAAGTGAACACAGCGAGCATATCCAACGTTGCAGGAGCAGGAAGAGATGTGATGCGGTCAAATACTTGGTGTGGTAAGTATCATCAAGCAGGCCATTTAGCCACTGAATGTACACGAAAACCAACCATTCCTAGGGCCTTCTGTTCTTACTGTTTGCGGAAGAACCATACAGAGGACATTTGCTCTCTGAAGGAGATGCATGATAGGAGAAGGAAGGAAGAAGACGCAAGATTTAACTTGCTGGAATCCAAAATGACAACACAAGATATTGGACCCAAGCCTAGAGAGTTTGGTCCTAATTTCGGACCCAGAAGATTCCCTTCTCAAAGTTACAGAGGAAGACAGTCCGGCGGTGGTCAGAGATCAGAAGTGGAGTGTTACAGATGCGGGGAAAAGGGCCACATTTCACCAAACTGTCCAAATCCTCGAAGGTCAGTGGATTACAAGCCCTTATGCAGTCGATGCAAAGGAGAAGGCCACACTGCAAAAGACTGTCCAAGTCTAGCCCCAGTGAAAAACAGTGCTACTGATAGTCCGTCCAAGGCCCAAGAGCCTACCTCCAACTTGGTGGAATTGGAAGTTGCTGCCATCACTCGTGCAAAGCAGAAGGAACCACCTATCCAGAAAGAAAATAACCCTCCTACCAGAACAGTGAAGTTCAATCTTTCACCAGGAGAACAGAACAGAACAGAGCCTAACAGTGCCGTATAGAGCCCTACAGTGCCACAGAGAGTTACAGAGACAGTTACAGAGACAGGACCAGAGGTCCAAGAGATAGAAGAGGAGGAAGTGCCACAAGTGGCAGAAGAAGCTCCTGTAATTCCTCTGTTGGAAGAAAGAGGGAAAATGAAAATGGGTGTTGCCCCATTTCCTAACCGGTTAGAGAAGCCAGTGGATTCTATTAAGGAATACGATCTAGTTAGAGATCTAGATACCTTTAAACCAAACCTCACATTCCGACAATTATTGATGTTGTCTCCCAGTTGTCGGAAAAGATTCAAAAGTATACTGACAAAAAGACATGGTTTAAGGATTGCTCCCTCAACAGTGACAAAGTCCAACAAGGCTCCAGAGCCTGTAAAAGAAGTGGATGTGGCTAACGCTTTCCTAGATCCAGGTACTCCAGAGACTGGCATATGGATAGAAGGCTGCTTCATTGCAAATGCACTGATTGATGGTGGTTCATCAGTGAACATTATGACAGATGTGACAATGAAGGATCTAGGCTTACAAGGTGTGCAACCAACCCAATGGCTCATCAGACTGGCGGATCAGAGTAGAATCAAGCCTTTGGGCATTCTTCCATATGTGAAGACTACAGTGGCTAGAAAAGATTATTGGCTAACCTATTTAGTAGTGAAGCCAAACTCTTATGGTACATCCTATCCTCTGTTACTGGGTAGACCATGGCTTTTTGAAGCCCGAGCAAGGACGGATTGGTTCAAAGGAACTTTGACCTTGGGTAGAGGACCCAACAAAGTGGTGCTGAGACTGTATGGTTCTCAAAAAGGACATGGATCCACCTCCTTGGAATTATCTTCTGATTCCCCTAACGAGGCTACAGATGGAACATCAGCAGACGAAGATGCTGTCAAACAGATCCTTCCCAAGAAAACAGTGGCACATTCCTTAACAGTGGATACTGTAGGCCAACTTCCAAAAGAGGCAAAGCCATTATCAATGGGTGAATACTTCCTGCCTGAACCAGGAATGACTTCTGAAATCACTTCTGACAGTGAGATAGAAGCATGGATGTACTGCTCTCCCTGTTACATGGCCACAGCAGGAACAGAAGCAGAAGTAGAGACAGAGGCAGGAGAGGAAACAGAGAATCTGTTCTTCTGTTACAGAGCTCCTACAGAAGCAGAAGCAGAAGCAGAAGCAGAGACAGAAGCAGACGTAGAGACAGAGACAGAGACAGAAAAGGATGAATATGATATGGACGAAGAAGATGATGAAAGTGAGCCAGAAGAGTCTATCCCACCTGAAGAGGATACATTTGAGGAAGAAGTTCCAGAAGCATCAGAAGCCGATGAGCTCATGCTATGGGACAGAATGGCGATGGTACCATTTGGTCTGGTAAATGGATCTTCTCATATGCAAAACCTTTATAAGAAATGGATTACGAAGAGCAAGCCGTCTTTTAAGTGTGGCTCCTGCCGTCCTAACCTATCCTTGCCAAAGAAAGATGATGATGATGCACCGTGCCAACAAGCACCAGTCCCACCAACCCAACAGGCATCAGAGGGTCCCTGTTATATGACGTTTCTGGATGTGTCATCATCAGAAGATGAGTCTTCAAGCCACGAGGTAATTAATTTTGAAACCAAACCTGAAACGGCGCTTATCCCATTCCAACGTCTTAAGGAGCAACCTAAGTCCCCACCAAAAGAAGAAGTTGGTTCTAGTGGGACATCAGAAGAGGACATCACTCCCTTGAAGGAGTCGGATCTGTATCCAGAAGCAGTCCGCGGGACCTTCATCCGTGAAGTAGAAGGTGAAAGGCAGTTAACCTTTGTGGATGCAGAAGGCACTGAACGCCACTTGAAGGTGGGTAGCAGTCTCCCAGAAGAGGAGTTGTTAACCTTGTACAACTTGTTGAAAGAAAATTTGGACGTGTTTGCGTGGTCTTACAAAGACCTAAAGGGGATTGATCCCACAATATGTCAACATCATATTGACTTGGAGCCTGATGCCAAGCCAGTACGGCAACGACAGAGGCAAATGAACCCGAATTATTCCACATTGGTGAAAGCGGAGCTGCTGAAGCTTCTGGAAGCCGAGTTCATCTATCCAGTGGCAAATAGTGAATGGGTTTCACCCATCGTGGTTGTACCCAAGAAGAATGGCAAATTGCGAATATGTGTGGATTTCCGAAAACTTAATTCCAAGACCAAGAAGGATCACTTTCCAATCCCTTTCACAGACCAACTGTTGGACACAGTGGCAGGACATGAACTTTATTCTCTTTTGGATGGATTCAGCGGATACAACCAAGTCCAAATCGCAGAAGAAGACCAGTCCAAAACAACCTTCACCACAGAATGGGGGACCTACGCTTACCGAGTGATGCCATTTGGGCTCTGTAATGCCCCTGCTACTTTCCAACGAGTCATGATGGCTGCATTTCAAAATCATCTGCATGACTTTATCGAAGTATATTTGGATGACTTCTGTGTCTATAGTTTGATCAGTGAACATTGGGAGCACCTGGAACAATGCTTTGACCGATGCTGGGAGTGTGGGATTTCCCTCAACCCCGACAAATGCATCTTTGGGGTTTCTTCTGGCGTCCTGTTGGGCCACATTGTCTCAGCACAAGGGATATCAACAGACCCTGCAAAGATCGAAAAGATCTCAGCTCTGCAACCTCAAACAGTTGAGGGGATTCCTAGGCCATGTGGGTTACTACAGAAGGTTCATAGCCCATTTTGCGACAAAGGCAACTTCCTTGCACAAGCTCTTGAGGAAAGATGCAGAGTTTACTTGGACGGAAGAATGTGACAAAGCCTTTCACACTCTGAAGCAGTGTCTGATAGAGGCGCCCATCCTGCAACCTCCTGATTGGACGAAAGAGTTCCACGTACACACTGATGCCTCCATTGAAGGCTTAGGTGCTGTCCTCTGCCAAAAGGGCTCCTCGAAGTTGGATCAACCGATCTACTATGCAAGCCGAAAAGTCACTGATAGGGAACGAAACTATACAGTGACCGAGCTGGAGTGCTTGGCAATGGTGTTTGCCCTGGAGAAGTTTCGCCATTACCTCCTATCCACCCACTTTAAATTTTATGTGGATCATGAGGCCTTGTCCTTCTTAATGAACAAAGTAGATGTGAAAGGACGTATGATGAGATGGCTCCTTTTGTTCCAGGAGTTCGACTTTGAGGTGATTACTAAGCCTGGTCGTTCCCATGTTCTGGCTGATCATCTGTCGCATATCCCACAAACTGCAGACGAGGATCAGGATGATCCAGACCTCCCTGATGCTTCCCTATTCTTGGTGGAAACTGTAACTCCGTGGTATGCAGACATTGCCAATCTGCTGGCAACCCAACAGTACCCTCCTGGTATTTCTAGTCGGGAAAGAAAGAAGCTCATGCTAGAATCAGCCCCATACACCCTGCTAGGCGGTGCACTGTACAAGAAAGGCAAAGATGAAGTACTCAGAAGATGTGTTGCAGGAGAAGAGATTGGGATCGTTCTGAAGGCTTGCCACGACGAGCCATGTGGAGGTCACTTTGCAGGAGAAGCTACGGCCAGGAAGGCTCTGCTAGCAGGATATTGGTGGCCTACCATCCACAAAGATGCCTATGATTACTGTAAAAGATATGATGCTTGTCAGAGAATGGGGAAACCCACGAAGACAAGTGCCATGCCATTGCAACCTATCCTTCCCTTGAAGCCGTTTAAGAAGTGGGGCATTGACTTCGTAGGTCCGATCGACCCTCCTACCAGAAGGAAACAGAACCGATACATCCTCGTATGTACGGATTATGTCACAAAGTGGTGTGAAGCTAAAGCCCTCAAGCGGGACGATGGTAACAGCGTGGCCCTGTTCATGTACGAGAATATCATCACCCGTTTTGGTAGTCCCTTAGAGCTGGTAAGTGAGAGAGGCACTCATTTCCTTAACAAAGTCATGGAAGAGCTGACAGAGTTGTATAAGATCCGCCATCGCAAGTCCACTCCCTATTACCCCAGAGCCAACGGCCAAGTCGAAGTCACCAATCGCATCATTTGCTCGATTCTAACAAGAACGATTGCCGCACATCATCGTGATTGGGATGATCGACTTACAGAGGCCCTCTGGGCGTACAAAACCTCCCATAAAGCAGCAACGGGACAGACACCTTTCCAGTTGGTGTATGGTACAGAAGCTGTTTTTCCTGTTGAACTGGAACTACCCTCTTTGAGAGTGGCGATCAAAGAGCGTTTGGGGGATGATGATTCATTGCAACGCCGTCTCCTGCACTTGGAATGTTTGGACGAAATTCGTAGGATGGCTCTACAGTGCATGGAAGCCACGCAAGCTGGACGCAAGGCTTACCATGACAGTTTCATCAAGCACAAAGAGTTCAAAGAAGGTGATTTGGTCCTAGCCTATGATTCACGCTTTGGCAAGTTTCCTGGCAAGCTCCAACAGCGGTGGATGGGCCCCTATAAGGTACTTGCAGTCAATCCTAATGGCTCTGTCCAAATACAGACCGTTGATGCCTCCGATGATCCCTTTCTGATTAATGGATATCGCCTGAAGAAGTACTTCCCTCCTTGGGGATCTTGACAATTACGGACACTTGATCTTTTCCCTCGTTGGCACGGCACTGTACTTCTTATGATGATACTTCTGATAGCCGTTCTTCAGTCAGTCCTGATGAAGTGGACGCAACCCTCTGTCCCCTCAAAACCCCCTTTCAGCCTTGATCTCTTATCCTCTATTTTTCACCAGCGACAGTATAGAGGTTGGTCTTGACACATGGTTTTTCTACCATTCCCTTGCTCAATATTGAAAAAGAAAAAAAAAAACCTATCGGTCATGGGAGAAAAGGACTAAGGTCCCTGTCATGCCGACCTCTTCTTCGAGAAAAGGTGGAAACACCCTCGGGAATAGGGGAAAATAAGAAAAAAAAAACAAAGAAGAGAAAAAGAAAAAAACAAACAAACAAATCTGTTATGAGAGAAAAGGAAGCAATTCCCTGTCATAGCAGGCCTCGTTCCAAGAAAAGGTGATAAACACCCTTGGGCGAGAAGCTGGCTGTGGAAAAGGTGGTAACACCCAGCAGTCCAGAAAGTGGATTCATTGATTGATATTCCCAGGATCCAATTCCGAAGCTGCCTCCCTTGGTACGATGTGTCATGGGTCTCTTTGCAAAGTGACTAACTGTCCTCTAGCAGACGACATGTTCCTTTCCAACACAATGTTCGATTTGATGGCTACCTCCCTGGGTACGCCTCTTCAACAACTGATGACGCGATCTTCATCGACAAACAATCGAGTGATGTGCGCTTTCATCCTAACCGGATGGGGAAGTGAGTACGGTTGCCCTCTGTATCTATCAACAGAGAGTGAGACAGAGGGTGGGGCGAGAGACCAGTCTTTTCCCTTCCAATCAAATGAGAGGTGAGAAGTGTGAATGAAGTGTTGCACGCACGGGATGGGCCTCTCAATGCACAAAGCACAATTTGTTTCTGTGCACTGCACCATAAGGCTCCATGGCCTTCCTTCTCGCACCGTATGTCGACACAGGGCGGGATGCACAGTTGCACCATCAAATGCGCACAAGGCATACAACCTTTGCACAAGTGACTGTGAGGATTACATCAATGGGTTTCAGGAAAAGGCTGCCCTTCTGTATCTATCCACCGAGCGTGAGGCAGAGGGTGGGTTGAGTTTGACTGGAGTTTCTTCAATCAATTACCGAGAGGTGAGATTGAGGGACGTTACGACACTTGGAGTCAGGTATGTTCCCGTTTCCCTGTGCACCCACGGGATGGGTTTTTACCGTCAACACAAGATACATCACCCTGTTCTGTACACTGCACTGTAAGGCTCCCTTGCCTTCCTCCTTGCACCTATGCCAGACGGGTGGGACGCACTAATGCACCATCAACCGTGCACCCTGGCATACTCCTCTCTGCACCATTCCCCCTTGTTGATTCCTCAACCGGGTATGAGTTATGGGTTTTAATCATTCTTCCGCGAGTGATATTAGTCATGGGGCGGGTGACTGTTCTTTCATTTTGTTAGAGTGACTGTGAGTTGAGTGTAGTATCCCTCATCATCATCGATGCATTTCCTGCGATTCCTTCCATCAGCTACCTCCGTGGGTGCTGCCGCGTGGTCCCTGCCATGACGAACGTGTGCCGAGAAGATGCCTTGGTCCCTCCAGCGCCGACAACCACACTGGATGTGCCATCGACACTCAACCTTGATTCTTGACGAAACGGGCCAAGTTTTTCTAACCCTACAACTTCTGTTTCTTAGTGCCGTTCATGTTTTAAGTGTGGGGAAGTTAGTGGATGGTCTATGGCGTGGTCCTAGGTCCCTGTTGCTCGGTTAACCCTATCCGTTAAGGTCTTACGTGTGGGGACGCGTCCCTGCGCGTCTACATTGCATACCCATCTGCATATGCCTTATCTTGCTCATGTATGAATGCCTTGCCTTGCTTTTACCCTAATGGGGTTCCTTCCCACCCACCTGGTTATGTTCCACCCACCCTTGGGGCTGTTTCCTTGCAGTTTTCCTTCATTCCCTGATTTTGAGGTCCTTCCCTGTGAATGCACCCTACGTTCACTTAAATCCAAATCCAACCTTATAGCCCTGTTCCTCCCATTGAACGGTCCATTTTTCCTTTTTACCTACCCTTGTTCCGGTGCCCGGTTTTTGAGTTCTTAATTTTTGAAGCATTTTACGCGAATTAGCCGGTTTTCCATGTGAACGCGCTTTTCTTGCTTCGAAACCGTGATTTGACATCATACCCCTGACCAAAGCTTTTCCCCTGACATTTTTCCTTTTTACTCCGCATCATTCCGATACACGGTTTGTCCGTTATTAATTTTTCGGGTTTTTAAGACTTTTTCGTGTGTATTTTCGACATTTTTCCATGTGAACTTGCCCTATTGGCATCGGAATTCCAATTTGATTTGACAAGCCGTGTCCCCCGTGCTTTCCCCTCCCTTTTTCCTTTTTCCTCTACCCTTTTTCGGCTTCTGGATTTTTACTTATTAATTTTTAAATGAGTTTTCGGGAGTATTTTTGGAGTTTTTCACATGTGAACCTCTCCTATTTCCGCCAGAACTACGTTTTAACGTGATAACCCTGTGCCACTCCTTTTTGCGGACATTTTTCCTTCTTACTGCATATCATTCCGGTGAACGGTTTGTCAGATATTAATTTCCGATCCCATTTTCGGGTTTTTTTTTGGGTTTTTTCCATGTGAACGCGTCTTACCTTAGTCGGAATTATGTTTTGACATGATAGGATTGTCGGGCACATCTTTCTGCCTAGTTTTCCTTTTTTCCGCACTTCATTCCGATGCACGGATCTTTCGATATTAATTTTTCAATTGCGTTTTTGGTTCGTTTTTTGTGTTTTTTGCACATGAACGCCCTTTCCCCCTCCCGGAACCCCCGTCCCATATTTTTCTTGTTTCCCCCCTGTCGTCCTGCCCACTTTTCGTTTTTACGATATTTCGTTTTGACATCCGGATTGAGAGTTATTAATTTTTCTTTATTTTTACGTGTATTCGCGCGCCCGTTTTGCGCGTGAACGCGCCCTTTTTCGATTTTATTAATCTCCACGCGCCCCAGTCGTGTCCGCGAAACCCGTACCTTCTTCCTCGCGTCGTTTCAATCCCGTCACGGCAAATTTTTTTACCCCGCCCCGCGCACGTGCGCGGGACGGGGATCCGCCCCCTCTTGACCCCGCCCATCCTCCCTTACCCCTGCCCGCCCACCTTTTATTTAAACAAAAAAATAATAATTTAAAAAAAAAAAAAAACAACAACCAACGGACACCCTTCCCCCCCGAATCTCAACCACCTCTCCTCTCTTCTCTTTCTTCTTCTTTCTCTCTCTCCTTCTCTCTCTCTCCCTCTCTGCGCGTACTCTCTCCCTCTTCTCCCTCCATCTCCACCTCCTCTCCTCCTCTCTCCTTCCTCCTCCTTCTCCCTCTCCTCCATCTCCACCTCCCCTTCTTCTCTTCTCCCTCTCCCTTCTCCTCCTCCTCCATTCCCCTTCCTCCTCTTCCTCCCCTTCTCCTTCCCCTCCTTGCCCTCCGCCGTCGACGTCGATTCCATCGCCGTGGCCGCCGCCGCTCGCAACCCCCGCCGTCGTCGTCGCAGTCGCCGCCCTCGCCGCCCGGATCGCTGTCGAGCCGCCGTAGCCTGCGCCACCTCGCCTTCACCAGCGGCCGCCAGCTCTTGCCGCCCACGTCGCCCCCAGCTTCCTCGCCAGTCGCCTTACGGCCCCGCCCTCGTCGCCTGCGCCACGCCTCCCGCCCTCGCCGCCTGCTCCAGTTACGCCGCCACTGACCGCACCGCCACTGCCGCCGACCTCCCTTCTCCTCCACCACTCCCACCTCCCTTCTCCTCCCCCACCCCCATCTCCTCCTCCTCCCATCCTCAGGTTTCTTCCTAACCTTAGTTAGGTTAATTACTAACCTTAGTTAGGTTTAAATTACTAACCTTAGTTTGGTTAATTACTAACCTACGTTAGATTAACCACTAACCTAAGTCAATATTTAACTAGGGTTAGGTTAATTCTAGCCTACCTATAGTTAGTCCACTGACCTACCTCAGGTTAGTCTTTCCCCCCACTAACTCACCCTAGGTTAGTTAGTACTAACTAGACTTAGTTAGACCTCACCTATTTAACCTAGACTTACCAGACTAACCAATCCTACCCTAACTTAATTAACTTACCAGACTAACCTAGGTAGACTAACCTGACTAACCTGACTTATGTCTAATGTGACTAATGTGACTAATGTGATTAATGTGACTTAATTAATCACTACATTAATTTTTCCATAAAAAAATTTCAAAAAAATTTCTAAAAATTCCTTCTGCCAGTTGCCAATTTTTGGAACTTTTTCTGCTAGGCATTGCCTTTCCTAAAATTTCAGAAAAATCCATCTTTCCTAAAATTACCCCTAAATTATAAAACAATATCGAAAAATCATTTTAAAAATTTGTAAAAAATTCTAAAAAATTCTAAAAACATTCTAAAAAAATTCCCCTCACCTCCCTTGCTCATTTTCCATTTATTCAAACATAAAAAATCACAACTAAAAATAAAATAAAATAAATAAAAATAAAAACACCAATATAAACCAAATTAACACATCTGCTAAGGTGTTGTTTGTTGTTTCATCAGTGCTTTTTGCTTTTCCTTTACTGGGATTCTTCCGTGCGCATTCTTGCATTCCATACACACCCTTCCAGGTATTTATTTTATGTTATTTATTTATTTATTTTTCCCCCTTAATCACAATTAATTGTTAAAATAAATTCTTTATTTCACCCACCGTTTCCACGCGCATTCGCGCTAAACACACATATTTTTTTTAATTAAAATCAACCAGTCGTTCACTTAGCACGCGCTATGTGCGCTAAAGAGGCACTGTAAAATTTTAATTTAAAATCAACCAGTCGTCACATGAGCACGCGCTGGCAAAAAAGTGCTCCACATCACTTTAAATTATAATGAATGAATTGCATTTAGAGACCCAGTCGGGAATCGAAGTCCGGGAATCACATAACTGCACCGTTTAACCTAATAATTGGTAATTAAATTTATAATAAGGAACCGCCGTTTTCTTATTAAGGTTTATCACCTAATAAAAATTCACCCATTTTTAATAATTGATTAAAATCAACCCTTAATTAAATTAAATCCCCCCTCACTGCACTTAATCCTTTTTTTAATGAAGCGTTTCGTGGGATGGGTATACGCAGTTCTTAGTATTATTTTCCATGGTCCAGTCTTGGTTCTATCACAGATGTTGTATTGCTATGGTATGGTTTTTGGTTTCCTGTCTTTGTTACGGTTACGGGTACGGTATGTAGTTTTTTTCTTTTATTGCCTGATACGGGGTTCAGGGTGTTTGTCTGATGCATCGCATGAAGCTTTCGGTCGCATTTGTCTCGAGGTCATGTCAAATTTTTTCTAGGATGTGGTTTGCTTGGGATTAGTAGGTCGGGTCACGTTTGATTGGTAATTCTCTTATCCTTGGTTTTTGTCTGTTGCTTTGCAGGCATTCACCTTGATTGTCTGTGTTTGTGGTGTGTGTGTAACCATCTGAATGGCGCCTTCTCATGCTCCTCCCCCTATCCAGTACGTCCCACTAGTTAGTAGGGATTACTCGTCCCTACTTACTTTTGAGCCCCTTACGAAGGCAGGACTTGCTGCTTTTGTGGCCACTCCTTTTCCATTACTTCCAGAGGATCTGTCCGTATGTGATGAGTTCCTGGCCTCTTACAGCAAGAAGACAGGAGTAGTCCAAGGCATGTCTATGACATTGACGTCTCGCGGCTTAGGGAAGGCTCTGTCCTTACCCTCCAAAGGAGAACCTTTTGTGACCACTCGTCAGCTCTTCTCTAATGAAGAGATTCTCAAACTGTTGCAGAAGCAGACAAGGGAAGTCCTTGATGTTAAGAAAGTGATAAACTCTTCAGGAGTTTCGTTTTCTATGATTACTGATCCCGTCTGGAAGATGATGTGCCAGTTCCTTCAGGACAGGTTCATGCCTGCCAAAACGCCGTCCCACTATTTGTCCAAAGAGCTTTTCACAGCTTCCAGGATGGTGCTAAAAGGAGTTGCTATTGATTGGAGCACATACCTCCTTACTAAAATGGATCAGCATTTTGTTAAAGTCACGAGGGGTAATGTTACCAATGTTACCTACGGATCATATTTGTCTGCCTTCTTGACCTATTCAGGTTTACAGAAGACTGTGCCTCCACCTCCTCCATCAGATCCAGTACCTCCTCCTCCACCTTCCAAAGAGTCAGCACCTATTGACATTGAGGATGATGATTCTCCGCCTCCCCTGGTCATACAGCGCAAACGCTTGAAGAGGGTAGCGGACAAAGCCCCTGCTGTACTTCCCTCAGTGCCTATCCCTGCTACTTCTGGCAGTGAACTCCCTGGGTTTCTCACTTGCAATAATCTGTTCGGAGCACATAGAGAAGGATCCTTGGAGATCTCAGTTCCCTCCCTGAACAGTCTCGATTCAGGAGATGCCATTCCTTTCCTCTGCAAGGATATTCAAAGTTCCATTGAGTTGTCAGTGACAGCCTGTGTTCAACAGCTGTACGCATCTTTCTATGAGGAGCTCATGCAGTCCAAAGACCAGTTGCATAAGGCAACATCTGAGTTAGCTTCTGCTAAGGATACCCTAGCAGATCTATTTAAGCAAATGGAACAGCAAACCCAACTGGTTGCCATCCAGAGCGATGAGATTTCTTCATTAAAAACCCAGTTATTCGAGGCTCAGTCGCAGGTTACTAACCTTTCAGCAGAGAAGGAGAGGATGTCCAGTGAAGCGAAAGAATTCCAAGTTCTCTTAGATGACAAGCTTTCAGCTTTACAGATGGCTAATGACACAGTGGCCAACCAAGCCTCCCAAATCCAGCAGTTGCAGGATCAGCTTGCAAAGTCCCGCTCTGTTCCTCCAAGCCCTCCTGTTCCATTAATTCCTTCTCTTTCACAGCAGGACTTGGCTGCCTTACAGAGACAGGCTACTTTGTGCCCTCTATTCCAAGACAAAGTGGAAAGATTGCAGTCCAGAATGGACTTGTTATGGTCTACCTTTGAACAGTTTCAGGACTATGTCTTACCAGACCATTCTTTCTTTGTCCACTACCACTTACAGAAGCTGGTTTTCTATATGAAGCTTTCCACGATGGATTTACCTTTTCCAGAGGATGGCTGGAGTGGGGCTTGGTCTGCTGAGTTGTTGACAGAGGTAGTCAGAATGGTCTTTGAAGATTCTGTCACGCCAGACACCATGCTGATGTCATACATGTATCTCCGAGGAGATTTGTTAATTCCAGATGAGGTAGATATGGCATGGTATGTGGGGGATGTGGTCTTACAGGCTGTTCTATATGTCAATCATTTGGAGTTGCGCATAGCTGATATGTTTCAGAGTTATTCCTCCAAAGTAGCTGATTGTCAGGATAATTCGTGGCATCCCATGATTGATTCGGTGGTCCTCAATCAAAGACAAAACACAGCTCCTACCTTTGTACAGAGTACTAACCAACTAAGGATGGATCTCTTAACCTATCTTTCCAAACATAATCCATTTGATGCTACTTTCTTTGATGCCTATCAGAGACGATCTCTCTTAGGACCTTCTGTTCCTACCCTCCTTTATTACCAACAATTGGCTCACCGCTATGCTATATATTTTTCCCTTTGTCAAACTAATTCCACAGTAATTTTACCACTTCTTTTCCAACCTTCCAATTTCCCTCAAATTCCTATTTTCACTTACTGTTCCTTTATTGAGGATAGGGTATTTTCCCCTTCTCCACCCTGTCCTTCACCCCTCATTAATGTACCCTCCACATTTCCTATTTATCAATTAACACCGTTCCTTAGTGATTCCTTACAAATTTCTGCCACTCCTTCTTTAACCTTTTCTTCCTTTTATGATTTTTCCTATCCTTCCCTACATCCACTTTCCCTTATTCCATTACCCTCTCCTAACACTTCCATATCTCAACCACCTCAGTTGGTTAGTGACTGTGCCGGTTTTGATACTCAGATTTCCAGAAGAAGGGGATGGAGTTCGGATGATTGCCTTACAGGACCGCAGATTAATTGGCCAGTAATTCCAGGGGAATGGACAGCTTCAAGTTAGGCTTATCAAAACTATGTTCATTTTGCCCAACAATATTCACAGTCTGCAGATCCCTCAATGAGATTAACTGCTCACTTTGCTTGGTACCTGGCGTATATGCATAGGCACTCTCATACTGATTCAAAGCCTATTCCAAAGTTGTGCATGAATGTCAATGTTAGCATTGATTCCCAACAGCTGGAGATACTGTATTTTCATGCCCTCTGTTTGCCTAGCAGATACTTGGTCCTGTTGGAAAGGATGTGCTGTCTCTAATTTTTTCAAAATCCTCCTAAAAACTTTGTAGATGAATCCTTATCTATGGATCGATTCCGACAACATCAATCTTTTAAGAGGGATCATCTTCATTGATGCCTTTCCAATGTATACTGGAAGCTTTTTAATGCCAAACTCTTCTTTTTGAAGAAGTCATTCAGATGGTTGTGTTGTGTATTAGTGTTTGTGTTGTGAGTTCATTTATGACAAACGAACGTGGTGGTTTCCTATTGGATCTTGTGTACGAGCTCTGTTTTGGAGATTTGTCGAGTTGGGGTCGTGGTTGGAGAGTTGAAGAAGATGAAGATGAAAAAGAAAAAGCAAACTCTTATATCCTTTACAAATTTGTGGTGATTTTTAGTTTGATAAGAGGTGTTAATGTAAATAGAGTTTTCCTTTCTTTGTATTTTATATCAGAAACAGGTTATAAGTTGGGGTCGTGGTGGATGGATTCTTTTTGTGAAAAGATATTGAAGATCAACGTGAAGCTTTGAAATGAACTTGTATTCCCTTTTTCCTGGGTCGCGAGGACGCTTCCTTATTAAGTGTGGGGATATGTTGAGTGTTGAAATGACTTGTTTTTTGGCTGATTTTTGTTGTTTTTGAGAGCTGAATGGTTGATTTTATGGGATGATTGATTGATTTATAAATGGATTGAGAGTGTTTTGGATGATATTGATTGTGTTTTGGAAGATCATGATGTTTGTTGATGGTTTTGTGATGTTCTGATAAGTTCTGATTGGTTCTGTATACCTTCTGTTTTGTTCTGTTTTGGTCTGTTTTGTTCTGATTGTCTTCTATAAGGAGGGATGGAGTATTGATTGATGAAGAATGAGATATTGTGAAAGTTTATTGAATGGTTTGTGAGAGTTTGAAATGGTTTGAGAGTAAGTTATGAGGTTTTGATGACCTTCTGTAACCTTCTGTAGGTCTTCTGTTCTGTTTCTGTTCTGTTCTGTACTGTAACTGTTCTGGTACTGTTCTGTAGACTATTCTGTAAGTGTTCTGTGGAATGTATGTGTGATTTTGGGGAAAGTTTTCTAGCCTTGGAAAGAGGTGAATACAAGTGCAAAAGAGCTGAAGGAAGTGGAAGAAGTAGCTGTTGAAGACTCAAGAGAAGACTAGAGTGAAGTGACAGTAGTGAGCTGTGAAGAGACACTGTAGTGGCTCTGGTGACCTTTCATATCAGACATACCTCTTGGGAGGGGTATCCACGACCTAAGAGTGATTATTGAGAGTAACTTTGAGAGATTGTAGTGAGGATATGATGTATTATTGATGGAGTGTGTGAGAGAGAGTCAGAGATAGCCAATTCTACTGAAACAGAGTGATTGTATATGAGAGATTGAGAGAGAAGACTATGAAGATATTGAAGATGAATACTATGTGATGTATTTCCATTCAAAGATGGTGTCCTTCTTTGCTTTCTTTGTTCTATTGATGGATTTTGTGAAGATGTTAAAGAATATGGTTGATTCTATTAAAAACCGTGGGAGATCTACATGATGCTGTATGAAGATTTGTTGTGCCTGGTGTTCTTTTCTTCATTGTGATCATATGAAACATGATAAACAAGCTTGTTGATGTTACAAGATAGATTTTCTTGCAAGAGAATTCCCTTTTCCTTGGTGTTCCTCTCGGGGCTCCATTATCTCAACCTCTTCTTCACTTTCCTCATTCATGGAGTAGCAGTCTTCATACTCATCATCTGAATCCCCACATTCTGACTACATGTCTCGTTGTATAGGCCTCTATTCTCATCCGTTACTAATACCCAGTTGTACATCAGGTTTAGATCATGCACTTTAGTCCATCGCCATTTTGGTTCATCCATGAGGTCTTGGAGTGGCTTAAGATTGGGAGCTTGGTGACCAACAAGCTCCCTTGTCAAATACATAAGGATCCCTTGGAGCTGCATTCTATTAGACGTGATGTGGAAAGGGGTAGGCGTTGGTTGTCTACTAGGATATTTGGCCATCATACAAAGTGGCATTGATGGTAGTATCTTCCCCTTTGGCAGGTGAGATACAGTGGCTCACCGGCTCTCCTTGTAGCCTACTTATAAAGCTCTTCATCATTTGAGAATGGCACGTCGATGGTGGCTAGCACATGCATCCAATCCCACTCATACTCAAGGCAAGGGATATACTTCATTAGTGGTCCATAAGAGTTCCTGGTTTGTGAATCTCCCTTCAAGATAGAGGAGATGGCATCTAAGTTGACCAGTGTGGTCTTCCAAGTATCCATGTTGACTCTTACTACTTCCAATATGTTACCTAGGAATATAAGACGGTTACCCCAATCTTCGATTATTCGTGTGCATTCCGCATCCAAGATCGGTTTAGCAAAATATTGAAGTCTACTCCCTTCATAACTATGAAGTTCACTAAGAACTAAACACTTGCTATTTTCAAGGGCTAGTTTTTCAATACTCTGAATGGTTTATCTTTCATGCCATCAGCCAAGTGTGACATTAAACCTTGCTATCTCCACCAGCGGATTACCTCCCAAGCCTGCATGACTGCATGGCTAAGCACGGTGACTCCCGCTCCTATGTCTACAATCCCCTTTCTTGTGAAGTCTCCTAATGCTACCACTGGCAGGACTACGTGCATCTTTGTGCCCTCCCTAGAAAGCATTTACATGCAAGATTTAGGCAGTGAGTTTAGTGTTAGGCTAGGTATCTAAGTGGCTCGGTCCTGTTCGTGTAAGTCGGCTACTCTCGGCTCATTAGATTTCTCCACCCACAGCTTTAACTCTTGCCATAACAAGGGACTTTGCCTAAGTAGATCCCCCATCAACAAAGTTACAGGGGTCAATATCAATGTTATAAGCACACTGCTATCTGCTTGCCTTTTGTCATGCCCTACACTCTTTTACCATTGATCTTGGGCAGTTTGCCTACCTATGGCATCTAGGCCTTGTCTTTGTGGTGTTGTATGAGGTGTGAATGCATCTCTTGATTTGATGCATGTCACTGAGATAGGCATGATCACACTAGAGCGTTCGACGATCTCGTCTTCTAGTATGGGCTCGGAATCCTTTAGATGCTCTTGGGCTTCTCTCACCTACTCCTTAACCTTGTCAACTGCTTCTAACTTGTGCCTTGGATCGGGATATTCTCCAATCTTAGCACTCCCCTTCTCTGTTGTCTTGGGTGAAGTCTCAACCTCTACATCTATGACTCACTTCCCTCATTAGCGTGGTCGCAGTGTCCATTTTTAGTGTGGCATCAACCCTCTTTTTCTTCCTTCTACAAGTCTCTTTTCTCATTGAGACTGCATCTAGATTGCTAAGTCTTGGTAATGAAATGTTGGCATGCTTTGTTTTGTGCTCTAATAATGACGTTCAATGAGATGGGAATGGCCTTGCCATCAAGTATTTTGACCCCAAATAGTTTCAAAGGTACAGATGGCACGATAGTTGAGCTAGTGGATGTTTTTCGCCTAGGGCATTCGGCATACAAATGAGTGATTCCACACTTAAGGCATCTCATGTCAACATTTTCCTGATTGGCTTTCTCTCATTCAAGGTAATGAGATGAGATGTGCCATGGGTGGCCGCAAGTCCAGCATACGATTGGTTCTTGGTTTTGTCCTCCTAGGCCTCTACCTCTTCTCCAACCAAAGGCCATCACCGGTAGTACTAGTCTAAAATCCATTACAATGAGGTTGCCCTCTTCATCATAAGAGACATAAGGGTTTACGTATGTGCCATCCTCATTTGGTTCCTTTCTACATAGTGTATCGGAGCATCGCTCAATGGATGGGTCACAAAGGGTCCAAGTAGTCTAGGTATGCCTGTGGGGTTGATGTCCATCCTGGGAACAGTTAGCTTGGCATCATTAGGCATTGGGAGAGCTAATGGAGCTCCCATTCCGAAGTGACGTAGTCTATTTCCCAATTAGTATTGTTGGTTGTATGGTTGTGGGCATGGTAATCTCCTCGATAAACGGCAATGCATAGCATCATGGCCAAATCTACCGCAGTTGGCACAAGCTCTGGATCTAGGATCCATGCACTCAGGTAGGAGGTGGTTCCCTCTACAATACACGTATTGCACATGAGTTCAAGTAGATCTTCTTATCATCTCTTGGATCTTGGCTAGCTCTAGCTTTACATCTGCCAATTCCTAGCTCGAGTCAGCACTCTTTCCTTTCTCTTGGTTATTCTAGCTAGATCTCTCACTAATGGTTGTAGCTCTCTCTATTATTCTAAAGGTTTCACTATCTTGGCTTGTGGCCCTCGAGTCTCTCTCTTTGAGTACGTCGTCCACATGTATGGCTTCTTCGAAGACCCCCTAGATAGCACATCCCTTTGTAGGTTCGAGTTGCTTACCAAGGCCTTGTAAATCTCTTCACTCCTGATTTTGCTTATGAATATGGTAGAGACCACTCACTTGTTAGGTCACTCTATGGCTAGGATTATCTTAAAGAGACTCCTCACATGGGTGACATAATCTCAAAATATCCTCCTTGTCTTTTTGATTGGCGTTCATTATTTGAACAATAAGGTTATCAGAGTACCCTACATCAAATAATCTCTTGATAAAGAGACTCTTGAGATTGTTGAAGTTGTTGCATTCGGCACTGTTTAGACTAGTGTACCACATCTGTCCTTTATCCCCAAGGCAAATACCAAAATCCTTGCACATTGAGCAGGGTCCATCAGGCCATTTGCCTTACATACGTGCTTGAATTGTTGATCTATGAAGCTATATGGGTCGTTATTGGGTTGATACTTGTCGAGTTGCTTAGCAACTCCTATGGGTATCTTTGTTTAGCTCTTTGAATTTAGAGTAATGCCTCTTGCTAGCAATGAAGTTGCTAGTGCCATTGCGCTCCGCTTTGCAGTCATGTGATCTAAGAATTGCTTCATGAGAAGCTCACTCAGCATAAGGTCGACTCCTAGCACTCTCTTCCTCTCCGCATTGGGTCCTATCCTATTTTAGTTAATTAGCAAGCACTAAGATGCCCTGAACCTCTCTTATTTCTATTTCTTATCTTAGCCTTTGAGCTTGTTGCTCTTGATTGTAAGTGACTATGCTTTGCAGTGCTTTCCTTGCCAAATTTCACTCTTCCTCAAGGTTAGTTATGATGTCCTTAGCTAGCCTACCATGATGCTCTATCTTGGTTTGCAAGTCATATCGATTAATCATCTACTGGATATCGACTGGGAAATATCCCTCATCAAGCTCATCATTTTTGTGATTGGTGTAGGGCTAGACATGTCCATTGTTTCCTAAGCTACTAAGACATCGATTAGATTAATCAAGTCATGTAGCATTGAGTCCCTAATGGTGTTGCTTCTCTTTTTCTCAAAAAGCAGTTTGACTACTCGAGTCTTGCCCAAAATCTTGGGGTCTTCTTCTAATGATGGGTTGGTTTAGCTTACGCAATCTTGTATGAATTTCTTGTTATTCCAACCAATCCTCTAATTAAAGAAATTGCCTTGTGCGTAGTGCTCTGTGCACCATGCAAAATCAGGCTTTCAACTTTTCATATGTATTTCAAGCTATTAAATAATGTGATGTGTGAATACAGCCAATTCAATGCAAGTCTCACTTTCCCCCTTCATTCGGTTTCAGCCCATTGTAGCTCTAAGGCATGGATTGTGGCCACCCTCTTGGTCTACTCAGGATCTCTATTGGGCATAGTTAGCAATTGTAGTCACTTTTGTACTATCGAGTGCCAAATCTTTGGGAGAATGTTCAAGCACCAGTTCAAGGAAAACCCTACTTCAATGCTTGATTCAGGCATGCAAGCACTCAAGGCTCAAATTCGTTGGCCTCGCCAACGGAACCAAAATGTGGGAGCTCTTCGCTTGACCGCCAAGACCCACAGACTACTTATTGCTTAAGCATTTCAAGTTGAATGCTAATGGCTACCTCCTAACTACCTCTCACATAACTGTGCGCACCCTCTACCCTACGAGTGTAGTGAGCTTACCTCCATGCCCAATTGAGTACCCTTCTTTCTCTCTCATGTTTCGATAGTCCCATGATTTGAGATGCTAGCTCAAGCAACCTCAATCCTCTACCTTCAAGCTCCATGCTCCATAGCCGCATGAGACAAAATATGAGAAGAAGAAGGAAAAAGGAAGAAGAAGAGAGGAGAAGATAGAGAGATTCTCCACCATGGTCCCTCACACTCACTTCCCCACTCTCTTACTCACTCTCTCAAGCATAAGCAAGAACAAGAACAAGAGAAGAAGAGAAAAAGAGAAGAAGAGGAGAACCACTTTTTGCCACACCAAGAATGAGCTTCTCTATTCACTTTTTTGGCTTTTACACATGTCCTAATCCCTTTTGGGCACCCACCCCCTTTTTTACATGACCAACCATCTTGCCTAGGTCCTATCTTGCTATTCCCTTCTGCTTACAATGCCCCTTCACCTATGTCTATCTACACATTACAAATTGCACAAGAGGGAGCATGCGCTCTTTTACAAAAATTTAGGGGGGCTTTTGTATTTTAAAATGCGACTTTCCCCTATTGCATTTTCCTTGAACTTGTAAGGCTACCCCTGTGCTTTTGGCCTTTTCTCCTCCTGTTTCTTCCTTCAAGCCGCCTTTTTCGTATTTTTGAATTTCCTTTTGCTTCCTTTTTCTTTGTCCTACACTAGGGTTAACACTAAGACATTGCATAGACATATAGTAATAGAATTACTCTCCTTTGCAATTGAGATCTCCATTCTATGGTTCCTTGTTGGAAAAAAAAATAAAATGGAAAAATAATCTATCAAGAATTCATAGATATATTCAAAAAAATTGGCATACAATATATGCATGTAGGAGAGAGAGAGAGAGAGAGAGAGAGAGAGAGAGAGAGAGAGAGAGAGAGAGAGAGAGAGAGAGAGAGAGAGAGAGAGAGAGAGAGAGAGAGAGAGAGAGAGAGAGAGAGAGAGAGAGAGAGAAGCCTTGGGGGATGCACTTATAAGATATTAGCTATATAATGTGAATTCAAAGGGTATCAAGAAATACCATTTCTTTACATGCTATAAGGCCATAAAATGAGCCCTTTTACTTTACTAAACTTATAGATTATTTTCAAATTATAATTAAAAGGACCTGGTATCAAGTCCACTAATTCATGCTTACACTTTGTAAGATCCATTGGTCATGTTGTTAGTATGTATTTATGTCTTTATGCATTTCAAAGTATTGCTAATCAACATATTTTCATAAGTTTAGGCTTCACTAGTGTAATGGGCATAGTTATATCATGATTCTCTTAATAAAGAAAGTAGTAAAATAATTTATGATTTATAGGATAGACTCTTTATTAAAGTTACGTACAATTTATGAAACGTAAACATTATGTATCACTTTTATAAAATAATTATTTTTAAAATAAATCACTATATATGTAAATAATATATATAACTTGGATCTAATGCCTACCATAAAACTCCTTACCTATTCAAAGGACTCACTATATATGTAAACACTTTATATAACTTGGGTGTGAGGCCTATTATAAAACTCCTTACCTAAGAAATGTTCATGAATAAATGCAAAATTTTTCTATTTAGTTGTAAATTTCCCTTTTAATGGTACTTTTAGTATAACATAAACCATGCATTTATAAATGATTTGAAAAAGTTTGTTTGATTCCACATGTTTGAGTGACTACTTGAGACATGTTGATCAAAATCAAAAACATTGTGAATATATCAAAATCAAGTAAGTCTTCAAGGTGTAGAAAGACTTGCTAATGTTAGTATCACCTATATAGGCAAACATATAAGAGGCATCCAAATGCCTCCAAACTACTAATGCTTCTCAATGTTGTTAGAAAACAATGAGATCTAAGTGTAAGGAAGTACATTGTGTGGCACTAGGCTTCCCATTATTAGACATATTTTGCTATCATGTTTCAATACATTATAGTTTGAAAATAATATAACAATTAGGAGCTACATCATGCTATCATATTTTTGTTACATCATCTTAAGACTATCTACCTTGATTTGAACAAATGTTTGTGATAAAATAAATAAATTTGTTACTTAATGTATGAAATGTGAGACTTGGATAGATCCACTATGCATAATCATAAACCTCCATCCACTTGTCATAGGATGGTTCGAGAAGGAGAAAATGTCATCAAATGTCTTGAAAGACAAGTTCCAAAGTATAATATATGATTCAACAATCAATATTTCATGAAGGTATACAAAGAAATTAATTTGAATCTAATTGACTTCCCAAAGCTAACCTATAGCAAATTGGCTTCTTATAGTATCTGGCTAATTGGTAACAGTCTAATTAATAGATACTTATCAATGGATATTGTATATTATTGGGCAATCAACATGAAAATATATAATGAAGCTACATTGGGTCTAATTCTGATCTTATATTTTTTGCTTAATTTGTAGTCATATCAATCAATATATATGTTATACTTGAAAGGGTAGGCAAGTTGCATCAAGTTTTTATGATGGTAAGTCTAAAAATATTCTTTATTGGTGTAAAGGCAATAGAAAGTGAATTTAGCCCATATAAAGAACCATGCAAATAGGTAAAACACCATGGTGCTAAAAAGAGGGGAACAATAACTAATAAAACTGCTCAAAATATTTGTCAAAGTAGAGAGATCAAATATTATCAACAACTAAGGACAACTGCTCTAATGTAATAGTTTCATCTTTGCTTTAGTATTTGCTAACACAATTTAAATAACATTATTTTCAATATATGAAACATCCAACTTAAGTCATTGTGCATGAGGTTTGATATTAAGAATACACACTATTTATGGTTAGGTTGAGTCATCTTCAATGTCAAAATTTTATGCATTATCTACCATATAACTAATATCTAAAATTATTTGAGAAAGTTCACAACTACTAACACATTCTTTTAACTTTCAAAGTTCAAAGGAAGTTTGGACATGTTACGTCATCTACATCTCATTTAAGTTTTGTCACACACTCTAAACAATGAAGTCAGTTTTGATATCCCATAAAAAGAATCAAATGTTAGTGTGCCTTTATACATAAGCATATGAAATAGTATATAAGATGATTGCATGAATGTATTGTCACTCAACAATGGATCATTCTAATTCTTCTTTTTTCGCTATTACCCTACTTATATTCTTGAGTTTCTTATTCTAATCAAAGAGAAATGGTTTATTCATCCCTCACTCTATGTTGGATGAATATTATCCTACTATTATTCAACAACAAAAGTTCAATTATCATGTAAACATGTTGTAGCAAAAACCTAGAGATAATAAAATGCTCATTGATTATACATATTGTTTGAGACACTTAAAAATGACTAATAGTATATGAAGATGTAGTTTGTGGATTATTAGTGCATCAATCCTTGCTTGACACTAGATTGATGATAAGCCTTCATTGCCATGACATAAACTAGGTATATGTACACAATCTTTGGTCTATTGTGCTTTTAATGCAATCACCAATTAAATAATGTAGTGCAACCTTGTATCTTAACTTTATGACTCTAGAAACTTGGCATATTTTTCATGTGGAACCACTAAAATATGCCTACTAGTTCATGCTACACTAGTTCATGCTAAACAAAGCTAATTTTGCAAGGAGAAGGTATCATACAATTGTTTACTAAGGTCGATTCAAAATAAGTTTGAATGTCCAATATATGAGATATGCAAATATTGTAGCTTGTTGTTTTAAGGGAGTGGATACTGGTGGGTCATTGTTCACATTGTGCAGTCCTTTCCATTGGGCCTTCGTTGGGCTAATTATCACTTCAAGCATCGACATTACAACAATTTGTAAGGATGGAAGGCATAACAAAATAATTATTTTCTTTTTATGGTCTTCCAAGCAAATTGTCCTATTTAAGGAGAAAGTCAGTTCACACCTTTGAGCTCATCTTGATTTCTTTCACCTTCTATCTGCTTTGTCTTCCACCTCCCTAATGTTGAGGCAAATTGCAATGTCCCACATATCTAGCTAGCTTGATTTGCAATACTTTGTAATTGTAATGGTTGAGTGATGGGCTCGTATTCCTAAAAATGGGCTATAGGACAAAAAACATGGAAGAAAGCATCCTTATATGAAAGGAGGGAATGATATGTTCATGTTGTTATTAAAGAGAATGGGCATGTTCAAATATCTTATGTGTACAACAATAACATGTTCCAAGGTAACAAAAAGAGTGAGGAGAAAAAAAAGGAAATACCATAACTCATGCTCCTTATGTTATTAGCTTGATAACTTATTTCTTGGTGCCCATTAAAGGTTCATTCTTCTTGCATAATCTAGCTGATTTATGACGAAGACCCTAAATGTAGGCTTCATTTGTGGAACATGAGCCAAATTATAGGTGAGGTATCAAAGGGCAACTTGCAAATCCTTAAGAGACCTTATCAAAACGTTCAAAACTATGATATCAATGTTATGTTGGGCTACCTTCTTGTGGTTCCAGAGATATGAATTACTATCCAATGGAGTGCACACTTTAGAAAACATTATCTAAGTACATATACGTCGTGCAAAGGCTAGAACTTTGTACCTTAATAATAGAATGGATAATTGGTGCCAAATTTCATGGTGGGAAGGATTATGCAATAATGATGATTCAAAATGCTCAAGAGATGCGCTTTCCCAGACACTCGTGATATGCGGAGAAAAGAGCATCTCTGCAAGCTCCTCTTTTCGCATGGAACGACTACTCAACACACACACACACACACACACACACTCTCTCTCTCTCTCTCTCCACAGGGGCATTCCAGGTTCCAATTTCCGTCTCGGCCTTGGAAGGGCTGCAGTCCGAGGTGGCGGGCAAGCAGAGCCGGAACTTGGAAGGCAAAGAGATTCCATAATCCATTCCCTCTCTCTCTCTCTCTGGGTGCCACGACGGTATGTCTGGTGTATATGTGTATCCATGCCGGCCGGCGATTTAAGAATGAGGGACCTTCTTGGGATTGGGGCCTCCCTCTTGACGACGACTACTACTACCACCTACACTGCTGCTGCTTCCTGCTACTACGCTCATATAATAGTGTGCGGTGACGTCCAGCTTTAATATTATTATTATTATTATGCAGGCAACGCAGGGCCCCCCCCCCCCCGCCCCCCCCCCGGGGCCCCCAGTATTCTCTCCTCAACTGCAGCTGATTAGACGTAAAAGCGTTGGAACTTTGAAAAGAGAGAGAGAGAGAGACTTTTCGTGCCAGCTCCTCTCTCTCTCTCTGCTCTGCTTTCCCTTGCTTGGTGGTTCCTTTTTCCTGAATCCGGCCTCCCTTCTCTCCCTCTTTCTTCGACGGTCTGATCGGGGCACTAGATTTTCCCGCTTTTGCTCTCATCATCATCATCATCGTCCGTGTTGTCGGGCTGACATACACCTCTCACTCTGCCTGCCGCGCACATTATGCAACCGCATGGCCTCATGTACTTTGCATTTGTACCCAGGTTCAAAGCCCCCCATCCATCAACGCCCAAGCACCAAGCTCGTTTTTATACCCGCCAGGCAAAGGAAGTGGAGACGTCGCTCTACCAAAAGCGCGAGAGATTTACCGCTTCCACCCTCTAGACTCTAGACTCTAGAGTCTATACACACAAACATGCATGCATTGCGTAATACATCCGACGTGACACGGTTGGACAATATACAGTGTACACCCATTCATGTACATGTGTATATGCATGTATCCATGTGTATGTGTATGTGTAGACATCCAAAGCAAGAAGGTTGTGCTATAAGACACACACGCTTGTATGTCGATATATGCGACTCTTTACCCAAACACGTATTGAGAGACGTTCGTTCTTGGTTCTAAGTTCAACTCCATTGTGTCCTTCCATTCAAGGGCCTAAGAAAGGGGATCAAAAGCCTTGTAGATTGCTCATCCTTTTTTGTGGCTCAAGTAGGAAGAAGACTTGTGGGCTGCTTTTGGTGTATAAAGTCATCCACACTTTTCACATAGGTCATTCCCCTCAACCCTTCAATCCTTTGCATACTTATTTTAGCACTCAACATGCACCTTTGTTCAATGATCTTATTATCTAGACATGATGACATAAATAACTTGTTTCCCAATGCATTGCATTCCTTGCTTACAATTCCAATACAGTTCTTCATGTCAATTTCTTGTTAAAGGAAGGATATCCAATTGGGACCCATGTAAATCTCTCTCAAACTCTTATAGCTTGAATATTTGACTTTTGATAGTTACATCATGTCCTTTTTCCCAACAATACACAACATGTCCTCTTCAAATATAATTATTTGGATTAGAGCAAAGATTAAGCAGAAATTTCATGACATCATGTGAAGGAAAAATCTAGAATGAATAGAATTTAAAATACTTGCAAATAAATACATAGGATACTCTCATGCAAATTGTGAGTTAGGTTCATTGAAAGCGAGTAGATGCAATTATGAGGTTTTTTAAATAAAAATATTGTATCTCATTTTAAAGATTTGATAAATTGGTTTAGTTGAAGATTCGTTTTTTACACATGCATCACTTGATGTAGAAACTTGTTAGTTAGGTCTTGGACTCTTGGCATACTTTTGGGATCTTCAATTTATACAAACTAAGCGTGTCCAAGCATTTAAATGACTAATGCCAAGTTTACTATGGTAGGTGAAATATACTAGTTTGGAAAAGTATACTTATGTCTTTACCATCGCACCCAAAGAGTTTATATGCAACACATGCATAGAGATTGGAGCAAAGCTTCATGTGTGTGAACCATCATATGTGATTCCATACGGAGAAAATGCTTCTAGTATGGTATAAAAGATGCCATGATACATCCATGGAGTATAGCCAACATGCTACTATTTTACATACCAAAAATACTTTGATTATGATTACTTGAAAAGTCCAAATGATTCTTTTATCTCTCAACAAATTCTATTATTCCACAAAATTATTAACACCCTACCTTTTGAAAAGCAACATCCTTACCTTTCAATATTTTCTCTTGAAAGTCACTTAAAGTAAATCTTATTACATTAACCTTACTTTTAAAAAGATTCATAAAACGCAATTACTTATGACATCAATCGTTGCTTATACAAAGTGGCAAATGACGCATGAAGGAAGCTAAACTTTTTTAATCCTCCACTAATTTCCCGTCACATTCCTGTGTATTGGTGGGACACCATTATAGATTGTATCATCACGTTCCTAAGCCCCACCACATGAAAGTACCTGTAACATCTATGTCACATATATATTATAAGGCTTACATTGATCTTTCAACAACATGCAAGACAATTAGCCTTAAAGAGCTAGGGTTCATTATTGCATGAATATTGTAGATTGAGAATTTTCGATTTTTCTAGTTGACAACAATATCCAGACAACTCTGTGTGTGTGTGTGCACGCACGCGCACGCGCGTGTGCACATGTGCGCCCCTGCATGTGCATGTGCATGTGCGTGTGCGTGTGCATGTGCATGAGTGTGTGTGTGCATGCACCCATGTGCACTTTTAGACATTCCAGCCTTCATGAGCACGAGACATCCACCTAAAGGTTTGAATGTGCCCGAGCACCTTTGAATACATGCATGTAGGAGTATATCTATGTGGGCTCCTTGTGCATAAAAATGAGCATGGTCCCAAATTTGTATAATTTGGACAAGTTAGATCCATACAACTATGAAATTGATATCAGTCGAATCTTCATCATGACATCTATCATACAAATATTATGAAATATTATTATGCATATTGACACTTGAGCACAATGGCAATAAAGCAACCCATGCAAATAGTGTTAGATGACTAATTGAGCTAATGGTAGTCATAATTTGAAGAATAGTGGCACTATGCTTCTTTATAATCCCCTCATATGTTTGCCAATATTTACATCATATCTAAATATAAGCATTGAGATTTTTGCACACTTCATAGCAAAACTTTGTAAAATTGTGATAAGCCACAAGTTTGGAGATCCACACTCATCCAATGTTATTAGGAATGGTATTCACAATGAGTTATGACATTGCATGCAAAGTGGATAGATATATATGTGCCTTGGGTAGTTGTAGGTCTTAAGGACATGCATGTATACAAATGTGGAAGCCCTAAAGTCCTAAATTATGTTGTTTAGCCCCTAAATATGGTGATAGTCATGAAGCATGTTGAGAAGTCCTAAAGTTCAGTGGTTGTGTTTGTGGTCATCCATATATAGTGGTGGATTAATCCCCCACTAAACCACATAAATTTAGGGAAATGAATATGCACATATCACAGCCCAAACAAAAGTACAAGATATTGCACCATGTAAGATAGCTCACTATCATTAAATGAGAATATGTGCCCATGAAGAAGGCTTATAAACCCCTTGAATTTCCTCTACTAATGAAGGAAACATTCACAAAAAAGTTGAAATAATCACACATGTAGTGAGATAATCTCTCTCCCATCTATTTGGACAACAATTTGGATTGATGTAGGGATTCACCCCTTTTTTAATGTGGTCTTGGTTAGGGTTTCTTAAAAATCTCAATACAAAACCAAGGTTCCTTAATTTTTATCCAATCCCAGCTTGCATCTATTGAGAATATGCCTCAAAATAACGTATGGGCATGAAATGAATTGTATATTTAACTAGTTTTTGTCAATCCCACTAAACTCTTTAATCCCAAATCATGATTGGTCCTCAAATACTGACCAATAAAGTCACCTCGAGATAATATTCTTTACACCTCCACTGTGGTAGACTTCATGTATAAACAATACTTACTTTTGAGTCAACTTGATTTGTAGTTTGGACCTTCTAAGACATTGATCATGGAAGAATATGTAATATTTTTCAATTATTAAACTAGCTTTTGGTTCTCTTTTGGTTTCATTCTGGTGGTTTTTCTTTCTAATTGGTTCAATACACAAGGGTATGAAGGGATATTTTAATGGTGAGATTTTAGACTAAGAGTTAAAGCTTGAATGAGTTTGTAAGTTCTCTCTCCTTTTTGTTTCCTTCCTTATTTTAACATGAAATTAACATCCTTTCTTGCTTAATAGCTTTCGTTTCGGATGTTTCCCTTAAACTCATCTTAACATAAATGTTGAAATAGTCAGTTTGCCCACATTGCCTTGTAGATAAGGGATGGTAAATATGTGTAAATATTAGCAAATGTGACAAATTATGTAAGGGGACACGGTGTTAGAAAAGGACTCCAATGACAAAGATCATTAGATATCTAAGTTTAGAAAACCCTAGGTGCAATGCAATGCACTACTCTTTTTTTTTTTCAAAAATGGTGAATGATAAATCACATGGAGAGATGTAGAACGATTGGTGTAGTTCTATATTATGGATTAAAGAGTCATATCAATATCGTAGGAAAAGGTTTCAATCATGGATACTCTTGATATAATTATTGGCCTTTGGCCAGTAAGGGGTGTGCACATTTATTGAGCTAAATCCCTAACATGAGGAAAATTTTGGACTCAAAGATAGTCCCTTTAGGAGGTTCGACTCATTCTCTCTCCTAAAAAATGGGTCCGCTATGAAATTTTTACAAACAAACTCTAAATTTGTCAAACCTTGGATATTTAGAATGTACTTTTTGAGCTCTTTTAGTTGATCTATAGCATGCTAGGAGATATTCCATATTTCAAAAGATTCCAAATTGGTATGACCTCTTAATTGAAATATGAAGAATCTCATGGCATGTTGTAGATCAACAAAAGGAGCTAAAAGCATACATCCAAGGTTTGAAAATTTTGGAATTTATTTATAAAATTTCAATATGGCCCCATTTTTGAGGAGACAGAGTGAGTCAAAACCCCTAAAGGGCCCATTTTTGAGTTCAAATTTTTCCTAAGGGTTCAAAAGCCTAAATCAAGTCTCTCATTTTACCTAATTCTTCAAGAAATTAAAGAAAATCTCATATCCTCTCTAATTCTCATTGTAGAGAAAAATTTGAGGAAATGTCCCTAATATGATAGAATGTGCATGGCCTACCATGGAATGATGTAATCTAGTACTACCCCAAGTTTACTGATGGAAGTATTTTAGATCACATGTCAAAATTATCATATCTTCGCACCCAAGATTCCATATATAACTACTCAATTACTCAATGATTTGTCCTATAGAGAGTCACTCCCTAAAGTAATGATAATGCACATCCAAGTGCACCTTAATATGTTTAGTACATGCATGGAACACTAGGTTCCATATAGCTACCAATACACTCTAAGTGTTAATAAAAATGGTGGTGGGAGATGATTATTCACTATCCAAATTAGCCAAAATGCATTTGAGCCAAACACACTCAATCATAGCTATGAAACTTTATGTGTACTCAACTTCACAACTAGAAGTGGCCACAACAAGTCACTTCTTACTCAACTATGATATGCATGAGTCATCAAGCATAAAGTAAAAACGAATAGTGGATACATGAGTGTCATAACATCTAGCCAAGTAAAAAACTGAAAAAGTATGTAAACAGTAACGATCCCCCCTTCGAATAAAACAATCCAAGGTGATGCTAATAATCAAATAGTGAAAGATATACTTTACTAGTTGCCAATGCTTAGTGGGGCTATGTATAAACTTGCTCATATTTTAGATTTCAAACTAAATGTCAAGCCTCGTAATGCATACATAGATTAAGCATCCAATAGCATGCTAATAGGGTCGAAAGCTATCAATGCAATCTTAGGCATCATGAAGGCTCAACTTTAGACTTCTCTCCATATACTTGCAATCCTCAAGATCAAATCTTTTCAATAGTGTCTCGATATACTTTTTACATAAAGTTATACCTATATCATAGTACTTGAATTGAATGCTAAAAAATGATACAATAGGCCCAAATTTGACACATCACAATAAGAATTCAACTCAATTTTGAAATCAATAATATGGGTCAAGCTCATTAGGATGAGTTAGCAACAAAGCACCTATTATATAAACCACAATTATCAGAGATACATCACTCTTATATTTGATGTCTAAGGTGCTCAAAGTTGGACTATTCTAAAAACTACGACATATATCTTCTCATACCAAGCATGAGGTGCTTAATTTAGACCATACAATGCTTTTTAAACTCTATACACTTTGTTTTCTTACTCCTTTCGACAAAACTATGAGATTGAAAAACTTATACATTCTCACGCAAAGCACCATTTAGAAATGGAGCTTTAATTTCCAACTAAAGTACATTCCCACCATTATGAGTCATTAATAGATCAATGTTGCAGAATGTTCTCATATAGCAAGTGGCCAAAGAAAAGATTTCGTCAAAGTCAATGCCCTTCTATTGAGCATAACCCACAATTCTAGCCTTCTAGTGAGCAACACTATCATCTATCTTTCATTTCAACCTATAAGCCCACTTGATAAGAATGGCCCTTTTGCTAGGAGGCAAGTCATGGAAGAACCAAGTACCATTTTTGACAATGGTGTCATACTCAAATTACATAGCATCCATCCAATTTTTTATATTTTGTGCTTGTTCAAAATACACAAGCTCATTGTCATCATATATAATGGAAATAGATGATGCATAATGATGTTATACGTAAGAGGCACCATAGGAGCCTAAATGATTATGACTGAACAAAGGTGCATCCAATTTACTATCAAGCAATGTTTGCACAAGTCATTTTTACATAATCTCACGGACTATTGAATATCTACTCTCTTATTAAGAAGTCTAGGATTCACGTCTACGATAGAGATGGGGGCTAATTTATGGAATCATGATAAAGCTGTATAAGTTAAAAATTTGCCACTTTCGGTGCTACATTTGACTTTCCACCACTGAAAAGAGATAACAATGTGTTATATATATATTGTTAGCATATATCTGCCTCTTTTGGTACATGAAAGTAAAAGACTACACGACATCTTCCATAAGGATTAATATTGTTACTAACCAAAATATGCTTGATTTGTGGAGATATAAATTATAACCTTTTCCTTTAGAATCCTAAACAACAAAGATATATCATGCTACCTCATCATCTAATTTTTTGTTATTTAGACACTAATGCATAAGCCAAACAACTAGAAACACACAAATGAGCAACAAATGGCATTTTGTTAGCTAAGCCTCGAACGAAGTCATAAACTACAATGCATTGGTGGGACACTTGACTAGTACATAAAATACACACATAATGGTCTCAAGCTAAAAATTATGTGGCAAAGCTTGATTTTTTATCATCCATTATGCCATCTCCATGAGAAAGCTATTCTTTGTCTCAACTACACCATTTTGTTGTGGTATATATACACTATACATTGGTGTCATGTTCTACTAGAAATGCATTAGACTCTTTAGACATATATCCCCCCCCTTTCTCAGTATAAAGAGTATCCACTTTAGATCTTGACAAGTTTTTAACCATACATACAAATAGTTTGAAGCATAAAAGCACTTCAAACTTAGCTTTGAAAGGATACACCCATGCATGCCTAGAGTAATCATCAATAAAGGTCATGAAATATAGGTAATTACCAAAAAAATAATGTTTGCATTGGACCATAGATATCATTGTGTATAAGCTGCAACTTTCCAACAACTCTTATTGAACTATATTTAGAAAAGGAAGCACATTGTATTTTACCCAAATTACACCCCTCACAAATGCTCCTCAACTATTTGCGTATTGGGTTACTTGGCGTGTGTTTGTTTCAGTTGATGTTAGTCAATGAAGGTTCCTATTAAGCTTGATTGGTTTCATTAAGACTTACTTGGCTGTAACACTCAACTCCAACGAAGATGTGTTTTGCAAGTACCTCAAGACTAGGCAATGAAGACACTAGCACTTCAACAAGAAATAAATCTGAACTACAACTACATGTGCCATATCTTCCATACATCTACCATTATATTGACCTTTGTACAACCCATGATATAGCGTATGAGATGTATACTTGTATCACCACATCATAGATCAATCAGTACATATGTCATCCACAATTTTGACAACAATCAATTTAAACTTGGCAATGCATAAAATGATCACAAATTGTTTTTTATCTTTTGCACAAATAAAGTATCTAAATTTATAAAAGTACTACCATTAGTAATAGTCAACACAACTTTTCCAACTCTTTAATAGGCTGAGTAGTTATTAGCACATGTGATAGTACTATCCTTAGGGGTAAACTCACTAGAAGTGAACAAGGTATGTTGCGAAGTAATATGCTTAGTGCACCACTACCGAAGTACTACACATCTAAACCCCAATAGACATGTAAGAATTGTTTAGAGAAGGATCACAACTATGTTGTGTGCTAAATGTCCACTCTTTATCATACACAATATTTGCAAATTTTGCATCAGAAATAGAGGTAGCTACAACAACTATCATAGCCTCTTTCTTCCAAGCTTTTTTTGCATTGAATGTAGGATAGTTCACTTATTTACATTATCTCTTACCTTACAATACTTGCAACAGTTTTTACTATAACTTTTCTTCACATCCTTATCAACTTTCTTTGTCTAAAAAGTATTTGAAATTTTTCTCTTATAAGCAGAAAACACATTTTTTAAACTTTTTTTAATTAGGCATAAAATATTTATTATGTAATATGCATAAAGGTCATGTTCTTTAGATATTGTTATTCTTGTAGAAAAATGAAAACCAACTCAAAAAATGTCAACACATTGGGATTTCTTTCATCATCAAATGGAGACTAAACACACTGCACTACAATAGATATTGATAATATCGATGAAAAATAAGATGCAAATAAGTGTGAAAATGTTATGCCCCACCATCAGAATGATTTTCAGTAATTACTTTGATCTGTTTGTGTTGGTATATGTGTATCATGCATTCACCACCTCTCCCTCTACTACCTCTACTTGTTGGGACTTTCTTTTGTTTGTTTCTTTTTCTTCCACTAGTCCCAACAATCAATCTATTTAAGACGATCTAAGCTATTGTTACATGTATCATGTGCCTTTGAGCAAAGGTAAGATAGATGTCTCATAATGTGTGTCTACATGTAATCATCTAAAAAATGTCTATTTATATATAATCATTTGAGAATTTATCTAATGCTGATATCTATAAATAGTGCATGTATCCATATAATCTCATTTAAAAATCTATCTACAACATTTGTTGACAATCCTCATGAATAGTCCATATGATGTGACATTTTATATTGGACTCTTAGATGCTCCAACTATTACTATGTTGTGCTGCCTTTACATTGATACAACAACCTCACAGTCTATCAAGCATCCCAGGATGACTCTCTTCCCTTCCTTGTTCATGATTAGATGAGCTATATGGTTGTTGATCATGTACAACTTGGGGGGTTCACTATATATAAATTCTCTATATAACGTGCGTTCATGGCCTATTTATAAATATCCTAATCTGTGAATTTTTCTTGAATAAAACACAACCCTTTTCTATTCCATTTGTAAGTAACCCCTTTATATGACACCCTTCTGATGTAAGAAATGTATAAAAATGGTGTTTTAAAAACCCCTTATTTTGAACTCACGTTATATATACATATATTCATGAGTGACCCCCCCCCCCCCCCCCCCCCCCCCCCCCCGAGATGTACAAGAAGCTAGAAGGAGTCATGGGTGTCCTAGGTGGTTGTGATATAGAAGCACTACAAGGGGGTGGCATGGGGGGTTAGTGACATTGACGGTATGCGACACCCAAATGTCACTATATGCGTCACATTGCGACATGCTTAAGGACACAATATGTTGCATTTTTATGTCGCTTATACGACATCTTATATGTTGCGCCATATGCAATAGCGAGCATCGCTTAAGTGACTCTTGAATTTTAAAAAAAAAATTGCACGGACGACTGAGCTCTCACTCCTCACTCCCTCACACACACACACACACACACACACACACATTTGGTCTCTCTTTCTCTTATATACACATGCACTTGCTCTCTCTCTCTCTCTCACACACACATACTTGCTTTCTCACTCTCTCTCGCCCTTATGAACATATACACTTATTCACACACACACACACACACACTCTCTCTCTCTCTCTCTCTCTCTCTCTCTCTCTCTCTCTCTCATTCACATGCAAACACAAAGGAGTATAAAACAGACCTACTCTCATATAGAACAACAAATACATCGATCACTTACGCAAGACACAACATGGAACATGGTACATACTTTCTTTTTTCTCTATTGATCAGGGCTTTTTTTAAAAACATTCTATAAAAAATGAGACGATTCACAAAACTTAAAAAAATACTTTATCAAATGTAAAATGATTCACAAGTTCGAAACTAATTAGATATATATAAATCAAAATATATACAATGTCATGGGTATGTCATGGAATATGTTACACAAGTTTGATCAAGTATGTGAAAAATAGTGGGAGAGGGGAGCTAGTGATCATATGCACTATCCAATGTGCTCTCTGCATCTCCATGGGGCCTCAGTGGCTCTAGAGGTACTTTCACCACATCAGCTCGGGTCCGCTCCTCATTTATCCTCTTGTCCTCCGCCTCCTCTCTCAGATGACAACATCCATATTTGTAAGGTGTCCACTAGCATCATCTAGGACACGTCTTAGCAGTCCATCGGGAAGGATGTCTACAAAGCTCCGCCTGGCACTCCCATGGAATGTTACGGGATTTGCGATCTAGGGCTTCCCGCGTCTGCCACGTAGCGGAAGCATTCTGGCCATCCCCACTTAGGATCGACCGGAATTAGGGTTTTTCCTGATTGGTCATTACCTAACAGCAACTAGCATCGGACCCAAGTGAACTACTTTATGCAGAAACGCCAGGTCCGAAGCGGATTCACGCTGCACTCGGTTCAAAGAGAATGGGAAACGAGAGGGATGCAAAGCTCAACCTCTCTGCCATAAGGCATAGTCCCATTCCGTTCCCCTAAAACAGCGTAAATCGGTTAAGACATAACTCTAGGTCAACGCTTTTGTTGTTCTGTCCTTTGACGATCATCCCGCTGTTCTTCAAGATTTGAGAAAAGTTCTCGGCCTACCGGGACCACCCAACAGTAGGACGACCCATGGCCCATCCTCCGCACTTTCCTCGGTTTGTTTTAGTTATGTAATTATCTAACACATTAATTTGGACATGTAACAATCGGCTTCTTTAATTAATCCATTAAGCACTGGTTCCTTCACGTAATCTTATCACGTGACATAGAAAAACAATATCAAACAAGTTCTTTATTAACATATCATCAAATTTATCTTTGAAATACAAGGAGTTTCGCCCGTAGGCTTGTCCATAATCCGCCCGAAGACTAACCAGTAATCCACAAGGAACACTATTCTAAGTTTCCGCCCGTAAACTAGTATGCGGGCCTCAAGATCCAATCCCGAGTCACATTAGCCTCTTGTGCAGGACCCGGAAGGCGAGGGATTTACGGCCAGAGCCCCCCCTGGCACCCAAGCGTCCTCCTGCTCCAAGTAGAGCTCAACGGAGAGACCTCTCACGGCGGGTTCAGTCCATGTTCCCGGCGCGGTCAACAACCCCCTTGGTTAGGGTCAGGCAGGCATCGAGGGTAACTGAAGCTGCCTCTCCCTTCAGGCCTTCAACCTGAAGTATATATATTCATTTAATTTGTAATTCATAAATCAAAACAGTGCTCTAAATTCTCTAGCAAGCACAAACACTTTCATTAACCGATCTTGTTATTGGCAGACTGCTAAGGAATGATTCCTTCCTTTCGAATGCATCAACACTCGTTCCAGGGTGTCTTGCAACTTGGCAAGATCCCTTATATTCTGGGTTAGGGTGTACCCTATTAACCCAACTTGGTCAACCCTAAAGTTCATTGGATACTTTAGTTTTCGGTTTTTAACTTTCCTTATTTAGAAGGATATCAAAGAATACATCCTTTTGCAAGATAACTTGCGTAAGGATCCACCATCCTTGCTGAGGGTATTTAACCTTCCTTCTTGTGAATCAATCACAAGTCCATATGACTTCGTACTTGCTACGCAAGTCCTGCATTGTAATATACGATGAAACAATCCATTTTAATTTCTTTAAGCTGATGTTTGTCAGACCTAGGATCTCTTTTTAAGAACCTCAGGGACAAACCCTAGTTCTTTTTTATTTACAATTTATCGACCCTACAATTAGGGAAGGTAGTCAAGTGTTTAAGGTATAAACGTTTCTTGGTTTTTAAATCATTTCCAAGATATATTTCGCAGTATAGGTATTTCTAGGTTTACATTAATTCGGTTATCTTTTAGAAGGTAATATTGAGATCACCTCGGCACGATTTGTTATCCTTGTGACAATTGATTTTTTAGTCCTAAACTTTAATGCTTTGAGGTTAGGTAAATTCAATTAATCTTCCTTTTTCCTTGCAAATGAAACTCATGCCAAATAACAATCTTTTCCTTGCTAAGATATGTAGTTAGTAATGATAACTTCCTAGAGTTCAAGCAACGTAAGAAACCTTACATGAATTTTCATGTTCTATGATGATTCGTTGCAAAAAAAAAAAGAATAGGGGTTAATAGTGCAAGATATAGTTTTTATACTTTGAAGATTTAACCGAAATATACTACTATAGTAGGTAGATAATCTTGCTCGTAATTCATTTCAATGCATGATGCTATTTGAAGGAAACTATGTTTTATACATGATCATTTTTGCATGTTCAATTAAACTAAACTCCTTCATCGTAAATAACTAGGACAAAATATATCTTATCCCTAACAATTCATCTTGCATGATTGAATTAAATCCGATTTAAAAAACCAAGAAGGAAAAACCTGGTTTTGGGGTGAGATATCCACATGGATACTGGGAGATGTCCCTCCCGCAGCTACTCCTTGGACTTTCTTAGGCGGCATCGCAGATGTAATCCTTCAAACGTGAAGGCAGCTTTTACTCTCCTTTTCGGATTTCCACCACTGCTTCAATACTCTTCTTCTTTGAGGAACTTACGAGGGAATGGGTGCTTAAATCTCAGGTGGGAGTATAAACCCACTTGGAGGAGGCTTGTGGAAGCCCACAAGGAAGGATTAAGGGCTTGCAATATGAAAAGGGCTTATAGGACCCTAAGGTATTTCATGGGGAAAAACCACGGGGAGGAATTTTAAATCCCGGGGAGGGTGGAAAAATAGGTTATAAAACCCTTCAAGAGGAAGGCCTATTAAAACCACGGAGAGGCTTAATGGGTTTTGAGGCCAAGGGGAGAGGGGCTTAAACACGGGTTGGGGTTTAGTGGCTCTACGAAAAGGGGTTAAGGATTCAAAAAAAAAAAAAACCCGGGGGGGGGGGGGAAGGGGAGGGGAGGGGGGAAAAGAAAGAATAATGGGGACACGGGGGAAATAAAAAGGGGCTTAGGGGGTGTGTTAAAAGGAGTATGGGGGGTGAAAGGGAAAAAGGATTATGAGGGGGGTGAAAGGGTAAAAGGAATATGAGTATAGGAAGGGGGGCTTAGAGGAGCCCCCCCTTAGAAGCTTCAAGAAGCTTCTATAGGATCACAAGAGCCACGTGGGGGGGGGGGGGGGGGGGGGGGGGGGGGAAATTTGACACGACGATGGGGGGGGGGGGGGAGTGGAAGTTTGCAGCCGGCATATGAATATGGCACTCATGGGGAGAGAGGATAGAGGCGGCAGCGCAGCGTTCAGGAGTGGTCCTTCCTCCTCCTTCAGTGGTGAGATGAACGGGCAATGGCTTTGTCCTCCTCTCTCATGACAGATGGACGTCAGGTGGCAGCAGCATCTTCCTCGTCCTCTCACGATACCATAGCACACCCCTTCTTCTCATGACTCTCCCTTATTTGTATAGGGGAGGGGAGGGAATCCTATATTTTTGATATATTACAATATTTGTCTCACCATGAATCTCCTGCATCAATAAAGGTCAAGTATTGACACAATTAACAAATTGAACTATTAAGAATACTTGAAAAAATATCTAAAAGTAATAGAATGGATACTCACAAAAGGCTGTGCTAGAGAAAACCTCCTATAAAGGGCTCTGTACCCCTCAAAAATCACTGTTTGAATCTCTCCTGTCGTCATCGGGGGACGACCGTAATCTTTGGTCTGTTCAAAAACAAATCCAAAGTTAGATTATTTTGATTATTAATTTGCTTTATTCTATGCTTCTAATTACATAAACAATAAAAACCTATGGCATATGCTTACAAAAGTAGCAACAAAACCATCTCTCCCCATGCAACCCAGGTGAGATGTATGTCTGCTCGAGACTTTGGTCGCCACTGCTGCCTCTTATGTCAGTTCATTAAAATCAAAGGACAAATTATATTATACAATTTTAACTCTATAGGAATTTTGAAGTGAAAATACTTCAATTAAGTGATTTAAAAAAGTACTCTCTGTTGTGGAAATGTCACTCATAAATGGTACTCTCGATGGAAGGACATCCATGACTCCTTGAGAAATCTAGCATGCCTCTTGTCTACTAGGATCATGTGCATACCTCCTGGTTGTGTTAAAAAAAAGAGTGTCAATATACTATTTTGATTTTGTATTTCTCACACTAGCATGCGCACTCTATTTGTAAGTCAATGAATAAAAAAGATCACCACCAAGTTTATTCTCTTTTATCTCTATTTATGTAGATTCAGATTCCTCTCATACATCATCACCTCCGCATTACAGTCATGATGATGGTCATGCGACATTCGTAATTCTAGAGAGTGCTCCTTCACGTGAATCAAAGTCTTCATCTTATTATGAGGAGGAGTGAATTCTATGTTGTTGTGATAGATGTCGAGGCTCGTATTGGAGGAGGTGATGCCAAAGTCATTCCCATGAGTTAGAATATGGTGTTTTTGTTCATGGACCAACGCCAACACAATGACATCGGCCTATGGTCAGTGTTCTTTACATGCTATTTACATTATTTTCATTTTTGTAAAATGTACATATTAGTAATCATCACATTATACATGTAGGAATATGCAACTTCATTTCATGGTGAAGATGACATGTATGACCGAGATGCTCATCATTCTCGTATGTGGCTTGGTCATGCAATCTAGGAGCTGCAACTTGATATCTTGCAACAACCCCTACCTCTTGGCCTTGAGAGTGAGGTGTCTCACGATTATGCATTGCCTGATCATCTACGATCTCTTGTATAGACATAGGATTGCAGACTCTACGTGGGATGGCAAGGAGGATCACTTCCTAGAGACGAAGAGACTTTTAGCTTTTGGGGTGCTCGCTACACAATAGCTCCTAGTATTCTAGATGGAGTACATGGCCTCTTCATTGCACAAGACATACAAGTTACACTCGATTCAAAGGTGACACTTATGTGCTTTTGCGGACCCATATATGGATGGGGTCCATAGCACCAATTAGTGCGGCATACTTTGAGCATGAGCACTTACGGTATGTGCCTCAATGCAGCCTCTCTTTCTTCAGATAGAGGCATTAATCATGCTCAAGGACATAGACTTTATGTAGATGGGAGCCACATTCAGAGCTTGAAGTGATGAAGAGGATGAACGTGGTCGAGGATGAAGTTCTCTAGCTCCCTCTATCTCTATATGGTTTTGTCTAGAGTATTGGAAGGATTTGAAGATTTGTCATCTTTTTGATCCTATGCATATATTTAAGAACGTAGGACACTCGTTATGGAAACATCTCATTGGTTTGAAGGACACAGAGCAAGCCAAAAACAACTTAAAGGATCAAAATTGCAAGCGTGATTTATGGCCTTGAGTCAATGAAGAGACAGAAAGAAAATAGTATGCACATGCACCATGGGTGTTAACCCCCACAAAGATTTCAATAATCAATCGGTGGATACGGTCTATTTAAACACCCACAGCATATGGTGCATCATTGCAAAACATATTTACTGTGGATGATGCAAGTCTTTCCAACTTGAAAACACATGATTGGCATAATGTCATCAAGGTAACTCTTACTTTTTTCAATCTGCAGCTCGTTGTTGTCTTGACAAGTCATTTGATTGTATTGTAAAACAGACGTATGCAACATGTCCTTCCTCTTGTCATCGATGGTTGTCTGACGAGTGGTGTTTGCAACATTATCTATTGCTTGGGGAAGCTCGCAAGGTACGTCGACAATTTGCACATGCCTATATCTATGCTTGGAATGGGATTTCACTTAGTGTTCATCTATTTTTTCAGATGGATCACATCCAAGGAGATAGATGTGTTGTCAATAGTGCAAAAGAAAAGGGAATGCATTGAGCTCCTTTGCCTAACAGAGAAGGAGCTACCATTTGACATTCAAGTCCACGTACTAATCCATTTGGTGGATGAGATAGAGATTGCAAGTGTTGTAAGCACTCGTTAGATGTTTTGGGTAAAGAGGTTCCAAAGAGTGCATGTACTACCTTACCAAGTACCTTGAGCATGTTGATCAGGATGCTCCTCTCATAGATGGACAGTGGATAAGCCCACTACACTATCATATGAGGTATTATGTGGTAAGGTCATTCCTTTCAAGGTCTCATACGAGGAATGTACGAACTTGTCCGCATTTTTTATTCACAACTCACAATGTATGGAACCGTGAAGTAGTTTGCAATGCACAAAGAAGACAAGGAGGTCAGAAATCTAGCAAGACAGAACCTCCCTCAATTCTTTCATGGTTATCCCACCGTATTAGAGATGGAATCATGGAAGGGGAAGACACAAGGATGATCAAAGAGAGATTGGATTTGGTTGTGATAGAGATGTAACCTTTCTTTTTTTCATGTACCTATATTGAGTTGTCTGTAACCTTAGTGATGTAACTTAAAGTTGACATATTTCATTCTTGCACATTTAGGTACATAGTTACAACAATATGTGGGCATATGGTCAACATCTTTGAGTCAACAGAATTGATTGACTGCGTCAAATCCAAGATTCTTGCATTATCTCTTCTTTTAGCCAACAATCATGTGCAAGCGCACAAGACACAAATCTTATTGAAGAGGAGCTCGGCTATGTGGGAGCCATAGTCAGTATTTATGAGCTCTGATACTGTATTTGGAAGAGGGTAATTTCTAACAACAATAGTACGTTGACAATCTTTGCTTTAGACATCCTTCTAAGATGGTGCAAATATTGCATGTTAACAGGTTGTGTTGAAGGTTGACTAGTTTTGTGTTGAGTACGAAGGGGCTGGAGCCACAATGAGACAAGAGCCCTTTGGGTTTTGGTTAGTTGAATCTTTAAAGCCATTATGGACGACACGGGAACCATACATATTACTGGCACACTGTGAACAATATTTCTTCTATGTTGCCCCAGATTCTCACAGTCCATGGAGGCAAGTTGTGCCTATCAATCCTTGAGGATGACGGGTGTTTTGACACCACCTGCGGGGAGGTAGACTAAGAGAGTCTACAAGAGGGTGACTCAACTTCTACATAGCCCCATTCACTCACAACATTAGCACAAGAAGAGCACCAGGAAAAGTGAGCGACAATGATGCAACAGATGATGAGACGGAGGGTCTTGCCTTGGAGTTGGACTTTTAGCCTCCTGTAGAACCTCAACCATTGATAGCTTTGCTAAACCACTCTTGCTCTTGATGTACAACTCACAAATGAGGAGCTTCAAGAGACAAAGAAAAATGAAGAGATTGACCTGATCATTGATCTCTTTCCAAACCATGCTTGAATCGTAAAAGCCAAGGTATTATATCAAGTGTTTTGTCTTGATCATTTCGACCACTTTCTTAATGATTGCAGGAAAATCAAATTGGTATCAACTGACCCTAATGGTAAGACCTAACACATTTTTCCATTGATCATATTCATTCTTTCATTGCTCTCTTTGAATCTTACTAACAATGGGTGGGTTGGGTGGGGAGTCTTGTGGATGATAGCCATCTATGGCTAGAGTTGGGGTTCGATTCCCCATAGACTCAATCTTGTTTGTTTGAACACGTTTTGAAGATGCATCAGTACCCTATCACCGAGGTAGGATGTCCCAGCCTCTCTCTTGCCCACCTTATTTTCTCATAGCATTTGATTTCATATATATATATATATATAGTTGGAGGTACTAACCATGCATGGTCTCGTTGGTGTCTCAATAGCCAAGCCATGTTGCACAACACCCTCTTATGGCTCCATCTGGTACCAAACACATGCTCTAGGTGAGTGAGGAAAACAAATATGCCGAGCTCTACCTAATCCCTACATTACAACAAAAATGAATTAAACCAACATCCTAATGTTTTGAATCATTAAAGCAAGCCAAACATACATACGCCCATAGAACATGCACTCTAGGCATGTAGGTCTCCAGTAGTGAACGGATGCGTCGATGGAAAAGACATCCGCCTCTGACGGGTACAACCCGTCCTTCGGTGTCAATGTCACAAGTGACCCCTAACTCTCCAGTGTAGGTTCTGAATGGTGGTTGATGTGCTGCAGGGCTCTCTCACAGGGTGGCAGACACCTGGGAGCCCGAGTGCTCCCTAGAAGCCATCGTTGTAGACGTAGATGTGGTGGCAAAGGTCCGGCAACATTGCCATCGTGGAGGCTTGCTACAAGTAAGAAACAACACAAGATAATTAGTCATACATTCATAGGATCTCATGCTAACCTAAAATAGAGGGGTAAGTTATCTAACTGTGTTGTCTCAATCTCTTGCAGAGTCACAACCCCATCACCTAGTGGCTGGGTAGTGTCTGGAAAGGGAGTCAATGTAGTGTCTGCAAGGGGAGTCCTAGTAGCATCGACAAGTTAGAATTTGGTCCCTAAACTTATTATATAAAATATAAAACACTTGATTCCCTACGTAAGAGCTAATCAACACCTGTATGCTCCTCCTGCACCTCGTCCTACATGTGGCTCTTGAGAAGAGCCATCATCAAGGTGAACTGGCCTCAAAATCTGTTGGAGGCAAGAACTAACGTTACATCCAGCTCCGCGTCGGGGAGGCACTCATAATCTAGCCAATCCTCTACTATCTGCTCTCTGGGGATGCCGCTTGCCCCACAAGATAGTCCTCAAAGTGATCAACAAACTATTCCTGGAAGAAGCCATGTATGTAGATGACATGTTTTCAAAAACAAAAAAAAACGTAACATGTCAATATAAGAAAAAAAAACTAACACATCATGTGGCAATGAGGACAGGATCCTATTCCAGGTATTCATATTCACTTTCAGGTATGTATGTATGTATGTATGTATGTATGTATGTATATGTATGTATGTATGTATATGTATGTATGTATGTATGTATGTATGTATGTATGTATGTATGTATGTATGTATATGTGTGTGTGCGTGTGTGTGTGTGTGTGTGTGTATGTATATGTTTGTATGTATCTATTGATTCACACAAACTCTCTCTCTCTCTCTCTCTCTCTCTCATATGTCCGTCCTCCAAGAGATGGTAGTCTAACAGTAGGGATGACAGTCCGGCATGAATGCTGACATGAAGGAGCTGCTCTGAAGGGTCACGTTTCTACATAGGGGGACACCCATTGTCTTGCAGGGTTAGGTCCATACACAAGGAGATAGATATTGTCTTGGAAGCTGCAGATGTATTGGCGGTTGTTTAGGGGTCTCTGCAGGGTCAACATGGGGTTGTGTAAGGTACAAATGCAAGCACATTGATTGGATGCCTTGGATTGTGAGACATCATAGACTACTGATAAAGAAACCAATGGACATGAGACCAAACTTGACACAAAACCAATTGGGCTAACCATAGGAGGCACTGAATTAGAAGGACAATACAAGACACCCACTAAGAACTAAAAGTTCTACTACATAAAAAACAGAAGGAGAGCTCGTGAAAATGCCACTCCCACAAGCGCCAAGCGATGGACAAAGATGCAAAGGCTGATTGCAAAAAATGGTTTGGATGATATGAAAGCCCTCATAAGAGCTGAGATTGCAACAACATGTATGCCACCGATTGACAAGGTGTCAAGTGACATGAATGCAATGCATGAAACATGGGGAAAGGAATTGAATGCTAAAATGTATGCAAACCTAAAAGCATGCATGAGGGTGTGTGGCAACATGCAACAAAAAGTCATGAACGACATGGATACAAAGTAAAAAGACATGTATGAAAAATTGCAAGACATTCACGAAAGAACTAAATGATGCTGCAGAAACAAATGGAAAATCATGCTCTAATAGTTGGGATGCTGAAAAATATAAAGAAATCAAGGCTCACTTGCAAATGGATATGATAGATAACTTGAACATGGAAAGGGATGCTTGGAAAGTAGATATGGATGCATTGAAAGTTGATACAAATGCACGCATAGGAGCCAAGGACATGGAGATTGTTGAACTCAAAAGGCAGTTAGAGTCATGTAAGAATGAATTAGGGACATACAAGTCAATGATGGATGCACAAACAACAATGCCGGATGCACCAAAATTAAAGAAAGAGGTGGAAAGTTTAAAAAAAGGCATGTACACATGGGTGAATGTGGTAGAGGGAGCTCAAATAAAGTAGAAAATGTTCAGCAAATAGTGAATGAAAATGCACAATGGATTGAGGTAGTTAAAAGAAACAAAGAGATGCCTTAGAACAAAGTAAAAATGATGAATGCAACACCAGAGGAGGAACCAAAGAGAAAACTCTGTGCATTGTGTATACGTGTGGTGGGATGGGCTAAAAAAGAAACCCCCAAGAGGATGCCAAAACACTTTGTGCTAAGATGGGTGCAGAAGAGACACACATTATAGATGCTTGGAGGATAGGTGATCCAAATGACAAAAGAGGTCAGATCCTCATGCTAAAATTTGAGGACATGGATAGCAAAAGGGCCTTCTTATCAAAGAGAAAGCCTTTGAAGGGCGGAGAGATTTATCTTGATGAGGATCTCACACCGCACAGTTGGAGAATATGAGGGCTAGCATGCCAAAAGTATTGTAGGCATGTAAAGAAGGCAAGTATGCTTTGTATAGAGATGGCAAAGTAGTCATAGTAGAATGGAGGTCACAATGACAGTACGAGGTCTATGAGATGCTAAAGATGTCCCTTTGGAATTGTAATGGTTCAGTGAGACTTGATGTAGGTTATTTTGAGCATAATTTTTGTGGGAAAGACATAGCTATGTATACATAGACACATCAATGTATAAATTCTAGATTATCACATGTTGTGGGATACAAATGGGAGAGTATCTATAGACCTCAACTGCATAGACTAGGAGGAACCAAGGGGTCAGGTGGGCTGGCTATTCTTTATTGTGAGAGCCTCCAATACAGGATCCACATGGTTTCACGAGATGTGCATGCTAGATATATGTGGGTAAGGCTAAGGATAGGGCACTTGAGGGATCTATATGTTGCAGTATGTTACTTCCCACCTGTCTCTTCAACATTTTCTCTTAGGGAGGGATCACCATTTGAAGTCCTACATGAGGATATTATGAGATGTGCAACTAGTGGGGACATACTACTAGTGGGAGACTTTAATGCTCAAACAAGAAGTGAGCAATCCACCTTTTATGATACTGAACATGAAATGTTTAAGGAATTGGCATTGGATGAACTAAGGCTTGTTAGGACATCTCAAGACAAGGAGGTGATAGCATATGGATCCCATCTGTTAGCTTTAGGAAGCGCTCACAAATTGGCTATATTCAATGGCCTATTAAGATGGCCGGGGGTGGATGCATTCACTTGTTGGAACATAAAAAAAGGGGTCAGTATTGTGGCCTATTAAGATGGTAGGGGGTGGATGCTTTCACTTGTTGGAACATCAAAAAAGGGGCCAGTATTGTGGACTATGTAATGGGCTCACCAATGTTAATCCCAAAAATTAAGCATTTTGAGATATTTGATACGCCGATTGGTATAACAGTTGACCATGTGATCTTAAAATTTACTCTAACATGTGGTTAGAGACAAGAAACATGCACACATTACACACATTCTCACATTATGAATTTCTAGAGCAAACGTCGCATATCTATATTGATGCAGTACGAGATGGCTTACGCCAGCTAGACCAACATGAACCACTGGAAGATGTCACTAGATCTCTAGCAAAGGTTTTACATGCTATAGCTTCAGAGGCATTCTCATGTAAGATGGGCTCTACAGCAATATGCAGATGTATTGCCCCTCAAAATGCTTGGTATGATGATGAGTGGAGACAGACTAGGACCCGCCTATAGAGGGATATTACACTAGAGACATGCACACACAAACAAGCAAGGGATATCTTTCATCGACTTGTGCGGAAAAAGAAGAGAGATTATTTAGCCAAACTAGAGTTAGAGATGTATCAACTCTTTTTGAGCAGAGACAACAAGAAGGCATGGATGAAATTTCATGGAGACAACCCCCAATTCAGTTGACATCACCTATGGTATGTCATGAACATGCTAGGGCACTATATGATGTTCCATCACAAGAGCAGATACCCTGTACATCAAACTCTAGGCCAACACAATGTGGTTTCTTTACGAAAAAGATGGTGAGATATTCCATTTGGAGGTTGAAGAATGGGAGAGCACATGATGAAGATGGCCTTGCGATGGCAGAGCATTTTGCACATGCATGTTATGCATTGGCCTCTATCTTGGCGAATCTCTTCAATAGAGCCGTATGTGAGGGGTTTCTAGTAAGTTGGTGTGACCACACAATAGTGTTGATTTTTAAGAGTGGAGATCCATTGGTGTGACCACACAATAGTGTTGATTTTTAAGTTGGTGTGACCACACAATAGTGTTGATTTTTAAGAGTGGAGATCCATCGATCGCTAACAACTACTGTACTATTATGATTCGGCATATGCTAGCAAAGATATATGCCTCTATTGTGGAACATGAGTTGAGTTGGTGGGCTGAAACAAAGAAAATATGATTTGCAGAATCGTATGCTTCCGCTGCAAATACAACATGCTAGACCATATATTCACACTAAGGGCCTTGATTGAGGAGGGACGATCATAGAGACAAGAAATCTATTGTTGCTTTGTGGATTTTTACAAGCCTTTTGATATTGTACCACATGCAAGACTCATGCAAAGGTTGTGAGACATTGGGGTCCCAGAGCATATGTAGGGGTGCATATATGCATTGTGTGAAACTATAACAAGGAGAGTATGAGTGCCTGGAGGTACAATAGACTCAATGTCTAGCACGGTTGGTGTAAAGCAAGGTTGTCCCCTCTCTCCTCGCTACTATGTGGAATGTACATTGATGAGATTTTTTATTACATACAAAGATGGGGTGGTATGGGAGCTAGCTTGGCTGGGATACAAATACCAATTTTGTTATATGGAGACGATATGGTGCTCATCTCAAATTCACCTGAGGGACTACAACAACATCTAGATGCATTGCATGTGTTCTATGAAGATAAAGATCTCAAGGTTAATCTTGGAAAGACTAAAATTATGATCTTTAACACCTCATTAACTTGGGTGACACGTTCAGAGCATCACTTATGTATGAGAGTCAGCCTGTGGAAATGGTTAGACAATGTGTATACCTTGGGGTCACTTTCAAAGGGCCATAGTTTTCATGGAAGGAAACTTTGGAGGCTAGGGCGTATGCAACTTTGGGTACCCTAGAGCGATAGTGTTCACACATACAGTTTCAAGAGCCTCGTACCAAATTGTGGCTTTTTGACACTTTAGTTATGCCCACACTACTCTATGGGGCAACCATTTTGGGGCCCAAGCCTTTATCATACTAGACGGATGCCACTTATGGACTGTGATGGACCAGAACCACAACATTATGATGGTTGGGAGCATATGGAAAGACCACTGGTCATGATGATAGCACATATGATAAGGGCAAGAGCCTTGGTACCACAGGAGATTATCCGAGAATAATTGGGCACTGTGCCCATGGTAGTTGAGGCATTATTCCAAGCAATTACTTTCCTCTAGAGAACATGGCAGGTCCCTAAAGATCGATACCCTAGACTAGCCATGGAGTCTTCAAGAGAGCTTGCAGCAAAGGGAGATAGACAATGTTGGTATGCACATATGAGCTCTAGCTGAACTTAAATAGCATGAGTACAGATAGATTGCCACCGTTCGATTATAGGCTTGATTTCCCTACTTTCAGTCTCAGTCGTGTAGAGCTGAATAGTGTGATCAAAGAAGATATCACTAAAGTGGAGACAGGAAGAATTTGGTCAAAGCCCCCTTTCCCATTAGGCATGAAAATGGCACAATACCAATGCCACTGCTTGCAACTCTCTCGTGATGGTTTCATAGTGAGGCCGAGATACATGGATACTCAACTCTCCCATGGACTCCGAGTTGCTATTGGTTAGATTTGCACAGCATCGCATCAATTGTTATTGATTGAGACAGGTTGATGGAGCCGTATTGTAGCCAATGAGAGGATGTACCATCTTTGTGGATGGGAGCTAGAGAGAGAGGAGCACTACATCCGCAGATGTACTGTATACTATGATATATGAGACCGCTATCATTGCCTCTTTAAGGAGGGCTTTGGACCACTAAGATGGGTGATGGACTATGAGGACCAAAGTTGTTTGGGTCTTTCTTATTGGAGCTCTAGCAGCGCAGAGTAGTATTGTTATTGGATAGGAGGCGATCCCAGCTTCATCCACCCCTCTAGAGAGCAATTACAAACTTTTTCAGTGTAGCTAAACCCCCAGCCGCTACTACCACCCCAAACATTACATCTCCTACTGATAGGCGTCATCGAGGGGCATCATCAAGCGGCATCACAGCTGACAGAACTATATCATTATGCAGAGCACGATACCCTAGAGTACCTAGTCAGTGACATAGGCATGCCCATATGTGTCACATTCACATCACGATTGCTCATCACAGATGCACAATGGCGCACTGAGGTAGTCGAAGGTAGCTTGCAGAGTCTTGGTGGATTCCATAGACTGAGGAGGAGATACTCTTTTGATATTTTTAAACCTAGTTTTTTCAGCTTTTTCATCTTTTTTAGTTCTCCATACTTCTCATACCTTTCACCCAAATCCACCATGTAGACCTACACATTTATCTCTCTCTCTTCTTCTCTTATGAGAGATGATACTAGTTGTATTGTCTATGGTCTCATAGGCCATTCTGGCCTTTTAGAGATTTTAATAGATCTTATCTTGTCTTATCTCTTATATATATATATATATATATATATATATATATCTCTTTTCAATTCATATCAGGTGATGGGTCCTAGGGTGTTTGACCATAGTATGTTGCAATGTTCTTGTGAGAAGACAATTACTTGGAATGTCTTTGAGGTGCGCGTAGGGCGGCAGGGGAGGTGGGGCATGGCTGGAACAATCACACACACACACACACACACAATGTGGTGTGTGTGTGTGTTGGGGGGGGGGGGGGGGGGGGTAGGGGAAAGAGTGTGTGGGTGGGTAAGGCTCTCTCTCGCTCTCTCGTGGGCTAGGAATTGACCCACCCCACGAAGAAATTAACGACACCGTCACTTAATCGACACCATCCATATTGCAAATGTCGGTTAACGTGTCGCAATTATGCATCGCTTAAGCAACTACATTTGCAACGTAAAATTGTGCCACTTATACGATGACACTTCGAATGTCGCTTAAGCCACGTCTACTAAAAAGTAAAAATTTTTAAAAATGGGCTTCACATAGGTGATGCCAAAGCTTTGCTTAAGCGATGCTTGTCATTTCTTGATGTGTCTCTCTAACACCCCCTCTTTCTTCTAGTGAAGGCTTGTACTAGAAGGGGTGATCACTAATTACTAGGCTCTCTAGGATGTTATATCCAAACACAACTAGCTCATAAGCCATAGTATCGATGATATGGAGAGTGAGGATATGGTCAGGGGTGAGGTGACTAAGACAAGGATCCTAGGTTGAGTGCTCAAGGGGGCTCCTCATAAATATATATGTATATCATGTGGATTCAACATAAGAGATTTTTCAAATACCATTTTTACACATTTTTTATATACAAACAAGTGGCATATGAAGGGATTAGTTACATATTGAATAGAAAAGGATTATGCATTATTTTAAAAATTCACAAATAAAGGTATTTGTAAATAGGCTTTGAATGCATCTAGTATAGAGGAGATACATATAATACCCCCCCCTCCTCGAGGTTGAGTGTGGCATAAAGGCCATCCTAGAAGTAGTCTCTAATACAAGAATCGAAGAAGGCTTTGTTGGTTGTCCCCCCTATGATGCTAGGGAAAGGAGGATCTGTTGAGCTCAGGGTTGTCACTATGATGATGAGATACTGTCATTATCTCTAGAAGAGTTTCAGCAACCACAGCTGCAAGACTAATGGTGACTAACAAGGACATGACTACATCCACTCTATATTGTGTGAGCCAAGCACTTTGACTTTGATTGAAATGTCGATCATGATAGTCTTTGCTCTATTCTCTTGAGGACTCATTGTATTTTATCAATGTCCATGCCCTCCATAAAAGAGAATATCTCATCATCGGTCGTGTTATATTGGCTCATAATGGTTGTTCTAATCAAAACTTGTCAAAATAAACAAACATGTATATTTAGATTTTTTCCTCTCTACCTATCTATGTCTTTGCCCTCCTCTCTCTCTCTCTCTCTCTCTCTCTCATTTGTATCTATATCAATGTACTATCTCTATACCATTTTCTCTTTCGCTTGTAAGAAATGTTAGAAATGTAGTATGTCTACGATACATGTAAGTCTACATAGCTACACTTGAGTTTGATTAAGTATGCAAGTTTGAGTATGACATGCTATTTCCACACACCACCAAATTGATCCCTTGCAGTGCATAACCCTATTGCAAAACACAAACTAACCCATACTACCCATAGGAGTTCATCTTTAGAGAACAAACACTAAATATAGCATTGTCCATCTCACCACTGTAAAACTCAACACTTACACCCACCTATTCAGCACTATATTTTGATTATACCTGCTTAAATCGAAGATTGGCTCTCACAACACCTTCTCGATTTACTAGCATTACTAGAAATGTTTCAAAATGTTGGCATATGGTATGCAAACTATCCATGACCTTCCCTATCTTTTGAAACTAGTGTGACTAGCCAACCAACAACTATTTCCTCACATTTTCCCTTGCACCTACACTAAAAAAACCCACCCTTAGTAGTAGGAGTATTACTTCGATATCATAGAAATATAATTTCTCAAGTGTCTTGGACCAAGGTTCCAATAATCTTAAATTTTTAAACCTATTGGAATGAATTTGTATGTCTATTTCTTGTTGGCCATATTTGATATGAATTGATTCGACATTTTGTCCCATTTAAGCTCTCTTATCCCATATGCTATACCTCTTGCACATAATCAATTAGATGTGTATTACAAACTTGTTTGCATCTTATAGTATGGTTATATATGCTAGCATAGAAATTATAACTACTTACATGCATTCATAAATGTGCTACAAATAGTTATGTAAATATGTTAAGGATTCCTAAGGTCTACTATTGTCTACATCTATCAATTAGTTAATCATTTCAGTTTAAGATACAATGAGATATTGTTTTTGCCATTTAGATCCATGCTTATATATTTTTCATAATTAAAATAATAGAGAAGGAATATATAAAGTTGTAAACATTACATAGCCATTAATTTTTTTCCATTAATCAAATCATCTTGTTGAGGATTCCTTCTCTTGGACCTCCCACCATCCTAAGGGGTGAGTACCTTGCACCACCATTGCAAGGGGTATGTGCCTTACTGCTTGTCATATTTTCACATTTCATGAAATCAAAGTTTAGCTATGGTTGCTCATTAGTGGGAATATGGACTCAAAAAGGACATTGTAAGAAATTGATTAGGAATCCTTAATCTTGGATTAGTCCCTCTTCAATGGTTATCATGGCATGCCTTTTGTCCCTTGGCCCCCTATATTTCTAGGCTCCACCCACTTTTTGTGATGAACACTACCTAGAAAGGAGGGAGGTCTCCCTTTCTTTTCACCTTGGTAACTATCCTTTTTCATCCTCCAAGTTAAGATCACTACTCTTTCAAAAGTGCCATATTAGCAACTTAGATTTAATTTTACCCCAAAAGATAACTTTTTAAAATTTTTTACAAAACTGTGATATCTTTTTCCTAAAAGATACTCAACCATATTGCAAGTTGAAATACTCATTTTATATATACTTTTTTTGCTTTAAAGACCCTCTAAATCAGTTTACTCACCAAGAAGGAAACACCACTCTTCCAAATGTGCCACATTAGCAAGTCAGATTTATTAACCCAAAAATATATTTTCAAATATTTTTTTTATAAAATAGGTTTTTTTTCTCAAAAGACATCCAATTATATTGCAAGTTGAGATACTTATTTTGTATATGATTTTCTATATTAAAGGCCCTCCAAATCAGCTTATATTTTTTAATACACATCGATATGATACATGGGACCCTGCAGAGATAGTTACATACCTACTTTGTGCTCCACTACTCCTAATTGCTACATCAGTAGGGTTGACTAATTTTGATCCCAAAAAGTGACTTTCTTCCTCTCTTCTTAAAACATGGTATTTTCCATCTCTAGTGGTGTCCTAATGAGATTATATATATATCTAAGCATTTTTCAATGCTCTCTTTTGCCCTCTTATCCTTTCCTATCAATATTATACATTGAAAACTTAATAGTCTATTTCCTCTCTTGCTTTGGTGGAACCACCTAGGGATATAAGCAATCATAAGAGAAAGGTGAATTTACATGTTCGTGAAGATAAAGTGTATGCTATTGCAATGTCTCCTTATAACAAGCATGGCTTGGATCGATACAACAATTGCTTTCCAGTATTGTTTAGAGAGAATGAAAAATATTGATATTTAGGTGGATGGTTCCTTGTATCCTAATGATCCTAGAACTAGGCTAAATTCACCTTTCAATTCCAATTCTTCGTTACTCAAATTTTTTGGGAATGGTGAAAATGGTCTAGTAGGTTATTGCAAATGCTTAAATGGAAATATTAATATGTATCAATATTATCAATCAATGTTATATAGTGCTCACATCAATCTTTGTTACCATCCCAATGTTCTTTAAATGTGTTGCAAAAAGTCTTGCAATATCAACAAATCAAAGTGTAGAATCTTGAAGAAGAATTGAAGCTATGTAAAGACAAGGGACAAGACATGCCAAAAGACACACAAAGAAATTCAACCTTGGAGGAGAAGAATGATTCATTAAAATCATTTTTGGAGAAAATAGGAAAGGATAAGAATGTTGTAGAAGCAAAGGTGCAAGAAAAATCCCATGGATTATAAAAGAAAATGAGATATTGATTACTACCAATGCTATTACTATCCTTGAATAATGGAGCATGAAAAAAACATGTGCAAGCATTAAGGTTCATCATTTTCTATTGAAAGATAATATAAATCTACATTCTTTCCTAAAAATATTGTTTTTTCTTAGAAATTTTTCTGATAACGCTCGAGGTCAAGGTGAGGGTTAGTAGATGGAGCTTCTAAAGGTATTCTTAAAACACAAGCATCTAATTGGATTTTTGAGAGATCCTCAACATCAAGCCCTCTGGTTTACTACTTTGAATGAGATTCTTATGGATATTCTTAATAGTTTATTCATGGAAGAAATTCAAATAGCATGTGATATAGTCGAGGTTAGTCGACAAGGCTATGAGACCATATATGGTATGATAGCAACTACATGGGCTCATAGAAAAATAAAGCACATGAGTTTTCCTCATCTGTTTCGACTGAGAACTGTAAGACCAGCAAGAAATATGTTCATTAATGATTCAATAGGAGAATATTTTTTTATCATTGACAAAATGAAGGTGGAGGGAACTAAAGCCCAAAATCTTTCTTATGACTATGGTAACTTCAATAATAAGTTGCAAAGTGCCATGGCTTGTTTCTACAAGGTGCAATGCTTGAAAGGCATTGATTTATCCGAATATAACATTATGGATTTAATATAATACATTTGTTTCTACTAAGTTTGTGCCAGCTAGTGGAACAAAGACAAAGAGATTCTTGAGAAATATGACACTAACAAGTCATCAAAGTGAAAGTGGAAGCTATGAAAAGATTTATACAAATGCAATACAGATTTGGAAAGAGACCTTAGTCTTAAGAATACCCAAGCAAAAGGTTGGCATTCTTTTGATAAGCTAGTGTGTATAATGCTAAAACCATCAACAAATTGTTTCACTCAAGTTGAATTTCATATAGTGGTCAATGATTTTACAAAGCTAGTTGTCAATGCATGGAAAAAAACCAACATTACCCACTACATGGCATACATTCTTACATGTTTTTTAATATTTGGATAATGCTCCATACTTTTGGAGCATATACTATATGCCCACATATCATATTTTTTGAAGAAATATGGGTCTTTGGAAATTTGGAGCACCCAAAGTATGGAAAAGTCTCATTATTGGCTTGTGGTGCATATTTCAAGAACTCTTGTCATGGAGGTGGTCAAGTCAAGAAAAGCTACCTTTTAGAAATGTTCAATTGGTTTTATAGATTCACATTCGATCATGCTGTGGTCCATATTTCAAGAGCACTTGTTAAGGAGGTGGTTGCATCAAGAAAAGCTACCTTGTATACCGCATTGGCTAAATCTCTTAGGCAATCAATCCAAGTGCATAATAAGGAAAGGTGAAAAAACACATATGCAATGAATATGTATATAGGATGGCACATGACAAGGTGAAGGGAAGGGTCAAAATGGGCACATATGTAAAATCATGTGTGAATCCCTCTTAAATCCAAATACTAGGTTTCATATAAATAGAGCTCTTTTAGTTTATTTTTTATTTCATACTTCTATTCTTGTATTCTCTTCTAATCCACCTCATGGCCTGGACCAAGAAAATTGCACGATGACATCCACTACCATGCCAAGGCTAAGGACAAGTTTTCATTTCTTCACTATGGCAAGGCAAAGAGATCCCCAATTTCATCTAGTAGGATAACTTCAATATCATCATAACCTTTGTCATCTCCATGGACTCCTTCCCCCCTTGTCCATCATCAGGCTCAAAGACCCTCCCTAAATTGGTCTTGGGGAATTTGAAAAAAGCTCGCAAGCAAGAAGAATCTTCTGAAGAGGAAGGAAGAAGCAAGCGAGAATGTGGAAGTTGACAACAACCAACTAGAGAGCAATAAGGGTGACACTTCTATGGATAAGGAAGGTGGGAATAATGATGACAATGTTAACATCAATGATCACATCAATAGGTCCTACGAGAGGATAGAATGGCCCAAGGCTAGTGGAGATGCAACCCAGGGGAACTCAATAGGTAGTAAGGGACACATGTGATATCCCAAGCTAAAAATGAAGCAAGCTACTAGACAACTTCCTTGTCCTCCTCTAGTACCCCTCCTCCCTACTCTCGAACTAAGCAACCTGCATTTGAGCCCTAACCATAAGACCAACAAGCATAAGGATGGCAACCACAGTGAGGTCTAGCCAAATGAGTCTTGAGGCAAAGGTGAAAGTGGAGAAAGAACTATCACTTGGCAACTCTCAGGGAGATTTGTAAGTACAAAAAGAGTACAGACTTGATGATCAGGAAAGTGCACTTTATGTGCGAGTGAAGAAAATCCTTCACTCTTATAGATATCAATTCCACATACAAGGGATTGCAATGAAGGCTATCCAAGAAGTCATAGAAGCATGTCTTATCGCCCTTTTTGAGGATGCATATCTGTGCATGATTCATGCCAAGTAGATGACCATTATGTAGAGAGACATGTAGTTAGCTAGATGGAGAAGAGGGGAGAGAGATTAGATATACCAAGGGACTAGAGTGTTTGTAGCACACTATAGTGCAATGTACTTTGTAAACTTTGATATGTAATCAAAAACCTTTACTTTTATTGTCCCTCGCATATCTCATATTGTATTTGTACATGATGATGTAATGATTAAATTTGCAATGTCAATTGAAACCTCAATGATTAAGTAGAAAGAGTATTTGATTATCGAGGCAGATGTCCAATTAACCTTTTTGATTTACTTAATGATAAACTATGTAGGATGACTTGGATGCCATAGCACGTGAATGGGCAAGACAATAGTGTAGACCATTATTTTTTTGGCATTTTTGGGGATTTGGAGACAAAACTAAGGACTCTAGTTTGTCAAACTATAACATTTTTATTGATAAGTTTTTAATTATATTTTTTGCATCTATCGTACTTTGAAAATATCAACTTTACAACACTTTTGATAGGGCCTTCAAGATAGAGAGTTGAGCTCACTCATCTAAGGTGAATATGGCATGGATAATGGCTATGTTGTCATAAATAAGGATCTAGCCAATGGAGTGACCTATCAAGACATCCATCCCCAACACTCCCTGACTCTTTTGACAACTTGTAAAATCATTGATGTTAAGCATGGCCTACATTGACATGAACTTATCCCAAAATAGTATGCATAGTTTTTTTAAAAAATCCAGATGGACTATTGATACACTTAATTTCTCCTTGGTATTAGCAATAACTTGTAAGGGTTTGGTGAAGTTTGCACTTGACTTGGACTCATCGATCGTAGAGACTTACTACTCTTCTAAGGACACATGTCCTACCATCAAGCTAGCCTGCATTGTCTCAAACTCTTAGGTGCCAAACCATAGCATACTCAACCAAGTCCATGGCATCTCTAAGAGCTATTAGTGTGCCCTGTATGTCTTCCAACTTTGGGTTGATATACTCCATAGAAAAATCATCTGACATGAGAGGGAAGTCATTGGCGATTGCGAGCATCAACAACACCTCATCCTTCCTCACTCCAAAAATATTATTTATGTCATGGAGACACATGAATTCTTTGTCTCATCAATAAAGACTTTGCTCATGCTGTCGATGTGATAGTTTGCATCAATGATAGAGCGTGTGGCCTCTTGTTCACCACATGAGCCATCTCCTAAGATGTTTTTTACAACAACTATAGCTTTATCAACCATAAGGTCTAGAGCTTTACCTCTTCTATAGCCTCTAGTTCCTCTCTGGCATTGTCCACTAGTGAAATCTTTGGATCAAGGACATCCTTGGGAAACCCTCCCATGTGCTTTTTAGCACCCATTATGACTACAAGTGCACCCTTATCTTTATTGAGCAACAAAGGAAGGTGGTAGTCCGTGAGAGATAGGTATTGCCATGCTGATCAAAGCTATATATCCTAGCCTACCGAGGAGTGAGGTGCTTAAAGTAGGCAGAGGTGAGATTTGCATAGAAATGACCTAGTCATTTGCAAATTGCATGTACCATTGATGTAAATTAGGAGATTGGAGAGCACTCATTGTTGGAATCCTCGAACCCTAGAATATACTCTCGACTTTGTCGTAAGTATGTGTTGATGTCGTTGACAAGGTATCATAAGCTTGGACTATGCCATAATAACGTATTGTAGTACTTGATATTGGGACAAAATATATTTTAAAGAGTAGATCTCCCAATGAATTCTATGCCTTGAAGGAAATGCATAAAGCTATTAAGTGTGTGATCCATCATTGGAGGAGGGGAGTAGGAGGTAAGCATAGGGGTGCTTGGAAGAGAAGAAGTGGTTGGAGAGTTGAAAAATAAAAAAAAGATCAAGAAAATGGTTTTTATAGGACATGGACTTATATTTTTAGTTTTAAAAGATCTATTAAATTTTTAAATAGATTTTTGAAAAGTTAAAAAAATGAATTCATAAAACAAGATAAAATATACAATGTTAGACAGTTTAAAATACATATAAAGAGTTAAAATAAAACCCCTTGATCTATTCATTATAAATTTCTAATATATCTTCACACAAATTTTGACTTGTTGGAAAGCACTCAATAACATATAATTCTTATTCTTCTTTTTTGCAAATCTAAAAGAATAAAATCAAATAAGATTCAAAATATTGTGTCCCAACCAAAATTTAAAAATTCCAATATTAAGTAAGCTCACCTTTCTACCACCAATGGAGAAGTTGAAGCTCTTCGTATATGAACACTTTCCATCAAGACAAGATGTTTTTGCAAATTTAGGAGACTCTAACAATCACTAATTGTGATTAACTTGAGCATTCCACCTAGCATATGAATTTGAAAATCAAACAATTGTCCCATGTCTTTAATGGACTATAAGGGAATGCATTGACCTACTTTCTTCATCCAACATTGGTAATAAAGTGTATGTACAATGATTAATGCATAATCAAGTAACAAAATGTAATACTAGAGACCACCACTCTACATGAGAAGATGTCACCTTTGTATACTCCACCCACTTTATTCCATCATTTTTCAAAATTGGAATTAAGAAATTCCTTAGTTATGTCCTTACAAATGAACATGGGGGAACATTGATGCACATTAATGGTTTTGAATATATAAGCAAAACATGAATTAGTACAATCCACTAATCTTAAAGCTCTCCATATCTCAACAAGCTATGAATGTCATGTATGATCTTCATTTTTAATGTTTGAAGCATCCACTCATCTAAAAATGGGCCATTTCAAAGAATTGAGAGATGGACTAGAAAGTAATTCAAGAGAATCATGTAAATCAATGGATGTAGACACTATATACATGAATTTATAGAAGAAAATCTTGCGATATAAAAGATATTGCGATGGCTTTTCAATCATCATTGTCTCAACCACATCCACATATAGAGCTTTGTATATCCTAGAAAATCTTCTTAAACATTGATCCTCAACAAGATTTGAAGGGAATATATTTTATAGGAGAGAAGAAGTAAAAACCTCAATAACATATGAGAAGTTAAGAACATAAAAGCAGTGACTTACAACTTGAGGGGAAGAATTGTCGAGTAGTTCTAGGAGGTATCTTCAAGTCCTTCACACCATACACATATTGAATTGATGAAACAAAATCACCATCTCGAGTCTCTCGAAACCAAGTACTCTCCCTTCTAATGATTTTGTAGTATGCCACAACAATGAACTCGATGAGGCCCTATTGTTGAAGGTTGTATGTGGATCCATGAATCCTTCTTGAATTATTTTTTTTTCCATATTCCATGCTCATTCTTTGTATTGTGTATATAGACAATAGATATAGAATCACATGGTCATCTAACTGACATGTAGATGCCATAGGAATGGTAATGGAAGTTAGGAGGGCTATGTGGCTATGGTTGTGTGAGCACAAAAATATGAGAAATTTTGTGGAATGGAAAAAAGAGAATAACCATGGAAGAAAGACAAAAATTGTATACTGGGTGACTATATAGGGCTAGGAGAAGATGGGGAATGTATGGTTATGGCTATGCTCAGAAGAAAAAAGAAGTCGGGTGTTGTGTGGCTTTGGCTAGGAGAAGCTGGGGGCTATGTGGCTATGGCTATGTGAGGATTAAAAGATGAGAAGAATTGTGAAAGGGAGGTAAGATAATGACCATGGAAGAAAGAGAGAAGCGGGGTGTTGTGTGGCTATCATTGAGAAAAGCTAGGGGCTATGTGGCTATGGCTACGAGAATTTGGAAGCATAGAAAACAGAGAAGATTTGTGGAATGGCATTAAGAGAATGTCCAAACTAAAAGCATATCTTATAGAAAGACACCAAAAAATGTATTTTTTTTTACTGTACATGTCATAAAAAGAGGTTTTGAGAGGGAAAGCCATTTTTTAAATGGGATTTTTTTTTTGGGTCACGTTTTTGGATGCTTAGTGGGACCCACCTGACAGGGGGGTGGTAAAAGGGTTGGGGGGAGGGGGTAAAAGGGGACATAGGGGGACAAGCATATAAGTGGTAGGACAAGGGAAAAAAGGGAGTGGATAAAATTTGCACATCATCCCCTCTCCCATTGGTCCACCTCGAATCTCTATTTATTAGGAGAGTCATTCACTCTTAAGCAAAAAGTCCCTTTCTGAGTCCATATTTTCCCTAATGTGATCATGGCATTTTCTTGAGTTTGATGTAACTAAAATTTTTACATTGGTATTAGAGCATGGATTGAGCACTGATTTCATCATGTTAAATGGTCAATTTCATGTCTATTTGCATCTAGTCACACAATCAATTGTAGGCAAGGCACAATAGTTAGATTTTGATTACTAGGTGTAGTCACATCATATCTGTGACTAGATAAGATTTGTCAGGGTGAGTAGATCTAGCATTTTAAAAATTGACATAGAGCTCGTTATGGCATTTGAAGAATGGATGCGAGACTTTTTAGTATCTAACTATAACATTTCTTATACTGAAAAGAATATTGGATATCTTCTTTTCAACTCTTGAAGAGTATTCTTTATGTTGATCATAAGAAATCCTTGCTCTCTCTGATAAAAGTAAGAAAATTAAGGAATTCTTCAATGTTTTTGGAAGACAAAAGGAGAAGAGAAAGGGATTCTTGAGATGTTTCACATCGTGGACAAACCCTAATACTAATTGTTGCTACTATATCATTTCTCATGTTCATGTTACTTAATGTTCGATCCAACATAAAAGAGTGGAATATTTAGGGGTACATTAGGGGGACCACATGCTTCCAAATCTAGATTTTCATTGGTTTGAGTTCCAATAGAGATGCCACTTATCATCAATTGGTTTATGAGGGAGGATATTTTGTGGTGGGATCTATGGCTATCTAGACTCTCATATAGATCATGTCGGATTGAACTAACCTCTAATCCAAATGGTCTTGGCTAGAGCAAGCTCTCTTTGATGGATTTTGTTTAGAATCAAGGTGCATTCTCTTATCTTCTAACTTGGCTCAAATAGTTTGTGGAGTCAATTAGTTAGATCTTTGGAAGTCCCTTAGTTATTCCCATTGCTAGACCCCCTTTTTGAAGATCTTAGAGCCTTCGAAAAATAAGTGGTCAAGGAGATTATCATAGAAGAAGCTAAACCAAACAGAGCCTTTGTAGGACCAAGGAATGTTGATGCTTAAAATAATTATTTCCTTGAACTTAAACTAAGCATTCCATATATTTTTTGTTAGACTACAACCCTTGTCCATACATACCTAAGTTTTAGAGAAGGCAACTATGATGACATTCAAGTGTTTCCATTTTTAACTCCCCTTAACATCTATGTGACCTTACATTCCTATGAAGTAGAATAGCCCAATCTCAACAAGAGAAAAAGAGAACCCATGTACAAGGAAAAAGGGGAAGAGGTGGTGGAGATTCTCAAAAGCCTCCAATAAGCATTCAACATCCCCTCTAACTCCCTTGCAACATGTAGCTATCATAATGACTCGTGGAAGAAGTCCCCTTTTTTGTCAAGAAGAGAACAACTCTTAAATTTCGTGGGATTCATGATCCCCTTCACTATTAGGGTAAAAGGAAGATTAGAGTAGCTTCTCACGGCACGTCTTGAAATATCACTGAGAAGGAATAGAACTGGATCAAAAGGAACACGTTATCTGTTCTGTCACCTTCCCATGACCTCAATAATTAGTTGGAGGAATGGTGAATGTAGGTGAACCAAAAGAAAAATGCAAATATTATTGCCAATTATGCAGTGAGTAGGTTTGAAGTTTGAAGGATCTGAACATGAGACCTTTTTACTGGAACTCGTTGAGATTGAGAGGGAGATGATTCATAACTTTTTCTAAGTAGAAGTTCAAAACACAGGAATGGACACAAATTGATGAAACTCACTGCATGAAAGGTCTTAAATGAAGCGATCATGGTTTCTTTCCCATTTCAAAACACTTCATAGGAAGCCTCTCTTAGAAGGTTTTGTTGCGCTAGAAAATTCACCTCTCCAAGTACACGTCTTGTAAAACTCCTTTCCTCCACAACACTCCTTATGTTACATTGATAAGGGCTAATGCCCCACTCTTAATACTTCATCTTCATCTTCATTTATCACTAAAATTAACTAACGCCTTTTCTCGGAAAGAAGAAAATTTAGGCTCCCGGACCCCGGTAACAACATCTTTGACCCTACGAATAGAACCGAAAATAATGGAACGGAGGGTTAAATCATTGCGAGCGGTGGTATGAAGGAGACCTCGAGTGGGTGCACGAACGTGTAGTACCGTGAAAAGGCGGGTCATCGTCAGCGGAGCATCATGCCCACGAGCGCGCTGTCGCATTGCGGGCCAGGGCTTGTTTCCTGCGCGGGACCCACCCACGGGACAGCGACATACACAGGGAGAGTCTAGAGAGAGACGAAGAGAGAGAGACCAAAGTGCCGCTGCCGCTGCCGATCCCGCCCCGTCCCTTCTACATACATCTTGTCGTAACTTTAATTTTCTCCTCTCTCTCTTTTTTTTTCGTAAATTCTCCTCTCTCTCTCTCTCTCTCTCTCTCAACCTTCTTCCCGAATCCCCCTTCCTTTGATCCTTGCTCATGGCTGCCTGCCCTCACTGTGTTTTTGCACCCGCTTTGAAATTATCTTCATTTACACCAGCTCCGGGAGCGCCTTTCTGACTACCCGCCAGCCTCCAGCTTTTGCCGCACTTCTAGCCCTTCTTATATATCCATCCGGATCAAGATCCCAACTCTCCCTTTCATGCTTCCCAAGTGCTCTCCGCGCCGCAGATCCATAATACATCAGCAAATTTTGGCCTCTCATGATCATCATGGACTTCAAGTGAGTGCCATCATTCGAGACGAATAAGTAGAGAGCTGCTACTGCTACTTCATACGATCACAATAGTTTGTCGCATCCGCCCCGTGTGCTGCTCCTGCTCCAACTCATGATAACTGCACCTCTAGTATTCCTCATGATAACACCTATATTTCGTTGAATTCAAATAATCCTCTGGCTCCTGTGCGAAGCATCCATGAACGGCAAGCCGTTGTCGCAGCAGCAGCAGCAGCAGCAGCGAGGGATGATGATAAGCACTGGAATGCTGGGCCACGGCAGCGGCGGCGGCAACAGCAGCTTTGGCATGCAGGGGGTAATGGCAGCTGGATCGGGGCAGCAACAGCATCAGCTACTGCAGCAGGACCTCTCAGCGATGGTCGACGATGGTGGAACAATATCAGGAGCTGGAGGATTGACTAATCGGGAAGAGAGAGGGAGGATGATAATGAATATTGATCAAGGAGCGGGTGCAGCTGCAGCGCCAGATCATCAGAGACGAGGCGCCAGCACCAGTAATACTGCTGCTGCTGCTAGTACAGCTACTAATAATTCTAGTCAGCCGCCGAGCCGGTACGAGTCGCAGAAGAGGAGGGACTGGAATACGTTCGGGCAGTATCTGAAGAACCACAGGCCACCATTGAACCTGGCGAGGTGCAGCGGGGCGCATGTGCTGGAGTTCCTGAGGTACCTCGACCAGTTCGGGAAGACGAAAGTGCACGGAATGGGATGCCCGTTCTTTGGGCAGCCGCACCCGTCGGGGCCGTGCGGCTGCCCGCTGCGGCAGGCGTGGGGCAGCCTGGACGCTCTCATCGGCCGTCTGCGGGCCGCCTTCGAGGAGCACGGCGGTAAGCCCGAGTCCAACCCCTTCGGCGCCAAGGCTGTTCGCCTGTACCTCCGCGAGGTGCGCGAGCTGCAGGCGAAAGCTCGCGGCATCGCCTACGAGAAGAAAAAGCGGAAGCGCCCCCCAGGAGCTGGAGGAGCGGCGGCGGCTGTTGCTGCTGCTGCAGGAGGCGCCATCATCACGACTACTACTTCTTCTACAGCTGCTGCAAGCGCGCCAGCTCCTCCCTCCTCGATTCACAATACCGTTGTTCCTCATCCTAACCACCTCATCGTTAACGCTATTCCCGCTATTAATTCTAACCCTACCTGCGCCGCCTCCTCGTCTTATTCGCCCGCCCCCTTGCAACACTCGCCAGCTGCTGAGGCATCCTTTCACGCTAATTCTGCTGCTGCTGCTGCCACAACTAGATCCTCTTCTCCCGCTAATACCTCCCTGCTGATCGGCCCCCAATCTATGTCTCTCGGCCATATCCAGCAAGCGGCTGGCGCTCACCTTCCATATCATCATCATCGCGCTCTTCTCCAACAAGCGGCGGCGGCGGCACACCACGGCCTCCCTCAGCAATCGCAGCTGCACCAGCTACAACAGCAGTCGCACCAACTGGCTCTGCAGCAGCAACAGCACGAGCCATCCTCCATCAACATTAACCCCTCAGTTAATGACCCAGCCTCCTCCCTTCTCAATATGCCTCGACGCAATTGAAGATCACATTACGACGTCCTAGCAACTTCGTGGCAATTACATTATGCAGCATACATAACGGTTTTTTAAAACATATCTATGTACCGGCTCTACATGATACCGGCAAGTAATAACAAGCTATGGACGCCACCCGACTGAGATCGACGCTCTCGCAGCGGGTTTCCCCCACAAATTCTCACGCAGGTTAGACCCCTTGCACCCTAACAAAAAAGTATTCTGCTTTGATCACGATCTTATATCACAGTGCATGGCGTTAGCTTACCTTATCATGCTCTAATATTAGTTAGGAGCTGTCTATTACTCAATACCATACATGTACATCTATAACCTCCAGCACATATGGGCTACGTCTATAAGTACCATGCAATGTAATTATTCCAACTCAATATTAGACTCATGTTGCCCTATATTTGTAAAGCCTTTTCTCAATTCCTCGCACTTATGTGGTGAGTTTCGTCATGTTTCATATTTTTGAGTATTCACTTCTTAGCCTTTGGTTAGAGAGCTGCTGCCATAGTTAGACAGCGTCAGACCTTATCAAGCCAATTATGTGCATGCTCGAGTTGAAGTGAAATAGTACATTTATCGAATTCGAATCTGATGTTCAAAAGGAGCAACCAAACACATACCTGGACTTGAACTGAATAAAAAGGCAAGGGCCAAGTACCCAATAAAAATAGTCACGCTTGTTAGGCCATGCTGTGATGCCATTTGAGCTTCTTATCATCATCAATGTCATGACTACAAGGCTCGCAGCCCATAATTTGGGTGTCATTGTAGTTTAGTATTTACGTCAAAAATTTCGTTTCGTCGAGGTTCTTCGAGCCTTGTGTTTTGACCAAGCTAAAAGTACGTTGTTAGCGTACTAGCCCCGATCCCGTAGCCAAACCAATCATTCCATCATCCTTCCCGTATTTATGAACAATGTGGTAGAGATCTTCGTACAGATATGCACACCATCCTTCTCGTTGGGACTGTTGGATTCTTGCGTTCCCATATTGGCTAAATACGAAGCCATTGGTCTCAAACAGCGTGATTATAACACTAGTATCTCAACCACTATTCGGGTATGATCCTCTTTTATCAGGAGTAAGCTGCATGCATGCCGAAGCCATTTGAAGCCATTGGTCTCAAGCCAAATATCTTAACTAGTCATCAATAGTTATGACCCTCTTCTATTAGAGTAAGCTGGATGCCAAAGGCCTTTTCCACATAATCAATCCCTTGCTCCCAACCCACTACCTTTAGGTCCGTGCATTGCCACAACATCACTAATTGATTTTTGAGAAATCAACTATTCCAAACTACGTTGAAGTGTTTACATTGCCAGCTAAAGAGATAGACACAATCATCACTCTTTAATATGAGAGAAATCAACCATTGACCAAGCTTTTGTTTTAAAACTTTCACTTCTTTGTTGCTCCAATCATGATCCTCTTTACCCATGCCATTAGCATCAAGTGACAACTACTAAGAACGATGTAATATCTCTTAGTGATAAAAGCTCTCACAAGGGAAACTACCATTCATTTCAATGTGATTTGTAATGATGTACAAATTCTTGTTTGATCTCTTCACATGAGTCCAAAACATCCTCCCAACTTCCACGATGGCTTCCTTCCATTTCCTTGATATGCTAGAATTGAGACAACAAATTCCTTTTGTTATTTACCCTATAGTCTCGATGGCTATAATGAAGTAGGGCAAAGGAAACTAGTTCTACTTTACCTAATGCCACCACCAAGAAGACACTTCAACTTACTCGAGTTTGCCCTTTTGAGTTTGCATAGTACAATAACTTATCAAATTTTTAATTTAAGTAGGCTCAAAAAATGAGTGGCTTGATAAATTACTTGTACTTGTTAAAACTTGGATAGACTAATGCCCAAGATAGCATAGGTCCTTCAATCCTCAAGAGGTTCACCTTGAAAGGCTTCATCAAGAGGGGTTTTATTAAAAAATTATCAAAATTCAACTTGTGCCAACTTTCAATATAAGTCAGCTCCAAAAATGAGTAACTTGATTTCTTGCTAATACTTGGAGATACTAATATTCAAGATAGTATAGTTCCTTCAATCTTGAAGGGTTTCACCTTAAATATGTAGATATGATGACATGTGACACCATTAGCAAGAGGGGTTTCATTCTAAATTTTATCAAAAGTCAATGTAATTACAAAGCTGCTTAAATTTAAAGGAAATCCATAAGTTTAAGAGTCGAGTGGGGTCATTATATATTCATGAAAATATCTAACTGCAAGAGTTTTTAAAATAACCCTTCATCACACATAATAAAAAGGATTATACCCCTAGGCTTTAAAATATTAAGTTATGTGGAGTACTATGTTGAAAACCCTTACAAGTTCTTGATTTTGTATTGCAAACATAGTTTCATTGTGTAATATAAAGAAGTTGCCCAAGTGTACATCTAGCTACATGACATAGCTCCAAATTTCCTAGGGAAATTATTCCATGTTAAATAGCCTAAAGATTACAAGTTGATCAGCTTTTTTTGCCAGATTATTAGAGAAAGTATCATGGAAAGCTTGGGGCCAATTTTTGGGAAGTATGATGGAAGGCTTGAGGCCTACTTTGGGAAGTAGTACCTTGTTGAACCGATATACTTGATTAGTTGAAAATAACATAATATGTCAAATATTTTAGGCTTAGGTGTTGACTTGTGTCATAATGTCTTCTACTTGATGAATCCATGGAGTTGGGAATAATGGACATGGCCATTTCTTAATTCTGGATTCTTGGATATGCAATTACAAGCCTAGCATAATGTGTTAACTAGCATCCATACAACATAATATAGTGCATCTCATCAAGGAACTTTATTGCAAGATTTGGAAGGTGGTATCACTAATGGCACTTGGTTTAGGCTTCTTTTCCTGTATACAAGTTAGGTTTATACAATGATCCTACCCATCACATTAGGTGAACTTCATCTTTTGAAGAGATTATACTAGAAGTTAGTATGGATTCCATGAGGAGAATATAGCTATAATTTGTGATTGAACATGTGAAAGGTCCTATAGTCTTGCATTTAAGGATGCATTGGGTTTTGTTTGTATAAATTTTAAAAAAATCTATTAGAGTTATGATTAATAGTTGAGTACTTGTAGAAAGAAGAAACATCCACTATAAATTCATAAATATAATAGTAAATTGAATATTTCATGAGATTACAAGCCTAGCATAATGTGTTAACTAGCATCCATACAACATAATATAGTGCATCTCATCAAGGAACTTTATTGCAAGATTTGGAAGGTGGTATCACTAATGGCACTTGGTTTAGGCTTCTTTTCCTGTATACAAGTTAGGTTTATACAATGATCCTACCCATCACATTAGGTGAACTTCATCTTTTGAAGAGATTATACTAGAAGTTAGTATGGATTCCATGAGGAGAATATAGCTATAATTTGTGATTGAACATGTGAAAGGTCCTATAGTCTTGCATTTAAGGATGCATTGGGTTTTGTTTGTATAAATTTTAAAAAAATCTATTAGAGTTATGATTAATAGTTGAGTACTTGTAGAAAGAAGAAACATCCACTATAAATTCATAAATATAATAGTAAATTGAATATTTCATGAGATTATAATTGGATCATAAAGATTGCAAATTACTTTAGGTGTTAAATATTATCATTAGATGTCAATCACTAAGATAAATTTCAATATTTGGTCACTATCACCATGAGCAACTACATCATTAATGGGCACTCTTTCCATTGCTATGTGAATTTGATGTTGAGACTTTGGGTATTTTATAATAAAAAGGGAGGCTAGTTGTAAAATCCAAACAAAATATGAAGCTATATGGGGTCAATAGAATGGCTAGAGAAAAACAAGGGTGCATCCTCTTAGTAGGGTTGAAGTTGCATCAAATGGATACAAAGCCTCCTAAGGCAATTAATAAGAAATGGGGGAAAGGAGCCAAGGTAGAGCAAGTGACTCTTTCCTATAATAACTTGAAGCGTAGGGTTAGTCTCTCGTAGATATTGAGAAGTTAAGCTTCATGAGCTCCTATTTTGACATCAGTTGCCCTAAAGTTAATCCCACTAACATTATATATGCAAAATGGAGCTCCAAAGATAGGGGACTAGACATCATAGACATCTTACATTCAAGTTGGTATTGGGCTTACAAATATGCTACCTTTTGAGACTAAAAAAATATTTGTGTTGGATGCCAAAAGCTCCAAACTTGTCCAATATAGAGTCATCTAGGTCACCAAAAAATATTAAAAATCCTCGATAATGAAAGTGTTGTTGCCTACATTTGGGCTAATACAGTAATAAGTAGTGCCTAAAGTTGATAAACTAGTTGCTAATAGAAATCCTCTTACATAATGTATCCGGAGCTTTACTTTTGCTTAGTGAGAATGCCATAAGCACCTATTCAAAGTAGCCAAGTCTCCTTGCGTACCCTAACATAGTGTTTTAAAGTCTTTAAGTGATATATGGTGCAATACATGGTGTATCCTCAACAAACCATGTCTACTACATTGGTGACAACAATAATAAGTACTACATCTTGCTTCATCCATGACAATAGTAATGAGTGCATCACATTTCAATGGGACTAATTAATGAGAGGAAGGGAAAGTTTTCCCTTCAATACTCAACTTGCTAAGGGTGCTTGTAGGAAGTGCATTCAAAGGTACTCTAGTTGTACGAGTCAAATATTGTGCTTCAACAAATGCCTACTCCTTATAAGTAATTGTGCAACAAATTGATTGACCAATCTTGCTTGAATATAAGAATAATATTAAAGCTCAATAGAGAAGTAGACTCACGATAATCCAAAGCCATTTAAGCCATAAATATGAGATAAGAATATATAAAAACAAATAAGTATATTAATGCCTTGCTTGATTTTCATTATCAAAGTCAAGACTTTAGGGCATATGGGGGTTAGTATATACAACCCATCGATATAGCACTTGTATTCATGCCATAATATATTTGCAAAACCCCTATTTACATTTTTTTTTTTGGGATTTGATGGAACTCATATGTGCCTCTACTTGTACGATATGTTTCCTTAAGGTAATGTTGGATGTCCAAGAGGTTAAGTTGGATGTTATAGATTCTTAGAATAGTAAGTTCGATCAATATACAATTTTTAAAAATGTGGTGATGAGGGGACATAGTAGGACCCTTTTACTAGTAAGGGATACACTAAAGTCAAAGTCTCTTTGGGTAGAAGGGCATGAATATGCTATAGGGGGAATCCAGAAGGGAAAAAAGTGGATATATTCTAAGTTTACCCTCCTAAAATCTTTGCACAACAAGGCCATGCTTGTGGCACAAGCTTGTGAAGGTAATTGATTATCCTTCTACTATTATATTGGGGGACTAATATATGACTATCAAGGATGTTGATAGGTCACATGGGATGCATTGTGTGATTCATGAAGAGCATCACAATGTGAAAGTTAATGGATTTTGGGATGGGCTGTATGATTCATGAGGAGCACCACAATGTGGAGCTATTGATGTAAAGCCATCAACTACAACATGTCACTTTAATGATGCCACCAAAAAAAGAAATTCCTTAAGTTTGAAAATATGACTTTAGCATTAATAAGTTGTATCTCCCTAGGTTCTCTCCTTTTCCACTTGACACAACTCTCACTTAATAAGCACATGAAGAGCCACCTAGTTAGAAGGAGCTTATGTGATGAGGATGGTGACTATGTCCTCTTGAAGGTATTTCTATTAAGTCACTCTTCAATCATGATGGTAGTGAGATTGTTTACAGTACATGGTGGCCTCCTCCTTTAAATTCAATCTCTCCTTCTATAATGAGACTAGTTTTATGTATAAGATCAAAAGGTGCTAGAGTTGGATGGCAAAAGAATGGTTTGTTCTTTGACTAAGTTGGCAATCATGTATTAAGGCTATTACTAAGTTATCTAAGAGTTGTGACCATGCTAAGGCTAGGACTAGATTGCAGTGTTTTGATCTTACTATAAGATTTTGATATACTCTTCTTCATGAGGATCTTAGGATGGATCCTTCTGATAAAATTTTGTTGCTCCTTTGTTGAAGAGCATTGAATACTATAGCAAACAAAAGAAACATGTTAATATTGAAAGTGCAAAAGTAAAATTAAAGGTTAATTGGGAGTTTCTTGTTGATGCTCTATTAGGACTCTATCACAAGAAATCCATTGAAAGGTGAGCGTGGTCATACGAGATGTTGAGATGGTGGTAGTTTGCTAAAAGCATATGACAACCTTGGATGAACTATGATAGTAATGATAATGATGATTAGCGAGGACAACTTTTCCAATTCCTCGATTTCCAAGCTAACAACATCCCAGATCATGTGAAGCTCTTGGTGAATAGACATTCCTCATTAGAGGAGGTCTATTCTATTTTGAGGTCTGTGTCAAAAATCAAGCCACTTGGTCCAAACAAGTTTCAAGTGGAGTTTTTAATGGCAATCCAAGATGTTTGTGCAAAAAATTTGTGATTTTATAAAGTTGATTTCCAAATGCCAAGAGAGGAATAAGCAATCTCACTACTGTCCAATTACCATGCTAAATCTTGCCTATAAATTTTTTCTAAAGCTTTTTTGCTTAGGATCAAGATCATTCTTTCGAGGATTATGCACCTTAAACATTATGTTTTGATGTAGAAAGGAAAATTCATGGAGTGGTTGTGAATATGAGGTTTGCCTTAGATTTTGTTGTTGGGATAAAGGGCAATGCTCGTGTTTGCCCGCAAGGGCCAGGTTGTACATAGTACATATACCTATCTAAAATCATTATTGAGGTAACCTCTTCATTACCACAAATCGTGTGTCTTTGTCTCTTCTCTCTCTCAACTTGCATCTCTACACAGAAGCTCCACTGTAGTTAACTCAAGAAAGTGGTATTAGAGCTTGGTTTAGGCAATCAGGAGCTTGGCGTTTCTTTAGGTATGCAGGAGCTTGAAGTTGAAGAAGAGTTCACTATGAAGAGTCTATAGAGGTCGGCCAGCAAGGTTTGAAGCTCCCCTCTTCATTTGAGCTTGTTGGCTACCATCATTGGCCACTTGGGGACCCTCCCCATAATCTCCGACACTTGGACCAGCATTCCAATCCCTTCATAGGGTTGAAGGTACCATTAGCGTGGGTATGCAAATCTTGTTTTTAGCATGCTCAGGACCTACAACAACTGCTTCTCTTCATTTGGCATCATGGTTGTGCTTCAGACTTTGCATCTAATGCATAGGATTGAGCATTGAAGTGTAGTATTATAGTTCGGGCTGATATACATTCAGCTTTAGGTTTGAAATACATAGTATTCAGATCTATAATAGATAGGGTAGCACCTGCTCTCTTGAGATTGATGCTTATATGATAGCTATTTAGATGTATCTTAATACTAGATGATTTGGAAACCATGTGGCATTGTCTTGAGGCCATTTTGAGCTAATCTTGGCAAGGATTTGGCTCATTTTGCAGACATATTTGTGGTTGGAAACATGGCGGCAACTATTTCTTAAGTGAATAATGCTTATGATTCACTTATATGATGACTATCTGATGTCCATTTGGTGCTACATGACTTGGAGATGTTATGCCCATGATTGGAGATCATTTTAGGGTGATTAGAGTCATCGTTTTACTTGGATTTGATAGAGATTTGGCTATTGGAACAATAGGGTTGAATGACATTTTGACTACATATGCATTATGTCTTGCTTCTAGACTTGGTCTCCGGCATTTTGAACCATGTATTCATTCTTATGGTCGATGTTACATTCTTGGATTTGATTTCGAAATGTATTTTAGTGATTAAAACGTATTTTTTGGATCACCTTTACCTACATGTCTACTGATGTACATTTAGGACAATTTCTTGCATATTCAGGACAACATACCTCATTGTCAAGAAATTTGATATGTTTCTATGCAAGAACATTATAGTGATGTTTTGAGCAGCTTTGCATGATCTTTGGAGCTCAATCTCAGTCAGTCTGGGAGGTTATTTCAGTTTTGAGTTTTCAAGATAGATTTTTCCTGAATGTTAGGACTGCACTTTTGAATTGCACGATAGCCACGTGTATTGTCAAGAATTTCAAGACTGCACTCTGTTTTTGTCAGGAAATTGATATGTTTACTGTCATTAAATGCTTTTGAGGCATTTTGGGCAATGAACTGATGTATGTTCTTGCTGCTACATACTTGAGGATATTTCTCACATACTATTGAGTGGATTTTGGAGCTTCCATTGCTTGGCATTAGCTGTCATTCACTATGATACAGTTATTTGGGGGAGGTTGTTGGAATAAAGGGCAGTGCCTGTATCCACCCAGAAGAGCCAGGTTATACATGGTACATATACCTATCTAAAATCATTATTGAGGTACACTCTTCAGTACCACAAATCATGTGTCTGTCTCTCTTCTCTCTCTCAACCTACATCTCTACATAGAAGCTCCATTGTAGCTAACTCAACATTTGTGACTCTACTCACTAGGAAATCCTCATAAATATGGACTTGGATAAGGCCTACAATTGGGTTCCGTGGGATTTTATTATAGTTGTCCCATCTCATCTTGGGTTTGGTGTAGGTTTCTATAACATCATTTGTGCCCTATTCACTAATGCATTTTCCTAGGTGGCGGTGGTTAATGGGAATGTATTATAAGGTTTTATACTTAAGAGATTTATAAGGTAAGATTGTACTATTGGCCCCCTTCTCTTCACACTTTTGACACTAACCCACTTTTTAGAATATGGATGTCAAGCTTATTCGTGAAAGTTCCACTAACACCGTAAGGCTTCGTCATGGCCATCCCTTTGTGGCAGAACTTTTTGCAGCTAACAAGTCTAATTTTCTACAAGTGGAGAAAGGATCCAATGGATAACTTGCCAGCCCTGTATGAGGAGTTTTCCAGTTAGTTTCATGCTCTTTAATGAGAAAATTCAAAACTGGCACTATCTTTTTGTGGTTGGGAAACCCTTCTCTATGGTTTTTTTGCTTATGGCTTTAAATTGATCCCTCATTAGTCATGGTTAATTATTCCAATGTCTGGGAGCAATGGGAGTGGCTAAAGGTGTTCTCTCATCCTATGTTATCTATGTTGGTATGATATCCTCCTTTTTGCAGGTAGCTTGAAAGGAGGTGTATGCCATGATTTGAAGGTTTATTTAGACCTATATTAGTGATTCTCATGTCTAGCATATTTTTTCTTGGAGAATTAGGTGGTCAAAAATACCAATGATGATGGTGTGCTTGGCCTAGAGGAGACACAATAGAAGGTGGTAGGGCTCAATTTCTCCCTCTTGAAACACCTCCATTAGGACAAAATATAGATAGTTTTACTATCACATTGGCTAAGAGAAGCGCCTAGTTTTGGCTACCTATTACAACCTCTTTCTATACTTTGCAAATTACTTTTGCCTAAAGGAAAACTTAGGATTCATGCATCTATAGTAGCCCAAAGATTGGTTTAGAACTAGCATAGTATACTAAAGGATGATGTGTGGATTGGCTAGCCTAGTTTAAAGGGTGATGAATCTTTACTTATGGTCATTCAGACTAAGGAAGCAACATTTAGAACTAGCATATTATCTTGCATTGGCTACCCTAGTTTAAAGGGCAATGAATCTTTACTAAAAGTCATTTGGACTAATGAAGCAACATTAAGAGATTACTATATCTCTTATAAACTAAATCCAACCTTGTCCACTACATGTTGGAAGAAAGGCATGTAGTGTTGGGTGGACTCATGGGATTCAAGGACCTTGGAATTTAAGAATATGGAGAGGACTACTTTGGAGTTTCATCTTAACTAGCAAGAATATGATTGGGTTCGACTGATATGTGAGAATATAGTGGATTAGTGGCATACCTCTTATTTTATCAATGAATCAAACCCCTTTCATTGCTATTGTTCTAATCTTAAGGATACATACTTGGTAAAATTGAAAGGGAGGAAGGACTTTCAAAGCATGTCCTTGGATTGCTTTTGGGGGGGGGGGGAGGGGTGTCACTAATAAATATATGTGTGTATCACATGGGTTCAATACAAGTGATTTTTCAAATACCATTTTTATATATAGAAGGGTGTCATATAAAAGGGCAATTTACCGATTGAATAGAAAAGGGGTGTATTTTACTCAAAAAAATCTCACATATGAGGGTATTTTTAAATAATTCTTGAACACATGTGTAATAGAAGGTATACATATAGTGAACCCCTTGAGTCAAATTGATCATCTAAGCTTGCAAAATCATGGAAAAAGTACTTCACAAGAAATTCGCTATGGCCTAAAAAAGAAGGATTCAGAAGATATGAACGGTGACCGGGGTTCACTATATATATACTCTATATAATGTGTGTTCATGGCCTATTTATAAATATCCTAATCTATGAATTTTTCTTGAATAAAACACAACCCTTTTCTATTCAATCTGTAAGTAACCCCTTTATATGATACCCTTATGTATGTAAAAAATGTATAAAAATAATGTTTTCAAAACCCCTTATTTTGAACTCAAGTTATATATATACATATATTCATGACTGACCCGCTCTCCCCCCCCCCCCCCCCCCCCCCTTTAACATATGAGTACATTTAGTGAACATTATTTCTAGTTCATGAGGTACAAATACCTCAAAACAATATATGTTAAGCATAGTGAAGAAGTTAAAAAGATGTAATCTTAAATAGCTCACTTTGTTAGCATATTGATTGAATCTAGGTGTAAACAAAACTAAGTTTTAGTATTGGTTGAGTCTAGCCATAGATGAGATTAAGCTTAGTACTAGTCTTGTGATTTGCTACAAAAGTGGCACTAAGCCAGTTAAGCAGTTCAAATCCTATTTCGCTACATTTGAAATAACTTGTGCATATGATACAAAATTGAATGAGACTCAACAAATATTGTTAGATAGTAGAATAAACGTTTTGAACCAAGTGTGAATGAAAATTCATTATCTATACAAATGTGCTTTTTAAAAGTATATGAAAATTGGTCAAAAGAGCACTCAACAATACTATGTGAAGCTATTGAAAAAGTTAATAATTTTTATTAAATATAATTCTCTTTATGGAAAGTCATGCTATATATCAAGGTATTTTTCATGAAAGTCTTAGCTTGATGAAAAAAGTTTTGAGATGGTTTTGACTAGAAGTACTAAAAGATATTGATTTTGTGCAAAAATGATCTCAAAGATGGACATAGATATATATACTTCCTAGTGTGTTTTGACCCCTTCTATTTTCATCAACTACTTGTTGTGTTGGCGGTCAGATTTCCTTGAAAGTATTTGCTCTTAATCTTTATTGTTGAGGAGAATGAATTGTTGTAGAGGGTCCAAATTGCCACAAAAGCGGCTTTTTGCACCACAAGACTAGTGTTAAGAATTGATTAAGCCAAACAATTGTTTTCTAGATCAAGTTATTTGACAAGTGCTAGACTACTTGATCTAGGAAATAATTCCTAGTAGCTAATTTGCAAGCAATTGGTGTACAAATGTACCAATAATTTAAGTTAATGATTTGTTCTACTTGCATTTATTTTAGTGGAAATTTTCTAGGATTGTCTTTCTAGAAGGTTATATTAGTATATTGTTTCTAGAATATATCTATGTCGTCCAATCTTCAACATGGTTCAAACTTTATTCTTTCTTCGGTAGATTTACCTATGTAATTAACAAATGTGAACGAGGTGATGTAGTGCGATCTCATTATTAATCCATATTGCTAGTTTGTTAAGAGTTTTTCGTCAAAAGAATGTTCAATTGGATTTCTCTGGCTCATATTAAATCTCAGTCTCTACCTAGTGATGTGGCACCCGATCACAGCCGGTGACAATGAAAAGCCTTCCCGATGGGCCAAAACGATACGACGTTACTGCCAGGAATTAAACCCACGCAATTCCACTGATAGGGAGACACCGTACCATCTCACCCGTGCAGGTTAGGAAATGAATGTTCTATTTTTCATATATTAAAAGAACGAATGCAACACCAACATGTGGCCTATCTACAGACGATAGCCCATACTAGCAGGCCGATATATAACGTCAGCCGATTTCTCCGTAGCACTGTTTCCAATCAAGAAGAATAGTTTAAGCTCATTCGGCTTTTTCCTACCAAAATATGAAGGATATATGAAGGGGTTAGAGCTCGCACCTCTTAGGGAAGTGCCAGTTCAGTTACTCTCACTCGAGGCACCCACAAGACGTACTCTCACCGAAGCTGTGCATGCTATATACCTAGAAAGGAAGGGATTGAGCTTAACGAGTCGTATGACGATTAATGCAAACGAGCTTGAAGGTGGATTGCCCGGATGCGCAGGCGCATTCGTTTCGAACCTAGGATTACATGATTTGCCACGTGCATGCATCAAGACGTTGGACAGCAGCTAGGTAGGCTAATCAAAGTGGATATTGTCTTGGGAAACAACGTCCGACTAGTCACTAGGAGGGCGGGGCGCCTAATTATTGATCCACCTCTCACATTGACAGGATCCAATAACAGCTGTGACGTTACAGTTGGCAGAGATCAGGACGGCCGTCGATGATCGTCGACGGCTGGCTGGCGGATCATCATGGATGCTGCAAGCATCCGATCTCGCAACCTCTAATCTGATGCAACTAATTAGACGTTCGAGTGCAGATAACTATACCTTGTTGATTAACAACGAAGCTAATATAATTGCATGCAGGGCGATGTTCGCGCAGCATTTTGCTGATCTGCGCGCAATGTTGTTGGCCCTTTTTAAATGTACGTATAATAATCTAAACAGGAAAAATAAAAAATATCACCGGCTGTGTAGAATTACCAGCAATCCTTCGGTCGAAGTAGCCCATTCTCAGGACACACCCTTGGGTGATAGAGGGCAATCCTTTTACATAACCAAAAGTTTGGGAATCATGGAGTTTTAAAATGTAAAAAGGATTTGAATATGATTAAGAAGCATGCTAAGTAGAGAATTACATTGAAAGTTTTTATGAGATTTGCCCGTGCAGAGTACAGTATTTGCAATAAGAAATCGTTAGATCTAAAAATGCTGCAAACGTAGCCATCTTCGCATGCATTACAAAACAATTCCAAACATGCATCCATCTCTTGTACCTAGGAAATAAATCACTCTTGTTTTGCTCGAGCAGTTGGACTTTTCCTTTGCAACTAAGAATAGGATGTCTGGTAGGTTTAATGGCTAGGATGTAGATGCTCTTTCCCTCCTACGTGTATTTGATTGGAAGAAGAATAACTTGACTATTATAAGAGATTGATTCACTGGGTTAAAAGTGACGGGGATAGAGGTTGATCACATATGCCCCACATGTTGTTTCGTTATATCATAGGTAGTAAGTCATTGAAAGTTCTAGTCAAGGGTTGTTACCAAACATCTGTTGTGCAGCGCAACTCACAAAAGTTAGAAGGCTTATTTAGTATGCCAAAGGTGGTATATAGACTCATGAACCTCATCCAACAAGCAACAAGGCTCATGATGTCTTACTAAAGAACAAAATATTGATAGCTTTATACTTATCATGGTGTGGATGTGTGTGTGTGTGTGTGTGAAATCTTCTTAGTATGCATTTAATTGGCCTCATGTTGGATATGCATAAGATATCCTACCCTTCTATGCTCCTTTAGATATTGCATTGGTCTAGTTCCTAGGGCCATGTGCCTTGGAATTGTCAATCTACCTCTAGAGTTTGAGTTTGGTGACTTATACAAATGTGATGTTGCCTCGTTGCAAGCTACTTGCTTTAGAATATTTAGACTTAGCAATAGATATGTATAATTTTCTCTAAACATTTTTTATATTCCTACTTCAATGCCAAATCTAAGCATGGCATTAAAGCTCCATGTTTTTACTCTTGGGAAGCTTAACTAACATTGTCAACATTTCCTTTATATTTAGCCTTGTTAATTATACAAATATTTTTTTCTATAGAGTTATGCAAACTGTGGAGAATGCACTTGTGGAGGAACTCTTGCCTTTTCCTTTCAATCACACTCATTGAGTTGGATTTACTTGTATTTCCATCAATTCACCGTTTTTGAATCTCTATCCATGTGCCTTCGATGAGCATCATTACCCTTCATCTACTCCTATCTTTGTTTTGAGGTATGCCGCTAACCTTTGCAACCAAATCTAATTTCCCCTTAATCAACATTTATGACGTTGAATATAGTGAAAACATCTAGATCACTAGTTTGGTGGTGTTTGCTTGTAACATCAAAATGGGCATTGTTGGAGTTGTTTTGGGTGCTTCTATCATTTATACAAGCAAGGTTGTCTCTGGCTCTTTGAGGATGGAAAATCCCTTCTATAATCATTGTTAATTCATAAGATACCTCATTTGAATTGTATTAGGGAGTATCTTATAGAGGAGGTATTCTTGCTTGAGAAGCTTTCTTTTTAGCTTTTCCTACTAGAGCAAGGAGGGATCTTCTAGTTACCACCCTACTAAGAACGCATAATTCTCATATACCTCGTATGTGTGGAATATCTTTTTCTAACATCTCATTATAGCTACTTATCCACAATTCTTGAGATTTATATTATCATGGAGAAGTTGTGCTACATTAATGTTGTAGTAACATAATGATTCATCACATTAAGAAAAGTGATCAAAGCGTGACTAAGAAAGTTGTGTCTAAGGATTTGTGATGTTCATATTGGTTTTATGAAAAACAAAGTTCTTGTAAACATTAGCTTTTACCCCTATAAACTTGTTGGTACCAAAAGTTCAATTTATCAACTAAGTTGTGTACTCTAGAAATATGACATTATACTGATTAGGTGCTAAGCATGCCATATTCTATGTGCATTAAGTATTAAGTACACAACATTCTATGCACATTTGATCACAACCAGAAATTTTCTTCCTTTTTAATACTTTTCTTGTAGGAGAAAAGCCACTTTTTTGGCTATTCGGACCCTCAATTAAAATTTCACTCTCTTGCACCAAAAAGAGTTAGGGAAACCATTTTAGGAAAAAGTGCACACTTGTGGCATTTATAAAAACTAAGAGTTTTCTATTGGTGTTGAAAATGGTTGTCTATGTTTGGTTAGTATTGATCAATCTTTTGTCCTAATTTTGCTTATTATCTATTGTACTGCTATCATGCTTTTTTAAAGTTTTGATGCTTATTTAAGACCTCTTAAAGACTTTTGTGTAACATAGTTGGTATACACATTTGCACATTGTTTGCGTGGTTGATGCCAAGATTGTTTTGTCACTAGAGACTTGCTTCAATCTATAAAGGTCCATGATTGTTGGGTTGTCACAATACTCAACACTTTCATTATTCCTTGTGTCCTTGACGAATGACATCTAGTACCCCTTGTTCCATTGGACCTTATAAACTGATGTATAGGAGACTTGTTGGAGATTATAGTACTTGGTGTAGCAAAGTTTCCCATTGTTTCGGGCTTGGTGATACATATTCAAAACTAGAGTTCTAATATGCTACATTTGGCACAGCTCTATAATTGTGAGCAGCAAAGGAGATCCTTTCTATAGTTTCACTCCTAAAGCTTGAAGCAACATTTCCAATAATTGAATGAAGTTTGGTGCATTCATATATGCAAGATTGGCAACATATCCACCAGTTGATCCACCATTTGTAGGTGTCTCAATGGGTAGATAAGCAAGACTAGTTGCATTTGTAGCTAGAGTATTAGGACTCTGGAAGCTCCATCTTCAAACTCAAGTAGAAAAATAGTGTAGAGTTCATCAATGATTTTAAGCAATTGAGTTTGTGGTTTGTATTGACTAGCAGTTCACGCCTACAAGGAACCTTCTATTGGAAGAGTACTACCGTGTAGGAGTTGATCCCATTGGGTATTGAAGCTAAAAGATGACATGATGGTCCATAGAAAATGGGACCAATTTGAGAATAGAAACCACTAGGCACATGGTTTTTTAAAGCAGGATTCTATCTGAAGTCTAGCATAGGAAAACATGGCCATTGTGGGACTGATCTGAAGTGGCTTACTCTTGGATCTTCTAACACTATTGGGAGTTGCAAGAGGAAGGGCCCAGTCTAAGGAGAAAGAAATAAACTAGCATTTGTATCTAGGGAGTGAGTCTTGCTAATCAACACTACATATTTGTGCACAACTTCATGTCATATCCAATTCCTCAGTAAGCCATGCTGAATCACCAGTCCATGACTTCTATTATGCACAAGTCAAATGGTTGGCATGGCCAATTTATACCTCGAATATAAGACATGATGTGATAGACAAGCAAGGTAGGTCCTACGACCATGAGATAAGTGTAAGCTTCAAACTCTTTAAGATGCTTATATTTTAGATTAATTAATGAGATTAAGAGATTAAATTAATGAACTTTGTTTAGTTTTCTATTATTCTTTGTTCATGATTTTGGTCAAAATTTTGTTGTTTCCATTGCACTACATAATTCTCAAATCTTATAGTATTCTTACTACCATCTTGATACAACATATCAAATTGAGATATAGTTTGTTGCAATTGTCACCTCAAATAAGTGCAGCTGTGTCAATTTTCACCTGAACTTGATGCATTTTGTCAAGTTGATATATGTTCTTTTTTATGGTTTTTCAACTCAACTTGATGCAATGCATCAAGTTTTCATGTATTTTCTAGAAATTTTCACCTCAACTTGATATATGCATAAATTTGAGATGTATTATTACATTAGTTTCATCCTCAACTTGATGTAATACATCAAGTCCCAATGAACTTTGATGTTGTAAGAGGTCTGTTGGCCATATAACCTATGAAATACAAGTATAATTAAGAAAATATGAGAATTTCCATGATCACAACAACAATAGCTAATCCTTAGAATTCACATGAATAATTTACAATGGAGCTGTGGAATGGATAATTGGCAAGATACTCATCTCTTTGCCATCGTGGGACTAGCAACTTACATCTAATCTAGGTGGGAGGTCCTCAAGTTGGGAATCCTCAAGATGAACTTTATTAATGCCAAAAAGATCACTATATTTGGTAGACTTTCTCTCCGACACTGCATTACTCTACCCTTGGGCATTCTGTACACTCTTACATTCATTTACAACATTAATTCACTTCAAAGTTTCTTCTCTCTGTGTTTGTCTTTGTGTTTGAGTTTTGAGTTTTTACATTTTGCATTTTGCATTTAGGGTTTGAGTTTTGCTTGTCTCTATTTGAGTCTTTGTGTTTTAGCCTTGGTCATACATGTTGTGTTTCCTCAGCACAAACCCTAGCATATCTTCATAGGGAACCTATGTTGTATCTACATGTCTTGATTCAAAGTTGGTGTGAGGATATACGAAGCTACCCAATGGCATATGGTACACCATGAGACAACTGTGCATCCATGTATCTCGAGTGGACAACAAAGCCATTAGGGGATATGTGTAAAAGATGCTTCTAGTAGAAAGTCATCTTTGTCCCCAAATCCTCAGTAGGTGTCACCCATATCCTTTCTTTTTCCAAGAAAAGAAATTTCAATTAATAACACCTTGGCGAATAACTTGATATAAAATACAAAGTATAAGGAATTATGTGAAGCGTAACTAAATACATCACAAATAGAATGGTTGTGTGAACAACCAATTCGGTGGGTTGTAATGCCAAACCATACGAGGGACAGTGTGAAAAAAGTTATGGCAAATGCTAAAGGATAACCATAAATTTGAAGACTAAGGCTAATTGTCCCTACATGACAAGCCATTTCCTCGTAAAGAAGCTTTTTCCTCAACACTTAGGAGGCAGAAGACTAGAAGAATGAATCATGTGGGAAAAAACTCTACCGTGAAGTATTATTGTTGAATATGCTCCATGAAGTCATGAAGAATCTGACTCAAGAAATATGCTACATCAAAAGCTTGAAACTATGAAAAGCCTTCATGCTGTCCTAAACAGGGCTATTGAAGAAAAAATACCATAACTTGAGATATCTATGTCCAATTTTAGAAAATGAGGTATCATTGGAGAGTGAACTCTAGATAGAAGCTTCTCCATCCATAAAAATGAGACTTTGACCAAGTTAGGCTAATTTAATTTGTGATAAAATTTAATATACCAACCTATCCATTGTTGTGAAATTGAAACAATCTCATTGTTTTGAAGGATTCTTGATGCCCTTGAAAGGTCGGTTAAATGCACTTAAGGTAGGTATGGAATGTGTGTTTGAAATTTACTAAAATGGAATGTCATGAAGCTAAATACCCCTTGGATCAAATGAATAACCTTCAAAATGCACTTAAGGTAGGTATGGAATGAGTGTTTGAAACTTACTAAAATAGAATGCCATGAAGCCAAATACCCCTCGAATCAAATGAATAACCATCAAAATATTCATCACATCTAGAGGTACCCATTGTAGAAAAATGCTTTCCATCATCACCTCCTGGATCAAAAGGAAACATGTCAAATGCATTATGATATTCTTCGTAAGTGTCTTCCACATTTGCATGCATGTCCTTAATAGTTGGAATGGCCTTTATTTGATATAAATTGCCTTTATTATAGTCATCTATAATGAGCATATTAACATTTGCATTCTTGGCCTTATACTTGTCCTTATGATCAACAGTCCAATTTTCACCACACTTGGAACACAATCCTTTAGAGAGCATCTCTTGAAGAAATTCATTGCAAAGATACTTACTTTGAGTCATTTGTGAAAAAATTGTACATCACTAGTAGGTCTTGTACCACCATACTTTCCTTTATCATTATGCCTTAAATTGGTACCTTGTTTCAATACATGAATGGTGGGGTAAGTTGGAATCTCATAAGACAAAGAAAACCCTATTTCATGCTAGAAAGTAGACATATATTTTCTATAATATTGGCTATATCTCTTGGCAAAATCTTAATTTATTCATGTATGTTCTTGGACTGCATGGCCCCAACCTTGAAGAAAGATGCAAATCAAGCCTATAAGTGTACTTATTTAGCTCTGTTAAATATGTGACTCCCTCCACATACATGGATAGATTTAGGAACATGTTAAAATACTCCCATATAGACACTTCCCTTTGCTTCAAGTCATACCTCCTTATTTGCAAATTTTCCTTTTCCATGGGAGATACAAATGCATCAAGAATTATTTGCTAAATTCATTGGAAGTACCAAAATCTTCCCCGATCTTTTGTATATACCTCCACCAAGTGTGGGCATAACCTTCAAGGTGAAAGGATGCATAATAAATCTTAGCTTCATTACTCATGGGGTAGAGTGTAAAGTACATTTGATTTTTGTTGGGAGTAAAGGCGCCTTTGCCTAGCTACCCATGTATTACTACACTAACAGTCACACCGCCATTGCACACTGTAGGTGGCGGGCGCCCGTCACCGTCACTTTATTCTTTATTCTTTTAGTGACAGTTTGAATAAAGGAAGGCCTAGTGACACATTGTGACTGTTGGAGTTTCCATTTCTTGTCTCTCTCTTGCTCTTGCTCTCTCGCCATAGCTCTCAAGTCCAAGATTCGGTCCTTCTTTCCCTTTCAACTGGTATCAGAGCTCGGCTTCCCGACTCTTGAGCTTGGTTCGCCGACATTCTCAGCTTCCCATCAACTCCCTACTCACATTGGGTCTCCTTCTCGACAGCCATAGCTCATTCTCTTGAGCTCCCGTCACTCCCCAGCTTCCCAAACTTCTTCCTGGCCTATTGAGGCACCATCAGGGCATTGACATTGAGGTATTGCTTCATTGTTTCAGAGTTTTACTTCAGTTCTCAGGTCTTACAGGCTATAAACAAGTTGTGGGCAGCCATGGCTCACACCTCTTGGAGCTTCCTTCACCTGCATCTTGCTTCCAGCCTATCAAGGCTTGCTGAGGCTTAGTGTAGGTCTTCTTTGGCCCTCATTTATGCCCCCTTTGGGTCCCATTGTTGACACGCAGGACAGCAGACCCCCCCAGCCAACTCACTTTTTTTTTTGCGTTTGTTTCAAAATCTAGCCCAAAAATCTCTCTTTTTGTCATATCTTGGGCATTCGGAACCCGATTCAAGCAAGGTAAGAGTCTAAGTTGGGGTTTTGGCACGCTCCGGACGCGATGGTGATGTGGAATTTGCCAAATTTTGATGATAGAATCTTTTGCAACAGATTTCAGGTCTGAGATAGCTTGCATTTGTATGCCTATGCTTGTTTGGGCATGACTATATAACCGATTTGATGCCTATTGCATCCCGATTGATTGGGGGATTGAAGCTACATGTAATGCTTTGATTTTGGCCTGATTTTGGGGCTGGAAATACATAGTTTATAACAGTAAATGCATATTGAATACTCTTGGACTAAAGCTATCTTTCATGCTTTGACATATGCCTATTGGTTCCGGATGTATGTCTTGGGTTATGCTATGATGTATTGATCATCAAGGGACAACTTTGAGCTTGTCATTGAATCCGGATGCTTTTGGAAGCTTGAGCTTATTTCAGTCCGCACTTATTGACATTGGTATATGCTTTGACAATTATGCTTCTTGGGTTTATGCATACCCGTTGCCTACGGCTTGATGCTCATGTCACGGTTGATTACTCTATGCATATGTTGAGCTTGAGTGCTCATTGAAGCTCCACCTTGGATGCATTTTGGATTATCTGGAGTAGTCTTAAATGTTACTTGGCTTGTCAGAGTTTGGATTGGGATGCTATTTGATATCTTACATGCTTACAAATGCTACATACAGATGCTCTACTGCCTACATATTCGGGATGTACTATTGATGTATTCTCTTGGACTTATGTCATTAGCATTGTGTCTTGCCTTGGCTTGAGCTCTTGAGCTCATACATACGACTTTTGTGCCAGTGGGAGCATTCTTGAATGCTTATCAAACATTGAGCAGGTGGTACTTTTATGCATTGAGCAGTTACAGACACTTGAGACTTTGGGACTTCTTACCTTTTGGGATGATACATCATATGTCTTGATTCATTGTATGCTTATGAGCTAAGTCTCAGTTTTGGATCCATATCTTTGTGAACTGACACCTACTTGTGTCAAGTTTTGGTAGTGGCAGGAACACTTTGTCCCATTGCCTGGGGGGTGTGCCTAATCACTGGCAGATGTTTGTATGACATACTTGGATGTTAGATTTATGCTTATCGACCATCATATGCTTATGCTATGCCCGCATAATGCCGGCTTTGGTCTTGGCAGTATCTGATTGCCTTGGGATCCGATCTTGGCACTGTTAGCTCTCTTTTACTGAAATCTAAAATTTATTACAGCAAGCATATATGTATGGACTGACATGGATTCTTCATACTTAAACACTCTGAAATGATGTACTTTTACTAGTACTTGGTCGGCAGCAGCTTTGGTTTCACTTTCTTCGCCATTTTTTCTCGATTTTGGTGAATTTTTTGCAATAAACAGCAAGCAGTTTTGAACTGTCTACAGTCTTTCAGCCTGCATTATGGTGAGTTCGTCCACTGATCATGCTATTTTCAACATCACTAAGATTGATTGTACAAATTACTATTATTGGAAGAACCAGATTTGGCAGGTGTTGGTGCAAAAATTGCATATCAAACCTTTGAGATTAAGCGGGCATTCGCCTACAACTATGCCAGATGAGGAATAGCTTGAGCTTGATGAGTTATGCAAGTCCACTATTATATTGTCTATCACAGAACAAGTTCACTATAATGTCTTTGAGGAAGAACTGAGTGCATGCAGTTGTGGAAAAATATCAAAAATCTCTATGACAAGAAAAGTCCAGCGAGTCAGATATATTGGCTGAAGCAGCTTATGGATCTGCGCATGAAGGAGAATGTGACTATGTCTGCTCACTTGAGCCAGTTCCATGCTATACTCAAGAACTCGACTTTGTAGGACATCACTTTTGCAGAGGATGTCACTCCTCTTTTCTTGCTTGGTACTCTTAATGAGTCATGGGATGTATTCCGCACTGCATTATATGCCTCTACTGCTACCTTGAAATTATCTGATGTTGAGAGTGCTCTTCTGTAGGAAGAGGTTAACCGTAAGAATTTGGATGCCTCTTGTGTGTCTCATGCTATGAGAGTTAGAGGCAGGAATGATGGATATGGAAAGCATGGTAGTGGTAGTGGCCGTGGACCGGATTCTCAAAAATCTTGGTCCAAGTCACATAGCAAATCCCATGGCAAGAATGCAGATATTACTTATCACCATTGTGGAAAAAAGAGCCATATTAGGCCACAATGTCATGAATTGTGCAATGAAAGGCGTAAAGATAAGGGGAAAGACAAAGTGCAGGATAAGTCTTCTGATCGCAGCATAGTGCCTGCAATGTTAAAATTGAAGAGATCAATGTTATGTAGCCTGAGAATGTTGATGATGATGATTATATCCTAGCAACTTCTTCTAGTGCTTCACAGATGACAGAGATACACTCTATGTATACACAGTGTTGGCTCTTGGACTCAGCTGCGTCCTTTCATGTGACACCTTGCCGAGAGTGGTTTCATTCATACCGTACTATTTCGGATACTGTGCGCTTGGGTGATGACAGCTCTCTTGATATTGTGGGCATTGGTAATGTTAGGTTGCAGTTTCCTTCTGGCAGCAGTTTTGTAATGCTGGATGTACGTCATGTACCTGCTTTGACACGCAGTCTCATGTCAGCTGGACAGCTTGATGAGTAGGTTATCATGTATCTTTTGGAGACTCTGCATGGAAGATCACTCATGGCAGACTTGTGATTGCGAGAGGTGCCAAGACTGGCAGTCTCTACCCCTTGATTGTATCAGCTTCTTCCCTTGATCATGTTTTGTATGTGGGTTCTATCCCACATGTGTAGTGAAATACCTTTCAATGCTTGATGGAGATGCTTTAAATGACAATTAAAAGAAAACAGAAGCCCCCTTTGATCAATCAACAAGAAGAAATATAAAAAATTTTGCTACTATAGTGACTAGAAAATCAATGCAATTTGTGCCACGATGGCTATTATCCATGTGCACTATATAACATGTTTTCCAACAAGAATTGGCAGTGGCGCTAAAAGCATTGTTATTTGCAACACAATATAGAGCAAAAATTCATGATGTAGATAGAAACTCTTTGTGATATCAATACTAACAATGTACTAAGAAAAAAAAGCATTAAAAAATCGAGCATGAAATTTTATAGTAAATGAGTAAGAGAGGATGAGAGAGAGAGAGAGAGAGAGAGAGAGAGAGAGAGAGAGAGAGAGAGAGTGTGTGTGTGTGTGTGTGTGTGTGTGTTGTTGCTGCCATCTCTGAAGAAAGACGAGAGGGGTGTAGAGAAGGAGGCAAGCTACGAAGGAGAAGGAGGAGTAGGAGGAAGTGTGAATGGATTCTTCTTTGAGCCCTTTGAGATAGGTCCATTGTCTATTCTCTCTTGGTTTTTCTATTTTCTTATCTTCTCTCTTTCTTTTTGTTTATGGAGAAATATGTAGAGAGAGGAAGGTAAAGGAGAGATGGAGAGAGGGAGGGAGAGAGAGAAAGAGAGGGAGAAAGAGAGAGAGAGAGAGGAGAGAGAGAGATCGAGAGAACCAAAGAAAGGGAGGAGGAGAAACAAAGAGGGGGAGAGAGGAGAGAGAGAGAGAGGAAAATAAAGAGAGGGAGGGAGAGAGAAATAGAGAGATGGAGAGAGAGAGAGAGAGAGAGAGAGAGTATAATATACATGCCATATACCGACATCTAAAGCAACAAGAATATTTATCTAAACTATTATCCCCATCGTCACTAAAAATATTGATTTATACGTCTCTACAGATCCATCGCTATTAGCGTCACTATTAGTATCATCAACACAAATAATGATGCTTTTCGACATATTTACTGACATTGATAGTGACACGTGCAATAAATTAGAGTGATGGGTTACAGAGAAAAAAATTAGGTGTGGCAGGGTAGCATGCTGCCCTACCACCATCCAACACCATGCGCTAAATAATATTCCATAAGGAAATTATAAAATGAGCATATAATCATAATCGAAATATGTGCATGAAATGTTGACAAAAAAATTTAATTTAATATTCAAATAAGTACAAGATCGATGATGACAACTTATAAAATTACATGAAACGATAGAGAGGAGAGTCCAAAAAAAAAGAGTATCTATATAAATATCACAAAATGCGATTCCATACAAGGGATGAGAAATATATCCATGGAATGCTACATGGAAAGAGCCTACATGGATCATAGGACCAAAAAAGGAAAGAATGTGTGCTCCACGAATCTGAGCAACTACTACAGCTCCTCACGATTTGAGAGCTTGTTGTGATGCAATGGAGTGTCGAATGAAATGTGTAATATAAACACCTAGAGATTAATCCACGATACATAATGTATCATAAAAAAAGGAATGATTAAAATTAAGAAAGAAGTATGACTTATTGGGATTTTGCACACATACAATCTATCGATGAGTGTAGTGAGACTGTGTCTCTCAGTATACCGAGTCTTTAAACTTGTAGGATTGCAATTTGTGATCGAGTGCTACAAAGAAAACAAAGTAGCATTATTAGAAAGAAGGTTATTAGTAAAAGTGGTATTCCAAATAAGAAAGTGAGAACAAATAAAAGAAAACTTATAAAATCCTCCAAATAAGTTCTAGGGCTAGCACTCTCTAGATGATGCAGGACCCCTGCCTCTCCAATTATGCCCTTGCTACCTCCTGCTATTGCCGCCATCATCCTGGAGAGTCTATGGCCTCTTCCCTAAGTCTTTGCTAGTCCTTTGCATCCAATCACTTAGGCTTTGAAGCACCACTCTTTATTTCTTTGTGTGTATCTAATTGTCTATGTGACATGTATATACACATACAATCCATCATCCATCCTGTGGAAAACCTCTCTGCCATTGTAGGTATTGAGAGCTCCTCGTATAAGGATGCTACCACATAGTCCTTACTCCCCTCTAATATATTTTTCCAGTGGTCTAAAACATTGTGCCGCCTAAATACTTGTTGGCAACTCTCTCATGTAAGCCATCATCCTCCTCCCCTCATCATTCATGATCACAACACCTATTTTATCATCCACTAGATATCCATAGCTTGTCGGTATACATTTAAGGTGCGCCCTCACCCACCTATGACTACGCTCCTAAGCATAACCAATAGATAACCAACAGATTGTCCATCTAGCATACCTACAAGGGTGATATCTCTCAAAATAGCACCCATAGGGGTGCTACTTATAGACGCCTGAGTGAAACTTGAAGTCATGGAAGTATGTTACATGACAAATATCGTGACAGATATTTGTCATGTAACATATAAGTATGTAACATATCATGACAAATATCTGTCATGTAACACGCCTGAGTGAAACTTGAAGTCATGGAAGTATGTTACATGACAAAGATCAAATCGACACAAAATAGTGAAATACCAATTATACTTGCTATTAAGTCTAGGACAAACCTAACATATCTTGGGCTAATCATGAGATTTTAGTCATGTTAGTTGGTCATCTTTAGAAAAAGTAGACTTGAGAGAACACATCATATTTTTTGGGGTACAGATAGACTTAATAATTTTCTTTACCATGCACTCTTCCTTAGTTGATAGAACCTAAGAAGTGTAAGATAGTTGCATACAACCATTAGAGCTTCGATTGTGGCCAAATCACTTCCATCTTGCCTATCTCCTTCAAATCCATATGTACCTGTATAGTGTCTCTCCTTCCCGTGTTATGGTCCCATAATAAACTACCCACATTCTTGAAAATGTGCACTAGACCTAATAAATGGTTGATTTATAAGCGAATCCAATACGGAAACTCATAGAAAATTGAGAACTGTCGCACTTTTCTTGAAAGTGACACCTCGTGGACCATTTTGCACTCGTATCAGATTGGGGCATTCATTCATGTTGGAGATCGTCTAAGCAAACCTATGCTCAATTCATGGCCCTCTGGCAAGAAAGTGGTATGTCCTTGATATACTATCTTCTTCATGGACTTCGACCTTTGGGAGTCTACACAATACACATGCATGATAACCTAAGGTAACTAGACATGTCATCATATCCCTATCTAGACACAAATATAAATGAGCCATATTATATATCAGTAATGAGAATGGAAGCTCATTTACCTGAGCACACCACAAATCCTAGAAAGTCATGCATGGTCCACATAAGAATGGCTTTTATGTTAGTAGACTACTGATCAATATGCTTGCTCATATCTTCCAAGCAATCCCCTTCTTTTAGAAAATCTTAAGCTCATCAACTAATGGATGGAGATAGACATCCATGTTCTTGAATTTATAGCACATATGAACGAGAAAGCTAAGGATCATGTGTCTCTTCTTTATAGAAATCCATGGCATGATGTTGTAATTTATAAGGACTACATGCCATACATTGTAAGAAGTTGAGCGGAGATCAAATGTATTCATGCCATCCATAGCAAGACTGAGCCAAAGATTCCTTAGCTCTTGTGCAAAGACTAAAAAGGTGGAGTCAATGTGACTCTATGCATGTGAGTTGATGATATTCATTGGACTCCATCTATGGATTTATTTTGTGCATGTAATATTGTTAAGCTTTCTATGCTTGATATGTGAAACATGTGATATATACACAGTATAAGTAAAAAGTGTCTAAGAACCTTCTAAAAGACAGTTTACCTTACAAGTCCTATCGATACCTATGAGCATCACACTTCGGGTATATTTCTATAGTCTTCTAGTCATCTCGAAATAGCACACAATCATTGAAACATGCATGACTGTTGTTGTAGTCCATGCCAAGCTTTTGTAACATGAGACTTGATATTGTATTTTCAAGTGGTAATATGTGATATTTTAGCAATTTGAAAAAAAAAATCCAAGCACCTTTGAAGAGCATAAAAATTATTTTTACAATGGAGTCAAAAGATAAAGGAGCATAGTATGTACCTAAAATCGATCACACTCGCATCACCCCATCCGCACTTTGCATATATCAATCATATAATGGTATGGACATCTCCTCTCTCAATGGATCAGATGATCCAACATCTATGCACAGTAATGCATAGATTATTTGCTCCATCTCGGGCTCTAAAATTGGAGAGAGGTCCGAAAGACCCATCATCTCTTCTGGTGCCAAGGGTATAGTTAGCAGCATATGCTCCAATCATGGGTTTATCGACTAAGGCGCTCTATCGATTGCATACCCATGAACTCTTCTTTTACGAGCCACAATAGGTGCATTTCTTGCGATGAAATGACACCTCTCTGTAGACTTTTTCAAGATACATCTAATATTAATATATATGATATTCATTTATAGTTTGAATATAAAGCATGATTGCTACAAACTTTTCTTATCATTAACTCAAAGTCTGAGTTACTTGGTCAATGATCTCCGATTAAAACTCATCGAAGCATCGTATTACATGCTCTATAGCTTATATTGACTGCAAGGGTATTGGACACGCTAATTGAGGTACACCTCGTGATCTTGAATGTCATGATCATCATCATTGTCCATTTCATCTATGTTGCAAACATGCAATATGCTTTTTTTTCCTCATTGTTTCTCTTTTCCCATCTCCCTGTATTTTTCTCTCACTTTTCTCTCTCATTCTTCTTTTGATTCCTTTTCATCTCTCACTCACTCTCACTCTTGCTCTCTATTCTTCTCTTTCCCTCCATCTCTCTATTTGTGTCTCCCTCCCTCGCTATTTCCTTCTCATCCATCTCTCCACAAACAAAATTACAAAGAGAAAATAAGAGACTTAAGAAATGGAAAGCAATGTCTCCCTCCCTCTCTCTCTCCCCTCTCTCTCATTCTCCCTTTGTTTTCCTATTTCTCTCTCCCTCTCTCTTGCTCTCTATTTCTATCTTTCTATTCATCTCTCTAGTATGTCTCTCTCCCTCTCTTTTTCTCTCTCTCCCTCTCCCTCTCCTTCTCTCTTTTCCTCTCTCTCTCTCTCTCTCTCTCTCTATTTTTCTTTTTCCTCATATCTCTTTTTCTATCTCCTTTTATCTCTCTATAACTCTCTCCCTCTTTCTCTCTTCCTTTCTCTCCCCCTTCCTTCTATTTCTCTTCCTTTCTCTCTTCCTTTCTCTCTTTCTTCCTCTCTCTCTCTCTCTCTCTCTCTCTCTCTCTCTCTCTCTCTCTCTCACTTTCATGAAGCTTCCTTCCTTTGTCTCCCTCCCTTCTCTCTCTCCCTCTCTATTTTTATCTCCTCTTCCTCTCTACTCCCTCTCCATCTCTCTATTTCTCTCCCTCTCTTTGTTTTTTTATTTCCTCTCTTTATTTATCTCCCCAGTGTTGTTTCTCTCTCTCTTTCCCTTTCTTTGTTTCCCTCCCTTCCTCTCTCTTTGTTTATCTTTCCCCCCTCTCTCTCTCTCATTGTTTCTCTCTCTTACCCTCCCTCCATATCTCTATTTCTCTCTTCCCCTCCCTTTCTCATTCTCTCTCCATCTCTCATTTTTTCATGAAGCTCCCTCTCCTCCCCTTTTTCTTTCTCTCCTTCTTTCTCAATTAGACCATTTAGGAGCGTATCAAGAAAAACATCAAAGCAAGGGAGAAAATGGTAAACTTTCTTATTATAGTATGTATATCTATCCTTCATGTTGGGAATCCTTCATGCAGGCAGAGGCACACACGCAGCCATACATACCCAACCCACTTTCACTAGTATTTAGACAGAGTATTGCACGACTTCGAACTCGATCACACACTTTATTGATTGAGACAGATGCATGGCATGTACAGGCAAGAGAGATGAGGTTATGCAAGTTGTGTGGACTACAGAGTGTAGAATCATTGGAGCACATGATTATGACATGCCAAACATATGCACACATACGGGCTGACTTTAATATCCCTTTACAGGGACCACTTCAACAGTTTTTGACCACTACTCCTATATCGAAGTTAGGTGCTCTCATCACTTAATGTTACACTTTCAGGAGGACCACACTACATAGATCGTTCTTTTACCATAGCTAGCCCTTTCCTACCATGGGGGAGGAGAATCATTGTATATTTGGAAAGGTCCCATGAGTCATAATTTGGCCTTCCGTGGATGATAATAAACTAGTCTACTCTCTTCCTCTCCCTCCCTCTCACCCTCTCCCTCATGCATCTCTCTACAAAAAAAAGAAAAGAGAGAAAATAAGAAACTTAAAAAACAAAGAAATGGGAAGTAACATCTCCATCCCTATCTTTATCTCTCTCCCCCCCTCTCTCTACTTTTCTATCTTTCCCCTCTCTCTCATTCTCTCATTGTTTCTCTATTTCTCTCTCCCTTTCTCTTGCTCTCTAATTTTATCTTTTCCTCCATCTCTCTTTCTATCTCTCTATACCCTCTCTCTCTCTCTATTTTTTTTCCCCTCCATGTCTTTATTTGTTTCTCTCTTATTTTCACTCTTCTCCCTCTCTTTCCCTCGCCCTTCTTTTCTCTCTCTTCTCTCTGCCCTTCTTTTCTCTCTCTTATCTCTATCTCTCATTTTCTACTCTCTTCCCTCTCTATTTTTATCTCTCCTCCCTTTGTATTTTTCTCCCCACCCCTCTTTCTCTCTCTTTCTCTTTCTTTGTTTTCTCCCCTTCCTCTCTCTTTGTTTCTCCCTCCCCCTCTCTTGCTCAATGTTCCTCTCACTCACCCTCCTTCTCTCTTCCTCCCTCCGTCTTTTTTTTAATCGCTTCTCCCTTCCTTTCCTTACCCCTCTTTATTTCCCTTCTCCTCTTTCTCTCTTTCTCTCTCTCCTTTATTTCCATATCCTCTCTCCCTCTCTCTCAATGCATCTCTCCATAAATAAAAATAAAGAAGAAAAGAAGAAAACACAAAAACGAAGGAAGAAGAGGCAATGTACCTATCTCAAAGAGTTGAAGATGAAACCCTTTGTGCCTCCTTTTTGCACCTTCCTTCCCTTCTCCTTTGCACCTTCTTCTTCTTCTTTGCATACGATGATGGAGGCGATGATGAGATCTCTCTCTCTCTCTCTCTCTCTCTCTCTCTCTCTCTCTCTCTCTCTCTCTCTCTCTCTCTCTCTCTCTCTCTCTCTCTCTCTCATTTGAGCTCTCACTCTCTCCTTCATTCTCTTTAACAAATGATTCTGAGAAATGCATGCTCGGGTTTTTAGTGTCTTTTTTTCCTAGAGCAACATCACTATTTGTATCGTTATCAATGTTGCTACTATCAGTATCGTAGAATAAAATTAGCGATGCTTATATCGACACTATAATGTCAGGAATATTTTTTGTCGAAACCAGCCATCACCATTGGCCCACTTCCTTGTAGTGAGAAATAAAAAGGATGGAGAGAAAAATAAAAAATAAGAAAAAATACATAGAAAGAGAGAGAAAGAAAGAGAGGATGTGAGATATATGTATACATAAATATGCATATACATATACATGTGTGTGTGTGTGTGTGTGTGTGTGTGTGTGTGTGTGTGTGTGTGTGTGTGTGTGTGTGTGTGTGTGTGTGTGTGTGTGTGTGTGTGTGTGTGTGTGTGTGTGTGTGTGTGTGTGTGTGTGTGTGTGTGTGTGTGTGTGTGTGTGTAGGGAGGAAGGGAATGAGAGAGAAATAGAGGGAGAAAATGTAAAGAAAATGAGAGAGAGAGAAATAGAGAGAGATTAGGAAGGGAGAGAGACAAATAGAGGGAGGGAGAGAGAAAAATATATAGAGGGAGGTGGAGAGAGAGAGATGAATATATATATATATATATATAAAGAGAGGCTATGAAGGGAGAGAAAATAATAAATAGAGAGAGAGGGGGGATAGAGGAAGAGGCCATGGAAGAAAATAAATAGAGTTAGAAAGACAAGGAGAGGTAGAAAGAGAAAAAGGGATAGAGGGAGTGAGGGGAAGAAGGACATAAGGGAGGGAGATAGATAGATATGGAGACAGTGAGAGACAAATAGTGGGAGGGAGAGACAAAAATAGGGAGAGGTAGAAATAGAGAAAGAGATAGAGGGAGAGCGAGGAAGTAAATAAGACGAGAGAGAGAGAGAGAGAGAGAGAGAGAGAGAGAGAGAGAGAGAGAGAGAGAGAGAGAGAGAGAGAGAGAGAGAGAGAGAGAGAGAGAGAGAGGGGGGGAAGTATAGAGATTGAGAGAGAGGAAGGGAGAGTGACAATAAAGGGAGGAAAAATAGAGAGAGAGAGAGAGAGAGGGATAAGAAGAGAGTGAGAGATAGAAAGAGATAGAGAGAGACATGGAGATAAGAAGAGAGAAATAGAGAGGGGGAGGGAGAGGGATAGAGAATGAGAGAGAAGGAGGGAGGGAGAGTGAAATAGACATTAAATAAGAGAAAGAGAACGAAAAAGAGTTATATTTAGAGAGGGAGGAAGAGTCAAAAAGAGAACTAAGTCCAAATAGAGAGGGAGGGAGAGAGAGAGAGAGACACTAATGAATTATGAAAGAAAAATGTATTGTTCATCGTTGTGATATAGAAGAAATGGACAATGATGAGGCCACTATGTCATAGATAAAGAGGCGTATCTCAATTAGCATGTTCCTTGTCCTTGCACTTAGTGCAAGCTTGAAATTTAACAAAAATGTCTCTTGTCTATAAACCATTGTGATGCTTTGATGAGTTTCAACTAGAAATAATTGATCAAGCGGTCTTGGACTTTTAAGTTAATGATGAGTAAAGTGTGGTGACCAATCATGCGCTTTACAATCAAACTCTAATTGAAATTATTTTCAATAATATTAAATATCTATTAAAATTATTTGCAAATAGATACCGGTCCATCCCAAGCAATGCATCTATTGTGGCCAATAAGAGGAGTTTATGAGCATATAATAGAGGGAGCACCCAAGCCAATAAACCTATTGAAGAATACTACATCCAGTACACCCTTGAAATTAGAACATATTGGGGACCTTTCAGACCTTCATTAAATCTTGGAGCCTTAGATGGAGGCAATGATTGATGCATTACTACCCATGGATGTCGAATCATCTGATCCATTAAGAGAGGAGGTGTCTATACCATTATATGATGAGTGCCAAGTATCTCACTTAAAGATGATCCTTGTGCTCCTAAGTATACAAGCAAAGTATGGATGGAGTGATGCAAGTGTGATTGGGTTGTTTAGGTATGTTCTACACTCCTTTGTCTGTGATGCATAAAATTAAAAATGTTTTTTATTTTTTCAAGATGTTTGAAGCAACCAACGGCACCAACAAAGAAGCAACCAACGGCACCAACAAAGACTTCATAACCGGTCGCCAAGTATGCCAAGGCCAAGATGCCAAGGTCTATGCCTTAGTCATTGCCTTAGTCATCGGCCTTGGAGTGACGCCGCTTGACAATGAGACATGCAGCACTTTCCCATATATTCATTAAATTGGTATCCTCACATTATGAAAATGGAGCCCCTCCCTAACGTCATCAATGACGTCCTCAAGAATGCTAGAAAAAATTGTTCCCTCTTTATTATCGATGACATTATCAAAAATGCTAGAAAGCAAACATCCTCCTTTTACCCCGCGGTTACTATATAAATAGGGATAGAGTGTTATGTCAACACACATAAACACAAACAGACACAATAACGACCATGCAAAAGTCTCTCTACTGGTTGACATGACGAAGCCCTACTGTAACTAGTCAAACCTCTCTCTCTATCCCTCCACACCTACATGGGAGGGTTGCTTGAATCCATCAGCTTCTTCCATGGCTCCCAAGAGACGTCAAGATGTTGAGCTAGGTCATGCTCATAGAGCTCCCCAACACAAAGAAGTGGCCACTGCTGAGGGAAGTCAACACGATATTGAAGCGCAAGTGGAGGTTAACACCAAATCCATTCAAACCAAAGAACCAGCCATCCCACAACAAATCGAGGATACAACCATAAATCGTAATCACGATGGGTGGCCGAACGGAGATAATCAGGTTTAGTACATAAAAGAAGGATTAATTTTTAAGCTATTAATTATACAATTTTCTAATGAGGGATAAGCTAGTCCATTACATAGATTATGATAAATTAAAACGTACTTAAATTTACAAAAATATATTAGTATTATCAAAAATTTTAAAGGAAGGAACACAAAAATTTATGGAGAAGATAGATTCCATGCATCACATTGACAAGTGTGTTAAAATGTCTTATGGTTATGATTGCTTTTGGATTTGTGAATGATGAATTATGGTTCTTATGATTTCGGGCTTGCATAGCCGGAGGAGTTGTGGATCGTGGTGGTTCGGAACATTGGGATTCCCAACCCAATGCTCCCTAACACTCTGCGGAGCGTGGAAAAACTCACCTGTGGGTGGGGTCCTAAGCTCCTGAGGGAGGTGGGCACTTTTGCTCTTTGATCACTTGTGCACCTGAGAGGGCAAAGGGCCAAGTGGTAAGTTCCCTTGTTATGTAGAATGGCTCCAGAGGCTCATGGAAGCTTAGAGGGGCTCTAAGCCAATAAATTCCCTATTGACCGCGAATGGAGTGCGATCACATACAGCCCAATCCTGAGGGATTGGAAGGTCCTATCCTAGAATGGACGGTGTCTTTCTACAGAAAGATGGTTTTGTATCACTCTGCGGAGTGATGGTGAAATAAAGTATCCGATTTTCGAATTGCTTGATATGTGCTAAACATTGAGTTTAACCATCCCAGTTTAACGATAATCAAAGGAAACAGATTTTATATGTCCAAATAGTGTGGTAGTATGCTTTGCTAATTAGAAAACTAAGAAAAACCCATCGAGGAAAATGGGAGGCTTCGATCTTGACAATTGGATGCCTATGGCTAGGTGGACCCGATAAATTGGGTAACTTTCCAACATTAGATAGAGCTGATTAAATCGTGGTCCTCCCAATATTGGTAGGATTAGTTACCAGGTTTAATACCGTTTTAGGGGGCCAAAGCCAAGATTTTACCTTATGGGTAGGGGGATCAAGTTACACTCTCCCCCATCTCTCACTCTTTCCTTCGATTGATTACAAAGTGGTCTTTCTTAGATGGGTGTTAGATTGTTGTTAGGGGTGACTTGTCCATGCTTCCCCTATGAAGTAAAATCAAGATTCCCATGTTCAACTAAGTCCAAGGATTCCCATGGGGAGACAGAATAGTGATGTGCATGTATATGAATTTCAATCGACTACTAAGAGGACTCCTCCGAGTTTGTTGGAGGAGGGCCCTCACACGTGGTATCAGACCCTAGGTTTCAAAAGATCTTTTAGTGTAAGAGGAATTAATAAAATAACCACACTTGTTTGAAGAAAACTATTTTTGATTATCATGCATTAACACTAGCATTCACATTGTGCTCATCAGGAACTTAGCGATAAGAAAGCTACATGTTTGCAGGATATTTTTTCCATCATGTATCAAGTAGCCTTAGGGTCGAATAAATTCTCATATCGTGAGGCTATATTTGAGATAATGGAAATGATCTTTATTCCTTCAATTGTTTTGCAACCTCATCCTAACTCATGGTACATGAGAAATTTTTGGCCAAGGAAAAGGTCACATATGGAGATATATTATGGGCGTAACATTCTTCTTCATTAAGAACTATGGAGGGTTCGATAGGCTGAACAACTAAGGATAGTTAAGATATATATTTTGTTCAGTGCCTTTTTTGAATAGTTACTAAACATTGGGGATGAGCCTGTATCTGAAACCTTGTGGGTATATCGGAAAATGTTACAAATAGTAGCACCCGAGAGAGTTGTTGTAGTACCAAGAAGGTCTTATTTTGGTTTAGGATGTTTTGGTTATCCCCAAGGGCCACCACATTATGTTGTTTGCCATGTACATGAGAATCCCCCAAGATATGAGAGTATAGACCTTGATACTTTTCATGAGGATTTTCATGAGAAAAGGATCCATGAGATGATGTATTGGTAGATCATGGTATGATCAATACATCTTTGTAAATAATTTTCATAAATATAAAGTCTCATTATTATTTTTGAAGAGTGTGAGTTATGAGCTTATGAGATGATAGTTGAGCTGCTTTGACAAGTTAATGATGAAGTACACTTTATGCAAATGATTTTTGAGATCATGTACTCCACTACTTGCTAGTCAAACATGTTGGAATTAAGAGAAAGCGTAATGGATTTCTTAGAGAAGACTCATTTATGGAATTGTTTAATCTTATGAAGGGGCTAAAGCTGGAGCCCAAACATGGGGAAGAGACAACCCTTACTTTTCCTTAGACTCAACTTTGTACAAAGATGTGAAAGTCCATCTCAAGTTATTGAAATGGCTTGAGAACCGCAACTTGATAAGACTTTATAAAAGTACGATACTCTTTGAAATGATAAGGCAAAATATATAGATGGAAAAATTGTAATGAGAAATAAATGGGTGTATGACCAATATACAAAGGTTATTTCTCCCGATAGGTTAACCCTTATAGGAGTGTAAATTCTATGAGCTTCCAAAGGATCCCAATCTCTCAAAATCTTATCGATTCATAGAAACAAAGGCCAAACCATCTCGTTTTGTGAAAAAGAAGTTACAGAGATAATTAGAATTGCCAACTGGTGCAAATTGATGAAACATACAATGAATTCCAAGAGAAGTTCTTCTCAAGCAAACACCAACACCTAGGTTTAGCGGTGAAGGACCCAAGGTGGAGCAAGATGCATAAGCGTGGATTGAGACTTTGGACGACTATTTCCTAGCCACTGAAATTACTGCTATAAATTAGTTCATGACTGCTTGTGACTTACTAGCAAAGCTAAGCTTTGGTGGAAACAGTTTTGCCAAGATAAAGGGGTAACAGAGGCTTCCCAAACTTCCTCTTCTGGCCCTCCAAAACGGGTAACTAGAAAAACATCTGAACAACCAAAGCTTGCTAAAAATATAATCCCAAATCAAGAGATGGAAGATGTGCCACAAACAAAGGAGACCGAAGGAAAGGAGAACGGTAAGCAACCAGGCTACAAATTACAGTCTGACATAGAATCTGCAACCAATCTCAAACGAGTCCTAAAAGAACAAATTCTAGGAAGAAAAATCAAATTCACCTTAGGCGAAATTCTTGGAATTGCCAAACGTGAATTCCATGATGTAATTATTAATGTAATAAAAAGAAAAAGACAATATGTTGGTGATGAACCTGAAGAAAGAGTGCATGCTTTTCTGCAAGTTCTTTGAGTTTTTGTGCAAGATGAAGAGAAGCTGACTTCACAAGGAAGAATCAATTCAGAAATTGAAGCTGAAGATGAAGAAAACATGAATGCAAAAATTAAAGAAGTGAAAGATGAAGATGTAATGGTCGGCTCGTCCAAACTAGATGGGTAGCCCACCTCTCAAAAAGAAGGCCGTTTACAAAAATTAAAGAAGTGAAAGATGAAAATGTAATGGTCGGCTGGTCCAAACCAGATGGACAGCCCACCTCTCAAAAAGAAGGCCGTCTACAGCACATGCATGAGGAAGAAGAGGCTTGATTCCAAGCAGTCACTACTCCTGTTCGCATTGGGCAAGAGCAACAACAAAGACAGTCAAAACACCATATATTGCACTCTTAGACCATGGCTCGGAGATAAACGTCATGGCAAGGAGTCTCTATGAAAGTGGCGGATGGCCCATATATGTTGATCCAGGTTGGCGAATGAGAGCTGCAAACAACTCTTCTAGAGAGTTATATGCTACATGTCCTAATGTGTAGGTAACTATTGGAGACATAAAAGACAATTTTCACTTTTTTATTCAAGACTCTTGTAGTTACCTTATCATTCTTGGGCAACCTTACATTTCTGAAGCCCGCTTGGAAACCAAAGCTCTTGATGATGGTTCTCCCTATGCTCGAATCCGAAGGAAGGATAATGAACAAGTTGTCCAATTTCGTACTGTGTGTGTTAACTATCATCGAAACAGAGATCGACTGCATGATTATCCTGTGCCTCCTAATGCTTGAGAATTCAAGGGTTTTCGGGCTACACTACTATAAAGGGAGGCTATGGTAGTGCGTCATGTAAAAGGATTGAACCTCCTTATGCTACAGAAATTGTGTCTCTAGCAAATTTATATGTATGTACAAACAATAGTATGGGCTATTATAAGTCTCTTTCGGCCATGATTAAGGCTGAAAGAAAATATTTATGGCATGTAAAAAGGGAGCTGAAAAAGATTGAAAATGAAGATATTTCGAGCTTTTTTTTTTTACTGATTACTATTGACACAATGGCTGAAATATATGCAGCTGCTCATGTAGAAAATCAGGGTGAAAATCAGTCCATAGAAGTATGCACATTGGATTTTTATCAAATAATTCAAGATTTTTTTGAGCAGGAAGACAATGGTTTACTCAACAAGGTTGAAGTACAAGTGGAGATAAAATATAAGACAGTGGATAAGAAAGTCAAACTTGTGGCAGTCCCACTGCCTCCTAAAAATGAAGGGATCACTGATAGAGCAGCAAATCAGCCAAGTCTTTGTGATCCTTCCAACATTGGTCACAAGTTCACATCTAAAAGTATAAAAGAGCTCAAAATAGGTGAAAATTATTTCCTTTCATTGGCTAAAAAACACTCATTTATGCAAATGCTAATGAAACATGGAAAAGCTTTTTCATTTCAACCAAGTGAAATAGGCTATGTGGATCCAAATATTGTGGCTCCTATGGTCATTTTTATGGTCCCACATGTGCCTTGGAACCTCAATCTCATTCCCGTTCCAAGGGCGCATCTGCCCAAATTTTTGCAACTTCTAAATGAGAAGATCAGAATGAAGATTTTAGAACCTTCATCAGCACCTTACTCAAACCGATGGTTTACTGTGCCTAAGAAAAATGGATCTTTACGATTCGTTCAAGATCTACAATTTGTCACTCGTGTCACAATCCGAAATGTTGGTTCAGATCCAATTGTTTATGAGTTTGCTGAAGCTTTTGTAGGTAGAGTAATTTATTCTATGGGCAACCTATATTTAGGATATGACCAATTTCAGATTTCATTAGAAATCCAAGACATTACTATAATGAAGACACCTCTTGGATTGGTCCACATGTGCACTCTACCACAAGGTGCAACAAACTCCTTAGCCCATATGATGAATGCCATGCACAAAGTCGTAAGGGACTTTATTCCACAACTTACTCTTCCATTTCTTGATGATGTACCTATCAAGGGATGTGAATTCAATGAAAAGAATGAGGAGCTTGACGAAGATAGTTGCAGGACATTTTTACTTAATCATATTCATGATTGTGACAGGATTTTGACAAGGCTAGAAGAGGTACATCTTACCCTTTCTGGAGCTAAGTCGATTTTTGGAGTAGAAGAAGTCCTAGTGGTCAGTTATCTATGTGGCCCCTATGGACACAAACCTTCTCCAATCAAGATAGATGCCATCAGCAAAATGCAAGAAAAATGCACAAATGTTTCAGAGGTGAGAAGATTTCTTGGCACATGTGTATTCTATCTCATATGGATTGGCCAATATTTGAGCACAATGAAGAAGAAGGAGACTTGAACTGATGAGGAGTTCAAGCACATCAAGAGGAAAGCTTATGGCTTTTTACTTAAAGAATGACATCTATGGAAGCACGCAAAGAAGAAGAAAGGAGAAACTGTCCGAGTTTTAGGTAACAAAAGATTGCAACAACAGGTGTAATGAAGGAATTTCATGAAAGCCTATGGGCTAGCCATAGAGGCATATGGGGAACCTTTAGTAAAGTAAAAGAAAAATATTGGTGGAAAAACATGTATCGGGACATAGCACATTTTATTGAAACCTGTTATGTGTGTCAAATGTATTCTATGGTCAAGTATCGAGATGGGTTACAACCAACTTATCCTTTGTCTATACATTATAGATGGGTTATTGATCTTGTAACTAAGCCTACAGGAATATGAAATATGTGGTATTTAGTGCTTACAAGAGAGGATCTAATCAATCAAGTTGAAGGCAAAGCCTTAACAACCAAATCCACTCAAGTTGTTTGTCGTTTTTTGCTTGAAGAAGTGTTTTGTAGATATGGTTGTGTGGGTAAAGTAACTGCATATAGAGGAGAGTTGAATGCTGATGAGGCACGCAACTTCTTTGCTCAATTGGGTATTAAGTTGGCTTTAACATCATCCTACAACCCTAAAGGCAATGGAAAGAGTGAGAGAGGTCATCAACCTATTCTCAAAACTCTAGCAAAGTCTTGTAGAGGAATGTCCTGAGAAAGGGGAATCATGAGCTTCCCACAATATCTTCTGCTTAAGTGACTGGCTTGCCGGTATACATAGCCTCGTTCTATAGTAGACAAGTCCACTATTGACACAGAATTCATGATACTTAGCCTGTAGCTTTTGGTCTTGGTCCTTGATAGAGATTTCCCTTAGCATCTTTTGAAAGGATGAATCATGGCATGCTTCCTCTCTAGCTAGCTCAAGTATTGATGGATCAATAGTTAGATCTCTAGCAAAAAAAAATCAAATCCAACGATCTAGGAAAATACATCATCCTCCAAATTCTTCAGATTCCTCAAATCATAACCACACTAAAAAATGTTCAAATCCCACAAATCCCAACCATAATCCGAAATCTTTATATCCCACCCATCCTCCCTAGGAAAAACCATGTTACTTTTAGAGCCTCTAAATAAATTTTTGTCCCTTTCTTTGTTGCCAATCTCAAATTCATCCGCTGATTGATCTACAACTTCTCCTAAGGATACTATGTAAGGATCTCCCAACTCAATATCCAAATCAAACACAACATCAAAAGGAGTCAACTCCATATTCATAACACCACAAAAACCAACAACATCCATAAATGGGGTCACTCTAGGACACCCAGCCACATCACTCAACTCATCAACAATACAAGACTCCATTGAGTCTAGTATCCTTACAAGAAATCTCATAAGAAACTTTCACATCTACATCATCACAAACAACATCTTCACAATGCAACAACTTCGGATCAATAACCTCAACCAAAGACTCCTCAACTACCAAATCCTTAACTTTCTCCTCACAAATACCTTCCAACTCTATTTCCTTGGTTTTAAATCTCTCTTCCCTCAAGTTTTCAATTCTTTTCAAAGCCTTACTCAAATTCTCTCTTACATCCTCATCGACGTCACTCTCAAGATCCTCAAAACCCCAATCAGAATCATCACAAATCCTAGGAGAACTCAAAGAAACTGAAAGACTATCAGATGAAGTTTTCTCTTCGACATCGTTGCCTAAACCGATCAAACAATCATCCACACAACTATCAAGAAACATGAGGTTAGGTCTACTCAAAACAACATCATCAACACCACAAACAAAAGCCTCTCCAGGGCTACTCAAAACATCACCAACCACCTCACAACACTCAACTAAGTCAACAACACCAATGCCAGAATCACAACAAGAGTCAGAACCTAAAACCTCAATACTCTCTTGATTAACAGGCTCATAACCAAACTCAACAAACTCAATAGGCAACAAATTCGAATCCTTAACTTCATCTTGAAAACTTACAATTTCTAAGCCCTCCCCCTCATAGTTTTACAAAAAACTCAAAAAATCATCCTCTATTCTCTCTTCATCTTTTAAGCTATCAGATCCATCTATACTATCACCAAGGCAAACAAGCTCACTCTCTAAATTTCCTTTACTCTCTTCAGCACTGCCATAAATATCAGAATTTTCATCATACCTTCCCTCATCAGAAATATCAAAACTTTCTTGACTCTCATTCTCTCCCAAGGAACATGAGAACTCTTGGTCCTTAAAACAATTTGGTCTCTCATTTTCTTCTTTACAACTTAGATCTAACTCTAACTCATCTTTATAGTCCTCAAGCTCCAAAGTATCATCAGTCGGTCCCTCTTCTTTAGTTAAATCACTAATCATTGAACTAGAAGTATCCATGGTAAATGGGTATGAATTTACACTCCTAAACTATTCACTCCAATCAGTCAAACAAGTATTTTTCTCCTCAACCACCCTAGGGAGTTTCTCCTCACATACTTCAATTGATTTCTTACAAGTCAACTCATCTCTCCTAAATAGAGAATATAGTATACCTCTCTCAAGATAGATATAACTAGCTCGCTTCTCCTCAAAAACTTTTCTCTCAACTCACCTTGAACTCAACCTTTCCCTTGGTTCATCAAACCCTAACTCTTTTTTTCTTTTGGTCTTCCTCTCTTGATATTGAGCTATCTTCACCGCTTCCTCAAAAGTCTTAGGGTTTTTTACCTCTAATTTCACTCTCCAATCTTCTAATTTCAACCCATCTATAAAATACAATATCTTCAACATAACTGGGGCTACCTCGCCTTCCAACAATGTTAAACTCCATCAATTCCACAATCTTTCAAACTCCCTAGCAAAATCCTCAACACATTGATAATCTTTTTGAACACAAGTTTCTATTTTTGCCCAAATCTCACTTTGACTTTCTTTTTTTTAAAACCTAGATAGAAAAGCATTTTTAGTGGTCTCATAGTCCAATTTCTGTCTCGTAAATTTTAGGCTTCTTTCAAAGTCAAGCAACCAATTTCGTGCTTCTCCCTGCAATTGATACCTAAGAATTTGGAGTTTAGCCTCAGGATTGGTCACTCTCCCTATCAAACAACACAGCTCTATTTTTTCTAAAAATCTTTCGGGATCTTTAGTATGATTACCATGGAACTCAGGAAACTTATCAACAATTTTCAACAACCACAAGAAATCAAAACAAACTCATATTCAAAATAACAACAATGTCAATTTCGGCACTCCTCCATGGGGGCACCAAAAAAGAGATGTTACGCGAGCGGTGATCGAGAGCAAGCCTCACTCACAACCCCATAACGAGACGTTAAGGAGTACCGATTGGGGTAATTTACTTTTTCGAATGCACAACTCAATTTGAAAAATTCAGATATTCGATAAAACACCACAAAACAAAACTAAAAGCAATGCCTCTTATAGCTCACAAGAAATTTAAAACTCGTATGCGGGTAGAGTATCACACAACCACACAATGGAAATACCAATAATTCGAAAACAAACCAAGCGAGATATATATTTGTACCTTAACAACCTTGAGCCGATGCTCGGTGCTTTGACACCCAAAAGATCCAACTTCCAAATTGGCATGAAAAGAGCTCACTCTAGCATGCGACCCTCCACTCTCCTCTCTCATAAAATACAATTTTAATCAAGGGGGAACGCCCTTAACTCTCCATTCTCATCTCCTTTTATAGTTTTCTATCCATACTCACACACATTAGGCTTTCTGCTTTTAGCTTTTGGCTTTTGCTTTTCTATTGCTTTTCACTATTTTCGTTTTTTCTGCTTTATGACTAATTGTAACTTGTTTGGATCATAACTTCGTCATTTGAACTCTGAATATACTTGTTTGGATACTCAAAATGATCGGAATGCATCTGGTCGACAAGCCAACTCGTGCAGAATTACGAAAATCTATCAGAAATTGGCAAAAATACTGATTTTTGTAAATCGCATTAGTTTTCTCCATCTTTTATCTTGGACGAGTTATTCCCTTTCTTTGCCTATTGTTCTTATAATTGCACACACTTTCAGTACACATGTCCTCTTTTTCTTCAAGAAATACTTGCTGACGATGTAAAACGTACAATCTTTTCCTTTGATCCTTGGGTCTTCAAAATAAACATTCTCTGGATATGAACCTCTTTTCTATGTAGTGTGCCCTAGTGGGAATATGGTTTTTTGAAATGAACTCTAAGCCCAATCTTTCATGATTTGAAAAAAATATGCAGAGTCAAATCCATGAAATGCAATCAATCAGTCCATGCTCACACAAAAATAATGTATGCATTGGAAGAATTGTGCCTAGCCTATCTAGATGTGATCGTGCGTCATGCAAATTGCAAACAAAAGTTCTTGATTAATTTAAAATTCCTGATCCTCACCTCTTCAGCTCTCGTACAAAAGATATGATATACTACTCTCCACCCATCAAAAATCTCACAATCACTCTAGAAAATGATGGTCCTCAAGATGTTGACAAAATATGAACAACCCTTCTCACAATTGATGGCGTCCTTCACGACCCTCTACCTCACCCAACCTCCTTGCACTCTCAACCACAGGTTTCAAACTTTGTGATGAACATCCCAAATGGTGTGTGCAAGAAATGTGCGTGCTCAATGACAGGTGCTCTCTCATGTGCGCATGCATCTAAGATTTACTGCATATAGCTGCAGCGTACCTCATGCCGTGCTAGTGCTCAATGATGGTGCAAAACGTACATAATCCCAACCCATGGCATGGATGTATTTGATAAGAACAGGAGACGGCCCCTGAGTGTAGTGCATCCACAAGTGCAACGTGAAGTGCTCGTGAACCCATTATCCCCGTGATGTGCAAAAGTCTCGACAAGAAAACATACCTAGCTCCTCAATGTTCAATAGTTATTGACAAACACAAGCTTCATCCTGTCTAAAAAAAATACCAAGCTCGACCAAGGCTATCAAGTTTCACACTCAACAAATCAAACAAATTGACAAAAGCAAATCCTAGGCTAAACAAACACAAGTAATCCAACTACAAAATAACAAAACAAACTGTCACGCAAATAACTAAGCTAGCAAAAATCAAACCTAACTACAGTTTGTTGACTAGGGCTTTTCAGTTTTCAAAAAAACACTTGACATATTTAGCCCTCCCCCTAGTCTGCAAACATTCATGTGCAGAAATTACTTTCATAAAACGATGCAACATTTATGAGCCAATCAAAAATCAAATCCAACGATCTATCCACAATCTTCTCAACAAACACAAATGGCACATTTCTCTCAAACAACTCCTTTGCAGGTAGACAAAACTCATCCATGAAATTCTCATCAAAATCCTTGAGACAATCCTCTCCATCCAAGGAAAATACATCATCCTCCAAATTCTTCAGATTCCTCAAATCATAACCACTTTAAAAAATGTTCAAATCCCACAAATCCCAACCATAATCTGAAATCTTTATATTCCACCCATCGTCCTTAGGAAAAACCATGTTACTTTTAGAGCCTCTAAATAAAGTTTTGTCCCTTTCTTTGTTGCCAATCTCAAATTCATCCGTTGATTCATCTACAACTTCTCCTAAGGATACTATGTAAGCATCTCCCAACTCAATATCCAAATCAAACACAACATCAAAACAAGTCAACTCCAGACTCATAACACCACAAAAACCAACAACATCCATAAATGGGGTCACTCTAGGACACCCAGCCACATCACTCAACTCATCAACAATACAAGACTCCATTGAGTCTTTCACACACAAAGAGTGGTAAACACCTTCCATAGTATCCTTATAAGAAACCTCATAAGAAATTGAAGAAACTTTCACATCTACATCCTCACAAACAACATCTTCACAATGCAACAACTTCGGATCAATAACCTCAAGCAAAGACTCGTCAAGTACCAAATCCTTAACTTTCTCCTCACGAATATCTTCCAACTCTATTTCCTTGGTTTTAAATCTCTCTTCCCTCAAGTTTTCAGTTCTTTTCAAAGCCTTACTCAAATTCTCTCTTACATCCTCATCGACGTCACTCTCAAGATCCTCAAAACCCCAATCAGAATCATCACAAATCCTAGGAGAACTCAAAGAAACTGAAAGACTATCAGATGAAGTTTTCTCTTTGACGTCATTGCCTAAACCAATCAAACAATCATCCACACAACTATAAAGAAACATGAGGTTAGGTCTACTCAAAATAACATCATCAACACCACAAACAAAAGCCTCTCCAGGGCTACTCAAAACATCACCAACCAACTCACAAGACTTAACTAAGTCAACAACACCAATACCAGAATCACAACAAGAGGCAGAACCTAAAACCTCAATATTCTCTTGACTAACAAGCTCATAACCAAACTCAACAAACTCAACAGGCAACAAATTCGAATCCTTAACTTCATCTTGAAAACTTATAGTTTCTAAGCCCTTGCCCTCATAGTTTTCCAAAAAACTCAAAAAATCATCCTCTATTCTCCCTTCATCTTTTAAGCAATCAGATCCATCTATACTATCACCAAGGTAAACAAGCTCACTCTCTAAATTGTCTTTACTCTCTTCAACACTGCCATGACTATCAGAATTTTCATCACACCTTCCCTCATCAGAAATATCAAAACTTCCTTGATATTGAGCTATCTTCACCACTTCCTCAAAAGTCTTAGGGTTTTTAACCTCTAATTTCACTCTCCAATCTTCTAATTTCAACCCATCTACAAAATACAATATCTTCAACATAACTGGGGCTATCTCACCTTCTAACAAGGTTAAACTCCATCGATTTCACAATCTTTCAAACTCCCTAGCAAAATCCTCAACATATTGATCATCTTTTTGAACACAAGTTTCTATTTTTGTCCAAATCTCACTTTGACTTTCTTTTTTTAAAAACCTAGATAGAAAAGCATTTTTAGTAGTCTCATAATCCAATTTCTGTCTCTTAAATTTTAGGCTTCTTTCAAAGTCAAGCAACCAATTTCGTGCTTCTCCCTGCAATTGATACCTAAGAATTTGGAGTTTAGCCTCAGGATTGGTCACTCTCCCTATCAAACAACACAGCTCTATTTTCTCTAAAAATCTTTCGAGATCTTTAGTATGATTACCATGGAACTCAGGAAACTTATCAACCATTTTCAACAATCACAAGCAATCAAAACAAACTCACATTCAAAATAACAACAATGTCAATTTCGGCACTCCTCCGTGGGGGCACCGAAAAAAAGATGTTACGCGAGCGATGATCGAGAGCAAGCCTCACTCACAACCCGATAACAAGACGTTAAGGAGTACCGATTGGGGTAATTGACTATTTCGAATGCACAACTCAATTTGAAAAATTCAAATATTCGATAAAACACCACAAAACAATACTAAAAACAATGCCTCTTATAGCTCACAAGAAATGTAAAACTCATATGCGGGTAGAGCATCACACAACCACACCATGGAAATACCAATAATTCAAAAACAAACCAAGTGAGATATATTTTCGTACCTTAACAACCTTGAGCCGATGCTCGGTGCTTTGACACCCAAAAGATCCAACATCCAAATTGGCATGAAAAGAGCTCACTCTAGCATGCGACCCTCCACTCTCCTCTCTCATAAAATACAATTGTAATCAAGGGGGAACGCCCTTAACTCTCCATTCTCATCTCCTTTTATAGTTTTCTATCCATACTCACACACATTAGGCTTTTTGCTTTTAGCTTTTGGCTTTTGCTTTTCTATTGATTTTCACTATTTTCGTTTTTTCTGCTTTATGACTAATTGCAACTTGTTTGGATCATAACTTCGTCATTTGAACTCTGAATATAGTTGTTTGGATACTCAAAATGATCCGAACGCATCTGATCGACAAGCCAACTCGTGCAGAATTACGAAAATCTATCAGAAATTGGCAAAAATACTGATTTTCATAAATCGCATCATTTTTCTCCATCTTTTATCTTGGACGAGTTATTCCCTTTCTTTGCCTATTGTTCTTGTAATTGCACACACTTTCAGTACACATGTCCTCTTTTTCTTCAAGAAATACTTGCTGACGATGTAAAACGTACAATCTTTTCCTTTGTTCCTTGAATCTTCAAAATAAACATTCTCTGGATATGAACCTCTTTCTTATGTAGTGTGCCCTAGCGGGAATATGGTTTTTTGAAATGAACTCTAAGCCCAATCTTTCATGATTTCAAAAAAATATGCAGAGTCGGATCCACGAAATGCAATCAATCAATCCATGCTCACACAAAAATAATGTATGCATTGGAAGAATTGTGCCTAGCCTATCTAGATGTGATCGTGCATCATGCAAAATGCAAACAAAAGTTCTTGATTAATTTAAAATTCATTATCCTTACATCTCAGCTCTCGTACAAAAGATATGATATACTCCTCTCCACCCATCCAAAATCTCACAATCACTCTAGAAAATGATGGTCCTCAAGATGTTGACAAAATATGAACAACCCTTCTCACAATTGATGGCGTCCTTCACGACCCTCTACCTCACCCAACCTCCTTACACTCTCAACCAGAGGTTCCTAACTTTGTGATGAACATCCCAAATGGTGTGTGCAAGAAATGTGCGTGCTCAATGACAGGTGCTCTCTCATATGCGCACGCATCTAAGATTTACTGCATATAGCTGCAGCGTACCTCATGCCGTGCTAGTGCTCCATGATGGTGCAAAACGTACATAATCCCAACCCATGGCATGGATGTATTTGATAAGAATAGGAGAGGGCCCCCGAGTGTAGTGCATCCACAAGTGCAACGTGAAGTGCTCGTGAACCCATTATCCCCGTGATGTGCAAAAGTCTCGACAAGAAAACATACCTAGCTCCTCAATGTTCAATAGTTATTGACAAACACAAGCTTCATCCTGTCTAAAAAAAATACCAAGCTCAACCAAGGCTATCAAGTTTCACACTCAACAAATCAAACAAATTGACAAAAGCAAATCCTAGGCTAAACAAACACAAGTAATCCAACTACAAAATAACAAAACAAACTGTCACGCAAATAACTAAGCTAGCAAAAATCAAACCTAACTACAGTTTGTTGACTAGGGCTTTTCAGTTTTCAAAAAAACACTTGACATATTTAGCCCTCCCCCTAGTTTGCAAACATTCATGTGCAGCAATTACTTTCGTAAAACGATGCAACATTTATGAGCCAATCAAAAATCAAATCCAACGATCTATCCACAATCTTCTCAACAAACACAAATGGCACATTTCTCTCAAACAACTCCTCTGTAGGTAAACAAAACTCATCCATGAAATTCTCATCAAAATCCTTGAGACAATCCTCTCCATCCAAGGAAAATACATCATCCTCCAAATTCTTCAGATTCCTCAAATCATAACCACACTAAAAAATCTTCAAATCCCACAAATCCCAACCATAATCTGAAATCTTTATATCCCACCCATCCTCCCTAGGAAAAACCATGTTACTTTTAGAGCCTCTAAATAAAGTTTTGTCCCTTTCTTTGTTGCCAATCTCAAATTTATCTGCTGATTCATCTACAACTTCTCCTAAGGATACTATGTAAGGATCTCCCAACTCAATATCCAAATCAAACACAACATCAAAAGGAGTCAACTCCAGATTCATAACACCACAAAAACCAACAACATCCATAAATGGAGTCACTCTAGGACACCCAACCACATCACTCAACTCATCAACAATACTAGACTCCATTGAGTCTAGTATCCTTATAAGAAATCTCATAAGAAACTTTCACATCTACATCATCACAAACAAAATCTTCACAATGCAACAACTTCGGATAAATAACCTCAACCAAAGACTCCTCAACTACCAAATCCTTAACATTCTCCTCACAAATACCTTCCAACTCTATTTCCTTGGTTTTAAATCTCTCTTCCCTCAAGTTTTCAATTCTTTTCAAAGCCTTACTCAAATTCTCTCCTACATCCTCATCGACGTCACTCTAAAGATCCTCAAAACCCCAATCAGAATCATCACAAATCCTAGGAGAACTCAAAGAAACTGAAAGACTATCAGAAGAAGTTTTCTCTTTGACGTCGTTGCGTAAACCGATCAAACAATCATCCACACAACTATCAAGAAACATGAGGTTAGGTCTACTCAAAACAACATCATCAACACCACAAACAAAAGCCTCTCCAGGGCTACTCAAAACATCACAAACCAACTCACAAGACTCAACTAAGTCAACAACACCAATACCAGAATCACAACAAGAGTCAGAACCTAAAACCTCAATACTCTCTTCATTAACAAGCTCATAACCAAACTCAACAAACTCAACAGGCAACAAATTCGAATCCTTAACTTCATCTTGAAAACTTACAGTTTCTAAGCCCTTGCCCTCATAGTTTTCCAAAAAACTCAAAAAATCATCCTCTATTATCTCTTCATCTTTTAAGCAATCAGATCCATATATACTATCACCAAGGCAAACAAGCTCACTCTCTAAATTGCCTTTACTCTCTTCAGCACTGCCATGACTATCAGAATTTTCATCACACCTTCCCTCATCAGAAATATCAAAACTTTCTTGACTCTCATCCTCTCCCAAGGAACATGAGAACTCTTGGTCCTTAAAACAATCTGGTCTCTCATTTTCTTCTTTACAACTCAGATCTAACTCTAACTCATCTTTATAGTCCTCCTACTCCAAAGTATCATCAGTCGGTCCCTCTTCTTTAGTTGAATCACTAATCATTGAACTAGAAGTATCCATGGTAAATGGGTATGAATTTACACTCCTAAACTATTCACTACAATTAGTCAAACAAGTATTTTTCTCCTCAACCACCCTAGGGAGATTCTCCTCACATACTTCAATTGATTTCTCACAAGTCAACTCATCTCTCCTAAATAGAGAATATAGTATACCTCTCCTAGGATAGATATAACTAGCTCGCTTCTCCTCAAAAACTTTTCTCTCAACTCACCTTGAACTCAACCTTTTCCTTAGTTCATCATACCCTAACCCTTTTTTTCTTTTGGTCTTCCTCTCTTGATATTGAGCTATCTTCACCGCTTCCTCAAAAGTCTTAGGGTTTTTTACCTCTAATTTCACTCTCCAATCTTCTAATTTCAACCCATTTACAAAATACAATATCTTCAACATAACTGGGGCTATCTCACCTTCTAACAATGTTAAACTCCATCAATTCCACAATCTTTCAAACTCCCTAGCAAAATCCTCAACACATTGATCATCTTTTTGAACACAAGTTTCTATTTTCGCCCAAATCTCACTCTGACTTTCTTTTTTTTTAAACCTAGATAGAAAAGCATTTTTAGTAGTCTCATAGTCCAATTTCTGTCTCTTAAATTTCAGGCTTCTTTCAAAGCCAAGCAACCAATTTCATGCTTCTCCCTGCAATTGATACCTAAGAATTTGGAGTTTAGCCTCAGGATTGGTCACTCTCCCTATCAAACAATACAGTTTTTTTTTTCTAAAAATCTTTCAGGATCTTCAGTATGATTGCCATGGAACTCTGGAAAATTATCAACCATTTTCAACAATCACAAGGAATCAAAACAAACTCACATTCAAAATAACAACAATGTCAATTTCGGCACTCCTCCGTGGGGGCACCGAAAAAAAGATGTTACGCGAGCGATGATCGAGAGCAAGCCTCACTCTCAACCCGATAACAAGACGTTAAGGAGTACCGATTGGGGTAATTGACTATTTCGAATGCACAACTCAATTTGAAAAATTCAAATATTCGATAAAACACCACAAAACAATACTAAAAACAATGCCTCTTATAGCTCACAAGAAATCTAAAACTCGTATGCGGGTAGAGCATCACACAACCACACCATGGAAATACCAATAATTCAAAAACAAACCAAGTGAGATATATTTTCGTACCTTAACAACCTTGAGCCGATGCTCGGTGCTTTGACACCCAAAAGATCCAACATCCAAATTGGCATGAAAAGAGCTCACTCTAGCATGCGACCCTCCACTCTCCTCTCTCATAAAATACAATTGTAATCAAGGGGGAACACCCTTAACTCTCCATTCTCATCTCCTTTTATAGTTTTCTATCCATACTCACACACATTAGGCGTTTTTCTTTCAACTTTTAGCTTTTGCTTTTCTACTGTTTTTCACTATTTTCGTTTTTTCTGCTTTATGACTAATTGCAACTTGTTTGGATCATAACTTCGTCATTTGAACTCTGAATATAGTTGTTTGGATACTCAAAATGATCGAAACACATTTGGTCGACAAGCCGACGCGGGAAAAATTACGAAAATCTATCAGAAATTGGCAAAAATACTAATTTTCGTAAATCGCATCATTTTTCTCTATCTTTTATCTTGGATGAGTTATTCCCTTTCATCACCTATTGTTCTTATAATTGCACACACTTTCAGTACACATGTCCTCTTTTTCTTCAAGAAATACTCGCTGACGATGTAAAATGTACGATCTTTTCCATTGATCCTTGAGTCTTCAAAATAAACATTCTCTAGATATGAACCTCTTTCTTATGTAGTGTGCCCTAGCGGGAATATGATTTTTTGAAATGAACTCTAAGCCCAATCTTTCATGATTTGAAAAAAATATGCAGGGTCGGATCCATGAAATGCAATCAATCAATCCATGCTCACACAAAAATAATGTATGCATTGGAAGAATTATGCCTACCCTATCTAGATGCGATCGTGCGTCATGCAAAATGCAAACAAAAGTTCTTGATTAATTTAAAATTCATTATCCTTACATCTCATCTCTCGTACAAAAGATATGATATACTCCTCTCCACCCATCCAAAATCTCACAATCACTCTAGAAAATGATGGTCCTCAAGATGTTGACAAAATATGAACAACCCTTCTCACAATTGATGGTGTCCTTCACGACCCTCTACCTCACCCAACCTCCTTACACTCTCAACCAGAGGTTCCTAACTTTGTGATGAACATCCCAAATGGTGTGTGCAAGAAATGTGCGTGCTCAATGACAGGTGCTCTCTCATGTGCGCATGCATCTAAGATTTACTGCATATAGCTGCAGCGGACCTCATGCCGTGCTTGTGCTCAATGATGGTCCAAAACATACATAATCCCAACCCATGTCATGGAAGTATTTGATAAGAACAGGAGACAACCCCCGAGTGTAGTGCATCAACTACTGCAACGTGAAGTGCTCGTGAATCCATTATCCCCGTGATGTGCAAAATTTTCGACACCTAGCTCCTCAATTTTCAATAGTTACTGACAAACACAAGCTTCATCTAGTCCAAGAAAAATACCAAGCTCGACCAAGGCTATCAAGTTTCACACTCAACAAATCAAACAAATTGACAAAAGCAAATCCTAAGCTAAACAAACACGAGTAATCCAACTACAAAATAACAAAACAAACTGTCACGCAAATAACTAAGCTAGCAAAAATCAAACCTAACTACAGTTTGTTGACTAGGGCTTTTCAGTTTTCAAAAAAACACTTGACATATTTAGCCCTCCCCCTAGTCTGCAAACATTCATGTGCAGAAATTACTTTCATAAAACGATGCAACATTTATGAGCCAATCAAAAATCAAATCCAACGATCTATCCACAATCTTCTCAACAAACACAAATGGCACATTTCTCTCAAACAACTCCTTTGCAGGTAGACAAAACTCATCCATGAAATTCTCATCAAAATCCTTGAGACAATCCTCTCCATCCAAGGAAAATACATCATCCTCCAAATTCTTCAGATTCCTCAAATCATAACCACATTAAAAAATGTTCAAATCCCACAAATCCCAACCATAATCCGAAATCTTTATATTCCACCCATCGTCCTTAGGAAAAACCATGTTACTTTTAGAGCCTCTAAATAAAGTTTTGTCCCTTTCTTTGTTGCCAATCTCAAATTCATCCGTTGATTCATCTACAACTTCTCCTAAGGATACTATGTAAGCATCTCCCAACTCAATATCCAAATCAAACACAACATCAAAAGAAGTCAACTCCAGACTCATAACACCACAAAAACCAACAACATCCATAAATGGGGTCACTCTAGCACACCCAACCACATCACTCAACTCATCAACAATACAAGACTCCATTGAGTCTTTCACACACAAAGAGTGGTAAACACCTTCCATAGTATCCTTATAAGAAATCTCATAAGAAACTGAAAAAACTTTCACATCTACATCCTCACAAACAACATCTTCACAATGCAACAACTTCGAATCAATAACCTCAAGCAAAGACTCGTCAAGTACCAAATCCTTAACTTTCTCCTCATGAATATCTTCCAACTCTATTTCCTTGGTTTTAAATCTCTCTTCCCTCAAGTTTTCAGTTCTTTTCAAAGCCTTACTCAAATTCTCTCTTACATCCTCATCGACGTCACTCTCAAGATCCTCAAAACCCCAATCAGAATCATCACAAATCCTAGGAGAACTCAAAGAAACTGAAAGACTATCAGATGAAGTTTTCTCTTTGACGTCATTGCCTAAACCAATCAAACAATCATCCACACAACTATAAAGAAACATGAGGTTAGGTCTACTCAAAACAACATCATCAACACCACAAACGAAAGCCTCTCCAGGGCTACTCAAAACATCACCAACCAACTCACAAGACTCAACTAAGTCAACAACACCAATACCAGAATCACAACAAGAGGCAGAACCTAAAACCTCAATATTCTCTTGATTAACAAGCTCATAACCAAACTCAACAAACTCAACAGGCAACAAATTCGAATCCTTAACTTCATCTTGAAAACTTATAGTTTCTAAGCCCTTGCCCTCATAGTTTTCCAAAAAACTCAAAAAATCATCCTCTATTCTCTCTTCACCTTTTAAGCAATCAGATCCACCTATACTATCACCAAGGTAAACAAGCTCACTCTCTAAATTGTCTTTACTCTCTTCAACACTGCCATGACTATCAGAATTTTCATCACACCTTCCCTCATCAGAAATATCAAAACTTTCTTGACTCTCATCCTCTCCCAAGGAACATGAGAACACTTGGTCCTTAAAACAATCTGGTCTCTCATTTTCTTCTTTACAACTCAGATCTAACTCTAACTCATCTTTATAGTCCTCAAGCTCCAAAGTATCATCAGTCGGTCCCTCTTCTTTAGTTAAATCACTAATCATTGAACTAGAAGTATCCATGGTAAATGGGTATGAATTTACACTCCTAAACTCTTCACTCCAATCAGTCAAACAAGTATTTTTCTCCTCAACCACCCTAGGAAGGTTCTCCTCACATACTTCAATTGATTTCTCGCAAGTCAACTCATCTCTCCTAAATAGAGAATATAGTATACCTCTCTCAGGATAGATATAACTAACTCGCTGCTCCTCAAAAACTTTTCTCTCAACTCACCTTGAACTCAACCTTTCCCTTGGTTCATCAAACCCTAACTCTTTTTTTCTTCTGGTCTTCCTCTCTTGATATTGAGCTATCTTCACCACTTCCTCAAAAATCTTAGGGTTTTTAACCTCTAATTTCACTCTCCAATCTTCTAATTTCAACCCATTTACAAAATACAATATCTTCAACATAACTGGGGCTATCTCACCTTCTACTAATGTTAAACTCCATCGATTCCACAATCTTTCAAACTCCCTAGCAAAATCCTCAACACATTGATAATCTTTTTGAACACAAGTTTCTATTTTCGCCCAAATCTCACTTTGACTTTCTTTTTTTTAAAGCCTAGATAGAAAAGCATTTTTACTAGTCTCATAGTCCAATTTCTGTCACTTAAATTTCAAGCTTCTCTCAAAGTCAAGCAACCAATTTCATGCTTCTCCCTGCAATTGATACCTAAGAATTTGGAGTTTAGCCTCAGGATTGGTCACTCTCCCTATCAAACAACACAACTCTATTTTTTCTAAAAATCTTTCGGGATCTTCAGTATGATTACCATGGAACTCTGGAAAATTATCAACCATTTTCAACAATCACAAGGAATCAAAACAAACTCACATTCAAAATAACAATAATGTCAATTTCGGCACTCCTCCATGGCGGCACCAAAAAAGAGATGATACGTGAACGATGATCGAGAGCAAGCCTCACTCACAACCCGATAACGAGATGTTAAGGAGTATTGATTGGGGTAATTGACTTTGTCGAATGCACAACTCAATTTGAAAAATTCAGATATTCGATAAAACACCACAAAACAAGACTAAAAACAATGCCTCTTATAGTTTACAAGAAATTTAAAACTCGTATGCGTGTAGAGCATCACATAACCACACAATGGAAATACCAATAATTCGAAAACAAACCAAGCAAGATATATTTTCGTACCTTAACAACCTTGAGCCGATGCTCGGTGCTTTGACACCCAAAAGATCCAACTTCCAAATTGGCATGAAAAGAGCTCACTCTAGCATGCGACCCTCCACTCTCCTCTCTCATAAAATACAATTGTAATCAAGGGGGAACGCCCTTAACTCTCCATTCTCATCTCCTTTTATAGTTTTCTATCCATACTCACACACATTAGGCTTTTTGCTTTTAGTTTTTGGCTTTTGCTTTTCTACTGCTTTTCACTATTTTCGTTTTTTATGCTTTATGCATGTTTGCAACTTGTTTGGATCATAACTTCGTCATTTGAACTCCGAATATAGTTGTTTGGATACTCAAAATGATCGGAACGTATCTGGTCGACAAGCCAACTTGTGCAGAATTACGAAAATCTATCAGAAATTGGCAAAAATACTAATTTTCGTAAATCGCATCATTTTTCTCCATCTTTTATCTTGGACGAGTTATTCCCTTTCTTGGCCTATTGTTCTTGTAATTGCACACACTTTCAGTACACATGTCCTCTTTTTCTTCAAGAAATACTTGCTGACTATGTAAAATGTATGATATTTTCCTTTGATTCTTGAGTCTTCAAAATAAACATTCTCTGGATATGAACCTCTTTCTTATGTAGTGTGCCCTAGCGGGAATATGATTTTTTGAAATGAACTCTAAGCCCAATCTTTCATGATTTGAAAAAAATATGCAGAGTCGGATCCATGAAATGCAATCAATCAATCCATGCTCACACAAAAATAATGTATGCATTGGAAGAATTGTGCCTAGCCTATCTAGATGGGATCGTGCGTCATGCAAAATGCAAACAAAAGTTCTTGATTAATTTAAAATTCCTTATCCTTACATCTCAGCTCTCGTACAAAAGATATGATATACTCCTCTCCACCCATCCAAAATCTCACAATCACTCTAGAAAATGATGGTCCTCAAGATGTTGACAAAATATGAACAACCCTTCTCACAATTGATGGCGTCCTTCACGACCCTCTACCTCACCCAACCTCCTTACACTCTCAACCAAAGGTTCCGAACTTTGTGATGAACATCCCAAATGGTGTGTGCAAGAAATGTGCGTGCTCAATGACATGTGCTCTCTCATGTGCGCATGCATCTAAGATTTACTGCATATAGCTGCAGCGGACCTCATGCCGTGCTAGTGCTCCATGATGGTGCAAAACGTACATAATCCCAACCCATGTCATGGAAGTATTTGATAAGAACAGGAGACAACCCCCGAGTGTAGTGCATCAACTAGTGCAATGTGAAGTGCTCGTGAATCCATTATCCCCGTGATGTGCAAAAGTTTCGACAAGAAAACATACCTAGCTCCTCAATTTTCAATAGTTACTGACAAACACAAGCTTCATCCAGTCCAAGAAAAATACCAAGCTCGACCAAGGCTATCAAGTTTCACACTCAACAAATCAAACAAATTGACAAAAGCAAATCCTAAGCTAAACAAACACCAGTAATCTAACTACAAAATAACAAAACAAACTATCACGCAAATAACTAAGGTAGCAAAAATCAAACCTAACTACAGTTTGTTGACTAGGGCTTTTCAGTTTTCAAAAAAACACTTGACATATTTAGCCCTCCCCCTAGTCTGCAAACATTCATGTGCAGCAGTTACTTTCGTAAAACGATGCAACATTTATGAGCCAATCAAAAATCAAATCCAACGATCTATCCACAATCTTCTCAGCAAACACAAATGGCACATTTCTCTCAAACAACTCCTTTGCAGGTAGACAAAACTCATCCATGAAATTCTCATCAAAATCCTTGAGACAATCCTCTCCATCCAAGGAAAATACATCATCCTCCAAATTCTTCAGATTCCTCAAATCATAACCACTTTAAAAAATGTTCAAATCCCAACCATAATCCGAAATCTTTATATTCCACCCATCGTCCTTAGGAAAAACCATGTTACTTTTAGAGCCTCTAAATAAAGTTCTGTCCCTTTCTTTGTTGCCAATCTCAAATTCATCAGTTGATTCATCTACAACTTCTCCTAAGGATACTATGTAAGGATCTCCCAACTCAATATCCAAATCAAACACAACATCAAAAGAAGTCAACTCCAGACTCATAACACCACAAAAACCAACAACATCCATAAATGGGGTCACTCTAGGACACCCAGCCACATCACTCAACTCATCAACAATACAAGACTCCATTGAGTCTTTCACACACAAAGAGTGGTAAACACCTTCCATAGTATCCTTATAAGAAATCTCATAAGAAACTGAAAAAACTTTCACATCTACATCCTCACAAACAACATCTTCACAATCCAACAACTTCGGATCAATAACCTCAAGCAAAGACTCGTCAAGTACCAAATCCTTAACTTTCTCCTCACAAATATCTTCCAACTCTATTTCCTTGGTTTTAAATCTCTCTTCCCTCAAGTTTTCAGTTCTTTTCAAAGCCTTACTCAAATTCTCTCTTACATCCTCATCGACGTCACTCTCAAGATCCTCAAAACCCCAATCAGAATCATCACAAATCCTAGGAGAACTCAAAGAAACTGAAAGACTATCAGATGAAGTTTTCTCTTTGACGTCGTTGCCTAAACCAATCAAACAATCATCCACACAACTATAAAGAAACATGAGGTTAGGTCTACTCAAAACAACATCATCTACACCACAAACAAAAGCCTCTCTAGGGCTACTCAAAACATCACCAACCAACTCACAAGACTCAATTAAGTCAACAACACCAATACCAGAATCACAAGAAGAGGCAGAACCTAAAACCTCAATATTCTCTTGATTAACAAGCTCATAACCAAACTCAACAAACTCAACAGGCAACAAATTCGAATCCTTAACTTCATCTTGAAAACTTATAGTTTCTAAGCCCTTGCCCTCATAGTTTTCCAAAAAACTCAAAAAATCATCCTCTATTCTCTCTTCACCTTTTAAGAAATCAGATCCATCTATACTATCACGAAGGTAAACAAGCTCACTCTCTAAATTATCTTTACTCTCTTCAACACTGCCATGACTATCAAAATTTTCATCACACCTTCCCTCATCAGAAATATCAAAACTTTCTTGACTCTCATCCTCTCCCAAGGAACATGAGAACACTTGGTCCTTAAAACAATCTGGTCTCTCATTTTCTTCTTTACAACTCAGATCTAACTCTAACTCATCTTTATAGTCCTCAAGCTCCAAAGTATCATCAGTCGGTCCCTCTTCTTTAGTTAAATCACTAATCATTGAACTAGAAGTATCCATGGTAAATGGGTATGAATTTACACTCCTAAACTCTTCACTCCAATCAGTCAAACAAGTATTTTTCTCCTCAACCACCCTAGGAAGGTTCTCCTCACATACTTCAATTGATTTCTCCCAAGTCAACTCATCTCTCCTAAATAGAGAATATAGTATACCTCTCTCAGGATAGATATAACTAACTCGCTTCTCCTCAAAAACTTTTCTCTCAACTCACCTTGAACTCAACCTTTCCCTTGGTTCATCAAACCCTAACTCTTTTTTTCTTTTGGTCTTCCTCTCTTGATATTGAGCTATCTTCACCGCTTCCTCAAAAGTCTTAGGGTTTTTAACATCTAATTTCACTCTCCAATCTTCTAATTTCAACCCATTTACAAAATACATTATTTTCAACATAATTGGGGCTATCTCACCTTCTAACAATGTTAAACTCCATCGATTCCACAATCTTTCAAACTCCCTAGCAAAATCCTCAACACATTGATAATCTTTTTGAACACGAGTTTCTATTTTCGCCCAAATCTCACTTTGACTTTCTTTTTTTTAAAGCCTAGATAGAAAAGCATTTTTACTAGTCTCATAGTCCAATTTCTGTCACTTAAATTTCAGGCTTCTCTCAAAGTCAAGCAACCAATTTCATGCTTCTCCCTGCAATTGATACCTAAGAATTTGGAGTTTAGCCTGAGGATTGGTCACTCTCCCTATCAAACAACACAACTCTATTTTTTCTAAAAATCTTTCGGGATCTTCAGTATGATTACCATGGAAATCTGGAAAATTATCAACCATTTTCAACAATCACAAGGAATCAAAACAAACTCACATTCAAAATAACAATAATGTCAATTTCGGCACTCCTCCATGGGGGCACCAAAAAAGAGATGTTACGTGAGCGATGATCGAGAGCAAGTCTCACTCACAACCCGATAACGAGACGTTAAGGACTACTGATTGGGGTAATTGACTTTGTCGAATGCACAACTCAATTTGAAAAATTCAGATATTCGATAAAACACCACAAAACAAGACTAAAAACAATGCCTCTTATAGTTTACAAGAAATTTAAAACTCGTATGCATGTAGAGCATTACATAACCACACAATGGAAATACCAATAATTCGAAAACAAACCAAGTGAGATATATTTTCGTACCTTAACAACCTTGAGCCGATGCTCGGTGCTTTGACACCCAAAAGATCCAACTTCCAAATTGGCATGAAAAGAGCTCACTCTAGCATGCGACCCTCCACTCTCCTCTCTCATAAAATACAATTGTAATCAAGGGGGAACGCCCTTAACTCTCCATTCTCATCTCCTTTTATAGTTTTCTATCCATACTCACACACATTAGGCTTTTTGCTTTTAGTTTTTTGCTTTTGCTTTTCTACTGCTTTTCACTATTTTCGTTTTTTATGCTTTATGCATGTTTGCAACTTGTTTGGATCATAACTTCGTCATTTGAACTCCGAATATAGTTGTTTGGATACTCAAAATGATCGGAACGTATCTGGTCGACAAGCCAACTTGTGCAGAATTACGAAAATCTATCAGAAATTGGCAAAAATACTAATTTTCGTAAATCGCATCATTTTTCTCCATGTTTTATCTTGGACGAGTTATTCCCTTTCTTGGCCTATTGTTCTTGTAATTGCACACACTTTCAGTACACATGTCCTCTTTTTCTTCAAGAAATACTTGCTGACTATGTAAAATGTATGATATTTTCCTTTGATTCTTGAGTCTTCAAAATAAACATTCTCTGGATATGAATCTCTTTCTTATGTAGTGTGCCCTAGCGGGAATATGATTTTTTGAAATGAACTCTAAGCCCAATCTTTCATGATTTGAAAAAAATATGCAGAGTCGGATCCATGAAATGCAATCAATCAATCCATGCTCACACAAAAATAATGTATGCATTGGAAGAATTGTGCCTAGCCTATCTAGATGTGATCGTGCGTCATGCAAAATGCAAACAAAAGTTCTTGATTAATTTAAAATTCCTTATCCTTACATCTCAGCTCTCGTACAAAAGATATGATATACTCCTCTCCACCCATCCAAAATCTCACAATCACTCTAGAAAATGATGGTCCTCAAGATGTTGACAAAATATGAACAACCCTTCTCACAATTGATGGCGTCCTTCACGACCCTCTACCTCACCCAACCTCCTTACACTCTCAACCAGAGGTTCCTAACTTTGTGATGAACATCCCAAATGGTGTGTGCAAGAAATGTGCGTGCTCAATGACAGGTGCTCTCTCATGTGCACATGCATCTAAGATTTACTGCATATAGCTGCAGCGGACCTCATGCCGTGCTAGTGCTCAATGATGGTGCAAAACGTACATAATCCCAACCCATGTCATGGAAGTATTTGATAAGAACAGGAGACGACCCCCGAGTGTAGTGCATCAACAAGTGCAACATGATGTGCTCGTGAACCCATTATTCCCGTGATGTGCAAAAGTTTCGACAATAAAACATACCTAGCTCCTCAATGTTCAATAGTTATTGACAAACATAAGCTTCATCCTATCTAAAAATAATACCAAGCTCGACCAAGGCTATCAAGTTTCACACTCAACAAATCAAACAAATTGACAAAAGTAAATCCTAGGCTAAACAAACACAAGTAATCCAACTACAAAATAACAAAACAAATTGTCATGCAAATAACTAAGCTAGCAAAAATCAAACCTAATTACAGTTTGTTGACTAGGGCTTTTCAGTTTTCAAAAGAACACTTGACAGCGTTCTAAGAATTGATTTTTGGTTCATCTCCTTGATTTCTCCAAGTAGATGGTTTTTTTCCTATAATTGTGCAATCTTCACAGGTGACTCTACCATACAACTAATAACTCTATATGTAGATTAAACATCCACAAGAATTTTGGTCTTGTTATATTCCATCATGAGAGAATCATTTCACATTTCTAATCTTAGTAAGTTGATGTAAAGATTATAGGAAAATTTCTCTACAAAATTGCTACTTGGAAGGATAACACTTGAAATTTCAATATTGTTTTCCCTAAACCTGTAGGGATACTTTCCATTTTTCTTTGGTATGAATAAATCCACGATCTAAATATGAACAAGGGATCACACATTTGATATTTGACCCTTTCCATGAGTATATATCATCCCAAATATTTTATTACTTTGATTGTAGCTTATTAAGACGTTCTATTAATGTTTGTTCCTGTGCAAATAGAGATGATGTAGACTTAATTGCATATTTCAACACCTTCCCTCAAGCTCAATAGCAGATCAAATAGATATTAAATCAAAAAGGAAAAATCTAACTTATTCTTATGAGAAAGCCAAGAGGCCTTTCATTTCTTTTCTTAGTAGGCTCACACTTAGTGAATGCATGTACATAGGTTGTGGTACTTTTATTTAGTATTTTATCATGTTGTAGACTTAGTTCTTTGTGTGGAAGAAGAATAAATAATAATAATAATAATAATATTTTAGCCTTATCTCTTTGTGTGCTCAAGTCTTCATTTCTGTTATGCATGTGCTCTTGGTCTTTGCACCTCTCTTCCCTCTTGTCTATTTTCATGGTATCAAAGCCATCCCATGGTTGCTTGTCCCACAGTTACACAGATCTTGATTGAAGGATGAGGTGAAGGTATTGAAGCACAAAAGTAAGCAAAAAAAATTTAGTAAAAACGCTCTTTCACTTTGATCGATTTGACTTGAGTTATAGCCACAAGAGGCTCCTAAGGTTGGTAGTATTATAGTCTGTGATTATAGTAAAACTTGGTAAGCAAGAATAATAATGCAAGTAGTTATTGCCTTTGTTTTGCACCTATAAGTGATCTCAATAGCATTTTTTAGGTATACTACACTTTCAACTATGTTGATCATTTACAAGTGCACAGATTACACATTTCGAATCTATAGGGCTTTAGGTGTTTGCTAGGTTACACAGACAGAAGGCATCTACATACAAATTGTAGATTGTGGTTATTGTTTTGTAGTAAATGAAAAAGGCTGCATATTTAATTTTGATGCAGTTCATATCAACTTGCTTTCATATTGTAGTTTTTTGCAAGTTTTTTTTTTTTGGTTAAAATCTCTAACAACTTCGACCAGATTGTTAGCGAGAAGCTTGATAAGAAAAAGTATCATGCATAGAAGTTCAAGATGACAATTTTTTTGAAGGAAAAAGGTGTTTGGAATTAGGTTGAAGGAGACACGGCAGTAGCACCTAAAAGTAATGCATGAAATTCTACTACAAAACACATAAAGACTAATAAATATTAGGAGCAAACATTGAGTAAAGTCATGTATTGGCTGTCAATTAGTATCATAAATAGCACGATGGGCTATTTGTAGGAATGTGAAATCCTTGCTATTACATGGAAAGGATGTTTGAAGTAAACACAAAGGCCACAAAGCTCCACCTCAAGTCTAAATCAAGTGAAAAGAGGAAACCTATCCATTAGTAATTATGCAATGAAGATCAAGAGTATTATGGAAGGTCTTGGATCTATCAATGTAATAGTTGATGATGATGATGTTGTGCATATATGCTTAGATGGACTTGGAGATGAATACAAGAGCTTTAGATCATCTATGAATATGAGGGATCATATCCTTGTATTGTTGATACTTGAGAAGAAAAACCTTGGCTTGGATTCATGTCAAAGCAAGAACAAGTCTAAATAGGTGTTTTACTATACTAATAAAGGTAGAGGTCATGGTAGAGGCCAAGGTGGTGGCAGTGGTCAACATTATGATGGAGAACAAAATAGAGGAAGACAGTCCCAAGGAGGGGAGGGTCAAAGAGGCCAACTTGTAGATTCTAATGGGCAACAAAATTTTGGTGATAGTAGGAAATGTTGACATTATGGTTAAGATCACATTTCTAGATTTTTTTTTTAAACTAAAATTAAAAATTATAAAAGAAGCAAGAAAATTATGCAACTAATAGCAAAAGTAAAAAATTATATTTTATGTAGCACTTTATAAATAATACGACTACTGATGGTTCATTAAAGAATGATATATGGTATGTGGACTCAGGGGCCCCTAACCATATGACTTCTCATGAGGAGTGGTTTAGATAGCCTAGTCCCTAGAGTCTCCAAGCTATGTGAAGACAGGGAATGATACACCTCATCCCATTACTTATATTGAAGATGCTCCTTTGATTATCTAGAATGGAAAAACTAAGTAATTGGCTCATATGTGGCATGTACCCAATATGAGAAAAAACTCAGTACCTCTTGGTTAGATGGTAGAACATGAATTACAAATTCAGTTCACATCTACTAGTTGTTATGTTGAAGATCTTAAAAATGATTCAAGTTGATTGCAAAAGGGAATGTGATGGAAAATTCTTTATTCTTGATGTTAGTCTAATTAAAATGGATGTTTCCATACTTGCACAAGGTTCAAGTGTTGTGGTTGATATTGAAAATTGGCATGAAAAAATTGGTCATATAAATATGTGGCAATTGAAAGACATGAAATTAAAACAAATTGTGGATGTCTTGCCTAAATTTTGATTTGATGGGATGCATAAAGTATGTGAAGCTTGTTAGTTTAAAAACAAACAAGGCATGCATCCCCACATGAAAACATGAATGTAGAGCCATCTATTTGTAGCAAATCGGTTTACATAACCGATGACTATTGAGAAAGCATGTTCTCATTAAAGCAAAAGAAAGATAAAGCTTAAGAAAGCTAGAAAGTGGATAAGTTGAGCCTTCCAAGTGGCTTAGTAGGGATATAAAGCTGAGGAGAGGGACGGTGAATGGTGTAAGAATAAAAACAATGACGAAGGTGGTAAGGAATCGACAGTGCTGTGTCAGAAGAGCTCGAAGGTGTAGATGTTACAGGGAACTAAGAAGACAAAGGACAGAGGAGCTCAGAATGATGACGAAGACGAGAACAATGATGCAGGATGAATAGGGACGACGATGCTAGGGAGTGTCTACGATAACTACAACAAAAGGAGAAATGGAGCTCGAGATGAAGACAAGAACAAGGTTGCAGTGAAGACAATGAGAAGTGGCTTTGACAACATGCTACAGAAAGCCATTTAAGTTTCCAACGGAAGATGCGAAGAAGAATGTGGAAAACGACGATAGTGGCATGGCGGAGAATGAATCGAAGGACAACGTTGTTGTGAGGAAGGCGAGCTCCATTGAAGGATGCACAGTGTCGATGTGGAACAAAGGATAAAAACTGGAAGCATCAGTGAGCTCTGAAACGTGACGAAAAATAAGCGATAATGATCGGGAGCTCTATGGAAGATTTTGACGATTGAAGACGAGAACGAAGATGGCAGACTTTGATGGTCGCTGCCCATCTTACATTCTCATCAAGAAGCTATTGTTTTTTGGGATGAAGATGGCTACCTTTAATGACAAGTGACTGATCAAAGTGATGGTATGATTATTGGTAGAACGCGCCTTCTATTTACTTTCGATCTGAAAAAAGAGCATGCGAAGCCTTACTCGACTCTCCTCGGAAAACAATTTCTTATACAAATCCTTACTTGTCTCTCCTCTTACAACGACATTATTGGAATCAGTTGTGCGTTGCCTAATGCTAAATCTCCTCACTTTTTGTCAAAACCGTGATAATAAAAATCTTTAAAAGTGCATTTGATTTCTCGGGGGTGTTTTGAAACATCACAAGTGTCAATTCCCTTGTCTTCCTCATAAGACATAAGGATGGTGGATAGAAATATTTGGAGGAGCTGGAGTCTCTGTTGGTAGTTCCGTACAATGGGATTAGTTTTTTTATTTTTCTTTGAAGAATTCGATATTCTATTCTTTCACATTGAGCCTCGAAGAGCTGTCAAGTGTCATGATGAAAGCTAAGTATTCCCTTTCGTATTTCATGTATTTATCGTGAGTTGAATAAACTTTGCCATCTATTGATCCCATCTTGCTAAGCATCCCTACGATGAGCAACTTCACAAACTTCCGCGTGTATTCCATGTGACACCTGGTGAACCCGACGTGAAAGCGTCGCTTTTGATTGTCGAGATGGGAGACTCTTCGAATACTCCACCTACTTTATCATTGAGTGATTCTTCCTTTTTTACCGATGAGATGAAGAATTTATTGTAAACTCTATCTTCGACTATTATGATGCAGAATCAGTAGATGCAGTTATCTATGTAGCATCAGCAACAGCTACATCAGCAACAATTGGATCAACAACGAATGTTGCATCAAGAACAAGAGCATATGCAAAGTGCAAACAATTGGATCAACAACGAATGCTGCATCAAGAACAAGAGCATATGCATAGTGCAAACAAGGCAATTGAGGCTATGAGAGGTGAGCACAAATTATTTGATGACTGGAATGTCTCAGCTTATCTTAAATTTTTTGAAAGCCAAATGCATTTCTTTGGAGTTCCTACCAACTAGAGCAACTATTTTCTACGGCTTGTCACACCTACTTTGCGGGTTAGAGTGACTGATTTATTTGTGCAAGATTCAAACTGGAATGTCTTCAAGAAGGTGCTCAAAGATGAATATTTTCTGGAGAATTATGGAATTGCTACACAAAAGACATTCAGAGAATGAGTCTATTAGTCCAACAAAGCTTTTGTTGCTTTTGAATTATTGTGCAAGTTTGAAGAACGTTACAACCAGTTGGATGCACTTGAGCAAAAGGTCTTAAACTCAAAGAAAGTGGAGTTATTCTTGTAGGCAGCTTATCCTACACTTTAGGACGAGTTGGGAGAGCTTCTTGAAGACCGTATGCATCTTATGAGATTGAAGATAGATTGGCAAGATGCTTTTGATGCGGTTTCCACATTGCGAAGACGTGGAGATAGAAGGCTCGCTTACAAAACGGTATGCAAACACCTCTAGCGATGTCTTCTCCTATCTCGAATTCTCCTACTTCTCTTGTTGCTCCTTCCATTTCTTCTCCTACTTCTCATCCCATGTCTATGGCTACTTCTATGCCTATGCCTATGCCTAATCCTGCTAAGGTTGTTAGGCCATCTGCCAAACCAACTGTCAAATACATGGTGGAAGAAATTTCAAAGAACTTGAAAGATCCGCAAATGAAGATGACCAGAAGAGAACATCAACCACTTAACCCATCTCCAATTTGTGCCCCATCCTATTCTATTCCTATGAATACTTCCAGAAATGATCATGTTCGCGATCGCATATGGTACGATAGCCTAGACCATGAGCATAAGGACTATCAAGACTTTGAAGAGGTGAAAAGACTAAAGTTGGTGGTGTGGGGAAGGACAAGATGATATGTTTCGGAGATACAGAGCAACAGCTAAAAATGAATTTCGATAAAGAAGGTATGAAGAAATTACTGGAGGAATCTCTCTTATGTTCTTCTTATGTGAAGCAAGAAGCGTCAAGAGAAGCTACTGTCTATGGTCTTCAATTGGAGCAGTTGTCGAAAGATAAGTCTCCTTTATGGTCATATGCACTGCATGCAGAAAACAAAGGTAAAGCTTCATCATCCAAACTTTCATTCATAAGAGATGCAATTAGAAAAGGGATTGGATGGAATGATCATGTCAATGTCTTCTCTATCTATGCTTACATTGCAAAATCTCAAGGATTTGAAGCACTTGTTGAAGAAAAGCGCACAAGAGATAATGATCAACCTGAAGGATCGAAGAAGGCAACTAGGAGGAGTGAACCAATTCTTCAGCCTTCTACTTCAGGTTTGGAGCAGAAAATGTCTGATGTAAAAAAGCCAAAATTACAAGAATAATAGAAGGCCCCAAAGACAAAGGATTCAAAGATGAAAAAGCAACTTGGATTCAAGCTGCTATCCGACATTGAATGTACTTGAGGATCGAATTCTTAATTGCAAAATTGAATTTACACTTGGAGAAGTCTTGGGGATTGCCAGAAGAGAGTTTCATGATGTTATTATTGACATCAAAAAAAGAAAACGGCAAATTATTGAAGAGCCATTGTAGGATATGATCCATTGAGAGGCTTTAGCTGTCGCCAAGGCTATTCTCTATGGGTTGCAGATTCAGGAGATTGATTCTGAAGAAGAGACTATTAAGGAGTCTACAGATGGAGCTCTATGTATGCAGTCCAAGAAGTCTTTTCATCCTTTATTTTAGCCCATACAGTATGATGAGAGCGAAGATGCACCTAGATTGGTGCCTCGTAACCATTTTTCTCGAAGTCATTGTGCTCGTGCGACTATAAAAAATGTTGTCAAGCCTGGTGAGATTGAGACTCCTTGTGTTTCTCTTTTGGATCATGGTTTTGAGATTAATGTAATTGTGCAAGATTTATATAATACTAGTGGTAGATGGCCAGTTGATGTGGATCATGGTTGGAGCATGCGTGTGGCCAACAACACTATAGGAGATTTGTATGCTACTTATCCAAATCTGAAGATTTCTATTGGAGATGTGGGTGAGTCTTATCATTTCTTGTACAAAACTCTTGTTCTTATCCTATTATTTTGGGGTAGCCATTTATTGCTGAGTCTCAGATGCAGACTAAAGTTTTGGACGATGGGTTAGCTTATGCATGGATCTGAAGCAAGGATGGGAAGAGAGCTATCCAGTTCATGACCATTTGTATCAATCATCAGCAAAGTAAGGATTCTTTGAGGGATTCCCCTCTTCCAGCAGGAGAGCCAGATTTTTGCTAGGTACCACTATCTTTCGAGACGATGGTGGTATGAGTCAGGGAAAGCTCTCGTCTCCTGGCAGCGGCAGTTTTTCCCCATGTGTTTATGATGTATCCACTGAAAGTACTTTGTGTTTTTAGTATATTTTAGACATCCTAGAGTTACCAGCTAGTACGTAAAAAGAAAAGAAAAATAATTGATACTCGCAGGTGTTTTGCAGGAAGAAGACCAGATAGATGCTTTCTATGATGGCCTTTGATGCTTAGATACCATGGAAAAACTTTTGGTATTACTAAATGCTAACAATCAAGAGTTGTCGTATGTCTTATAGGTCCATTCTCTGGCGAGGTATTGCCAAATTGTTGATTTTGTGCTTGAAAAGAATTTGGGTGCCGAGGATTCTCAGCAAAAAGTATTCTTTGCTGACATATTTTAGCAAAAAGATTTCGGTGTTGTTTATACACAACAAAATTTGTGTTTACCACTGTATTTTCATCAAGGGGTAAAATTTGCAAGTTATAGTAATGAAGCCAGAGTTTAGACAAAATATAAGACAATTGACAAAAATGTTAGACCAGTTGTTGCAGGAACACTTCCTTTGGACAGGGATGAGATGCATGTTTAAGAGAGGTGCTATGCAACCTCCTTTGCGAGATCCTATAGGTATCAGGAACATAAGTTCTCAGCTAAGACATTGAAAGAGATAAAGATTGAGACGAATATTTCTTGCACAGTGACCACTCCAACATCTTCTTCTTCAAGTCATCTTCTTATAGTCAACAGATAAGCCCATATCTTTCATAAAGCTTAAAAGCTTAAGTTTAAAGCTTAGAAAGCTTAATAAAAAGCTTTATAAGCTTCAAATTTTTTAAAATGGTGGCAGAATGGCAGCATCCGTGAAAGTCGGTAGAAAAATCGCCCCCCCCCTAAAGTTCGATGCCTTCTTCAGCTTAGCTTTAGGCTAAGTCAATCAAGTCCTAAATCACACAAAGTTCAAAAATTTCTCAAGTTTCATAGGTTTTGATACTCTGCAAGTCTAGCAAGTCAACAAAAGTCACAACTAACTTATGCCAAAAACTCCCATAAGGACTGTTCCTGCGCAGAAGTACTGAACTGCAAAGTTGTTCTCTTGGAAGACTCTGTTCGCATACGCAGACTTGCTGAATCAGTTTCAGCGCACACAGAAGGTCAAATGCAAATTTTACAAAGGTTTCAAATCTCGCAATTGCTAAACACGAAGACCATGAAAACCAAACAAATATATATATAAACACGAAGACCATGAAAACCAAACAAATATATATATATATATATATATATATATATATATATAAGCCTTGTACACCCGACTTTGAGCTACGCTCATCCCGCTAATTGGATTTTGAGAATGTGAGGTCTTTTGAAGTTTTGCAGGATGACGGAACCAAAAATGGATGATTTAATGGCTGAAGGCGATCTTCCTGAACCTACGGTGGAACAAAAGTTGGATTTAATTATGATGCAGTTGGATGAAGAACGAAGAGCCCGGCAACCATTACAAGTTCAATTGGCCAATTTACAAAGATCAACTCTATCGACAAAGAGGAACCACAATCCGAAGACCTTATCCGACGAACCATTGATGCGACTCTCGAAGCTCAATCCATCTGCAAAGAAACCAAGATAAGTAAAAGAAATTTCAAATTTCGTACTTTGAATGGTACTCGAGATGGAAAAACTGTTCTTGTATTCACCAGTCAGTTTGATGATTACTTTCATGAGGAAACATATGCTAAAAAAGATAAAATCAAGTGTGTCACTAATCATTTAGTGGATAGAGCATCTCTTTGGTGGACCGTGGTTCATAAGAGTATAGATTGTCCCACTACCTGGGAAAGTTTCAAGAAGAAGTTTACGTAGAATTTCCTTCCTCCACAGTTCCATGAAAAAGCCATAAAGCAATGGGACCTTCATCAGAGCAAAGAGATCTTGAGCCTATTTCTCAGTAAACATAACGCTTTTGGAATGCCTTACTTCAATTACGCATGCTTGAAGACGTACTTGAAGCGACTCACAAGCGCAAGTATATGTCTGGATTACTTGGGCATTACTACACTGAAGTCAATATGCTCAAGCCTGCAACTCTTAAAGATGCAATTTCTTTAGCTCATGACACTGAAGACAAGATCCGAGGAAGAGACAAGCATCCACAACAATTTCAAGCAAATGATAACTATGGTTCTAAGCAATTCAATTTAAATTTTAGAAGATTCAATCAAAGTCGATTTCCTTCATCAACTTTCCGTAAGTCTTGGACAAAACCACCTGCTTTGCTATTGAATACTAATCAAAACCCTAAGCCATCTTCACAGCCAAATCCTAATATTCCTAGACTTCCTGCCATTGCAAACAATGTATCTAAAGCCAAACCTATAGTGTGTTACAAATGCCATCAACCTGGACATCTAGCAGCCAATTGCCAATCGAAAAAGCCACCAATCCATATCAACTATCTTGGAGCAATGGAAGATGAAGAACATGAGAAAATGCCTAACTTTACAGAAGATGAGGACGACATTACTACTCCTTCGGATACTTTACCAGGTATGCCAACTCCACATTCTTTGTTGACAATGAAATGTTTAGTGCATGGAAAAGAAAAGATTATTTTGCATGATGATGGTAGTACACATGATTTCATTTCTGCAAAGTTAGTGAAAGAATTGAAATTACAAACTGTTCCTACGCATTATTGCATTAAAGCAGCATTCTTAGGCACAAGGTATAATGGCACACAAGAGGTGCATAATTTAGAAATTCAAATTGGTGAATACACTGAAAGAAGGAATTTTCTCATTGTACCATTATAGTCCAGTGATATTATTTTAGGTATGCCTTGGCATCATCAGCATAATCCTGACATAGATTATTCCACGCATTCAATTAACATTCATTTTCAAGGAAAATACATTACATTGTATGGTATGCACGTATCTAATGCTTTTCCACTGCTTACTCATACTCAAGCTAAACGTGCATTACGTAAAAGTAGTAAATCTTATCTAATTTGGGTGAATGAACTGCAAGCTAAAGAAAAACATATGCACCCTAGGCATAAAGAATTCATTGCACAATTTAAAGATTGTTTTGCTGAAGATCTACCACCCGGATTACCTCCTTCACGTCCTGAAGATCACAAAATAGATTTAATTCATGGTACACAACCACCTTGTAAAGCACCATATAGGCATAACCAGATAAAGCAAAAAGAAATTCAAAATCAAGTTGAGGAATTATTAAACAGAGGATTGATTAGACCTAGTAGTTCTCCATTTGGTACACCTGTTTTGTTGGTACAGAAGAATAATAATACTTATCGTATGTGCATTGATTATCGTGCCCTAATAAGATTACTGTAAAGAATAGATATCCAATTCCTAGGGTAGATGATCTTATGGATAAACTACAAGGTTCTACCATATTTAGTAAAATAGATCTTAAATCTGGTTATCATCAGGTGAGATTAAATAAATCTGATATATTCAAGACTGCATTTAGAATACAATTTGGTCATTATGAATTTTTAGTGATGCCTTTTGGATTGACTAACGCACCTGCTACATTTAGTAGAATGATGAATTTCATATTTTTGAAATATCAGCATTGTGTTATAGTATTCTTTGATAATATCTTAGTATTCAGTAAAAATGAGAAAGAACATTATGAACATCTGTCTTTGGTTTTCAAGTTGTTGAAACATAATCAATTGTATGCTAATTTGGAAAAGAGTGAGTTCTTTCAAACAAAAATTGAATATCTAGGTCATATTCTGTCATCAGAAGGTATTAAAGTTGACCCTAAGAAGATAGAAACAATATTAAACTGGCCAATACCTAAAAATGTGCATGAGTTACGTTCTTTTCTAGGTCTTGCTAGTTTTTACAAGAAGTTTGTGCGAAATTTTTCATTACTTGCTTTGCCTTTGACTAAACTTTTAAAGAAAGGTATTGTTTATCATTGGTTTGATAATCAATAGAAATCTTTTGATTTATTGAAACATGCATTAACCCATGCTCCTGTATTACAACTACCTGATTTTAATAGACCATTATTTTTAGTAGTTAGCGGATCTAGAATAGGAGCCGTACTTATGCAAGATAATCATCCCATAGCCTATTCTACTTGTAAACTGAAACCCTCCGAACTTAAATATTCCACATATGATAAAGAATTATTAGCTGTGGTACAAGCTTTAAGATAATGGAAACATTACTTAATTGGTTCTGAGTTTATGATTAAGATTGATCAACAAAGTATTAAACATTTACTTAGTCAACCTCAAATATCTGACCGACATATCAAATGGGCAGCTTTTATTCAGAGTTTTCATCCCCTTGTTCTATATCAACCAGGTAAAGAAAATGTAGTGGGCATTAAGTAGAAGATCGACCATTTATAATATCTCTGTTATATCATTTGATTCTCTAACCCCTATGAAAGATACATATCATCAGCACATTACTTTTCAATCTGATTAGAATAAATTAGTTCGAAATAATTGGATTCCTATTGATTCATTGTCTTATAATGATAGATTCATGTTTTATGAAAAGAGATTATGTGTTACAGTTCCATTTAGATCTTTTGTTTTGAATGAGATTCATTGTCCTCCATATCAAGGTCATAGAGGTATCATATCTACTTTGCGTATATTAACTAAAGATTTTTATTGGCCACATATGGACATTGATGTATCTAACTTTGTTTCTGAATGTTTGGTTTATCAAAGAGTTAAGAGACATCATGGTAAACAGTATGGTTTACTTATGCCTTTGTCTATTCCATCAAGACCATGGGAACAGATTTCTATGGATTTTATTACTGGTTTACCTAATACTAAAGCTAACCATGATATGATTTGGACTGTAGTAGACAGGTTTAGTAAACAAGCATATTTCATTCCATGTAAGAAAACTTTAACAGCATCTCAGGCAGCACAATTGTTTTTAAAAACTGTTTTCACTAATCATGGATTACCAAAAGTTATTATTTCTGACCGTGATTCTAGATTTTGTAACAACTTTTGGATACTTTGTTTGCTAACCTAGGGAGAAAGATTGATTTCTCATCTACATTTCATCCTGAAACTAATGGACAAACAGAAGTCACTAATAGTACTATTTTAGATCTATTACGTGCCTACACTATTTCTAAACCACAGACATGGGACACACATTTGCATTTACTACAGTTTGCATATAACAATACACCACACACAGCAAAGAAAGCACCGTTTGAAGTGATTTATGGTTATAGATTGTCTACACATGTTGCATCTTTATCAAATAGAATTCAGAGTGCTGATGATATTGCTAATATGCAGGCTACTATTTTTGATGAGGTTAAAGATATGATTGCCAAAGCCTAGCAATCATATACAAAACAAGCCAATAAGAAAAGACAAGCTATGAATTTCAAAGTTGATGACTATGTTTGGTTGAGAATAGAAAAACGTAGATTACAACGTGTAAATAAACACCCAGTTGTGAAATTAGCACCTAGATTCTATGGACCATTTAAGATTATTCACAAAATCAATGACAATGCATTCAAGTTAGAATTACCACCTCACTAGAAAATTCACAACACCTTTCATATTAGTTTATTACGACCCTTTAGAGGCCAATTACCTGTACATCCTGTTTATGAAAACCCACCTTTGTTAGATGAAGAGACTGAAATCCTTGAGCTTGAAGCTATCATAGATACTGACTTTATGACTATTAGAACTGGCCGTAGATATTATAGATATTTGGTCAAGTTTAAAAACCATCCTGTTGAAGAAGCCCAATGGATGCACGCTAGAGACTTAAATGCTTTCCCCACTCTGTTAGCTCCACATTGAGCTAATAGAAATTGAGGACAATTGCTATCCCACCCCGGGAGTATGATGCTAGGAGGCATATTTCACGGTGGATTCCGTGCAACAGTGGATTTCGTGAGGTTTTACAATGGATTCCGTAAACTTTGTTGACCGGGGCTCATACACAAAGTGGATTCTTTGTGCGAGAAGTTGATGGGGACGCCTATCCTTTTCGGGCATTTCATTAATTTAGTGTGTACATGGGTGATTCCATAGCGGGTGATTTCACAAAATACATATTAAATTAATAAACGTTTATGAGTTTAGAGTGCACACTCCTGATAAATTAAGGTTAGGATTGATTTCTAACTAGTTGATGTATTTATGTAGCTGAAGACTGCTAGGTATTCACTTTTGTCGGTTTAATTGTATTATTTTACTAACGATTGTGAATGCTTCAGTTGATGTGTAGAGATAGCAGCAGTGACGAAGGAAAGCATTGGAGGATAGCGTGTATTCGAGTTATCACTTATATTTTGATGGGTGCATACCTTAGGCATGGCACCTATATTTTGTCGTGCCTATTTATTAAGGCATTAGATATTTATTTATTATTTTATATGCGCATGGACGCACGATTATGATATTTGTATTTGGACATTGTATTGGGTATGCCTGACTCTTTGGGTACCCGCCCATTAGCTTTATTTCTATTTTGTGCTAAAGCAAACTCAAAATCCAAAAGCGTGCTATTTTGTAATTTGGGCTATTATTTGAGCTTGAAGATGATTAATACAAAAAAATACATGCTTTGTGGAGCGCTCACGCAAGGCTTGGGGGGAGATTACACCCATTTGGTTCTTGTTCATGTCGTGCATGCTTTCTACCTTGAATTTTGTGCAAAAAGTAGAGTTCTTTTGTTCTTGGGGACCTTCCAGCGTTCACTACGTGAGCATACAGCATCCGATCAGCGCACCATATGCAAAGGTATCCTATTACTTCCTTGTGCTCTTTCCAACATTTGATTCCCTTTTGAGAAATATGATATGGTAATTTAGGATTTTTATTAATACCGACTCTTAACAATGGGTGAAATACAAACTTCTTCATTCATGATCAGTTACTTTAGAGGGAATCGGTCATGTATATTCCCTAGTTAGCAAGCTTCTCCTCTGAAGTAAGAGAGAGCATGGCCTTATAACATCACAATGCTATGCACATAGTAACAAGGCAATGTAAAGCATAAACAAGCTTAATGAGGACAAAAGGAAATTCAATTGAATAATGATGGAGATAAGATAAGAGTTACCCCAGAATGAGCTACCAAGAATACTCACAAGGAGCTAGAGCCAAACCAACAGCGAGTGAACAAAAAGTGCACACAATGTGTGGGGTTCCAAAAAAGATTGCCCTTATATTTAGGCTAAATTTCTGATGAGTCATGAGAGGACGAGACCTAAGAGGAGCATTATAAGAGATATTTGATTTAAACTTTATAAAGTAATATACATACTTATGACACTCCCTTTTATAAGCAAAGAGTAAAATGATAAAAAGAATTCAGCAATTTGCTAGATCCATGGATGTCCTACTCCCATGCATAGACTAGATATGCATGAGGGATAGCACAAAGAAGACTCCTCAAGTCAAAACATGGGATGAAGAAACAACTTCCCACATATGGTCTCTTACCAATGTCCAGGGTAGTCCAAGTAAGAGTTTCTCAAAGCAAAAGAAGGCCATCTGATTCTCATCGATCATACATAACATTTGGTTGGCCACTCCATGTCAAAGAAAAATCTAATCACAAGCCAAGGAAGTGAAACAAAAGGAAAAGGACTAGGCTCACAAAGCATCTCCCAAAACTAGCACTTGATGTCATGCAAGGAAGTGAAACAAAATTACACCCAAGAAGTACCAATCACAAAGCAATCCTCAAGGTGAATGATCTGATATTTCTTGGGAAGGATGTAGTTGCCCCTTCTCAAATACCGCTTCCCATAGTCCCCCCATTGAATGGAAAAGCTAGTAGGTTGTCACCATGAGGCTAGAGAAGAATCTCTTAGATGGGGATAGCCACATTGGGCTGCCTTACCTTGGATCAAAGGTTTTGTATTAGTAGCTATAGCTAAATATCCCACATGTTGGGTTTTCTTTCAAGAACAATCTTAAGTGAAATTCCCTTCTTGCCATGAACCCAATGGTGGTTCATATTCTTCTTTCCTTCCTTCATCATGAGGGTATTAGTAGTCAGTATCCCCTATAGCTTACCTTGGACTTGCATTGATAACTCTTCATGAAGTATTACAACACCAACTTCTAGAAAAGATAATCAATCCCAGATACATAGATCACTTTTACCTATACACTAAGGCTTAATATGAGGTTTGGGCCAATTCCTCCCATGTGTAGGGGAGGTTCTAAAGTTGAGTTTGAATGGCACATAAAGAAGAACTCCATTCATAAAGCAAAATGGCCTAAAATGCTACCTTTTGCATTATGGGCTGACTGGACTACTCACAGCTCACTGACTGGCTATATGCCAACAGTTGAACTTATGCATGGACAACAACCAATTATGCCAATTGAAGAATCTATTCTCACATGGAGTATTCTACCTTGGAACGAAGGCATCAGTAGAGAAGAGTTGCTGACTTTGCGTATATGGCAGCTAGAAACAAGGCTTGAAGATGTTCAAGCAGCTATTGAGAATCTAAAGACAACAAGACTAAAGAACAAAATAAGATTTGATAAGCGACATCAACTTCGACTAAGAGCAATTCAAGAAAATGACTGGGTGCTTGTCTATGATAGCAGCCTAGACAATCAAAACAGTGCTTTTAGGAATATGGTAAAGTGTTGGTTTGGCCCATATGTGGTAAAGGTCATTCATGACAATGCCACATATTCATTTGCTAAATTAGATGGAACAAGCATGAAGATACCCATAGCTAGAAAAAGAATCAAGCTCTTCAAATGAAGAGAAAGTTCAACATATGAGCTAAAACACTTGAATATAATTCAAGAGCATGAAGACATAGAGGAAGAAGAAGAGGCAAAAGATGAAGACATTGACATGGTAGAAGATACTTCTTCTGACACTGCAAATCCGTAAGACTTTGGCACATGCCAGAGGATGTGCAGGTTAGGAGGGGGTGGATGTCGTGCCGCTATGCGCACACCATGTAAAAACATCTAGAGTGTGGCTTCCTTTTATATTTAGAGAGCCAATGCCATTTTAGACATTAGAGTTAGTGTCTATGGTTCAAAAATATTAGATTTTAGTCGATTTTTAATATTCTAAATATTATCTCTTGTAAAAAAATATAAAAAATTATAGACAACTTCTAGATTAGGATGACATATAAAAGGAAGCATGTAACTTTCACCTAATTTGAGAGAATTTTATGTAAAAGGAGAGATTAGCGAAATCGCACGACGCTTGATCATTGTTTTTAGGCAGTGAATAGCACTCCAAAAGTGGGAGATGAAGAATAAGTGATCTGGCAATATTTTGGCCAAGTATCCTGGTATTTAATCCCCCTTTCGAAGCCATTGGAAGAATCAAATTGGCAATCTGAGTAGCATAGAGGAAGGTATTATTTTGTACACGTTTTTATCTATTAGAGTTATATTTGCTCATAATGTTGAAAGAAACTGACAGGCTTCATCTCTCTTAGTAATCTTCTATATTTTCTAATTCTTTTTTGGAAGTATTCTTCTACATCTTCAATCTCTTCAAACCCCTTCTCTTCTGTCTACTCCTCTCCTTAAATCTACCTTCACCCTACTGTCACTTATCTTCAAGAACTTGGCTTGAAACCTTCAACCCTTCTCTTATCTCTACCATCTCTGGAGTCTAAGCTCTTGAACCCCCAAACATTCTTCTCTTGCCAAACCCCTATGGTGACCTTCAACCCTACGTGCTGCCACAGCGCGATGGTCGACGGTCTGTCAATATTGGAGCCATTCTCATGTGGACCATGCATGACTTTTCGAGATTCGGAGAGTACTCAAATAAGTAGGCTTCCATTCTCATTGGTAATATCTATTATAGCTCATTCAATTTTGTATTCATTGGATAGAGGTGTTGGGACATGTCTAATTACCTCAAGTTATCATGCACGTCCATTATGTGCCCCACAATTAGACTCCCAAAGGTCACGAACCATGAAGAAGATGGTATATCAAGGACACCGCGCTTTCTTTCAGAGGATCATGAACTCAAGGAAGGTTTTCTTAGATGACCTCCAACACGTATGAATGCCCAAAGCTGATATGAGCTGAAAATGGTCCACATGGAGTGACATCCAAACAGAATGTGACGGTTCTCAATTTTCTACGAGTTGCCATATTGGACCCACTTATAGATCAACCACTTGTTGGATCCCATGCATATTTTCAAGAACGTGAGCATCTTGCAATGCGACCACATCATAAGAAAGAGAGACACTATAGAGGCACGAATGGATTTAAAAGAAGTAGGTAAGATGGAGACACTTTGGCCGCAATCGAGTCGTGATGGTCGCTTGCAGCTGCCTTGCACTCCTTGGGTTTTTTCCACTAAAGAAAACCGCATTGTGAAGCAAATAGTCAAGTCTATCCGCACTCCGACAGGTATGATGCATTCTCTCAGGTCCACGTTTTCTAAAGATGACCAATTGTAATGGAGGGAAAATACTTAGGTCAAGTTGACCTAATTATAAAAGGTGTAAGGGACACTGCATAGCCACCATTTGATGAGTACACATTTGTCCTTTCACCTTCTTCCCTGTCCTTCCATGGCTGCCAGCCATTTCTCTCTCCTCTTCTTTTCTTTCTCTCTCTACTCCTAGTCTTTCTCTCTCCTCATCACCCTGTTTCTCTCTCTTTCTCTCTCCTCTTTGCAGTCTCTCCCCTCTCTCCTTCTCTCTCCTAGGTCTCCTTCATTACAGTTGGTATCAGAGCTTAGATATTTGGTCCCTTCTTCTTTCTCTTCTCCCTCTAGTTTTAGTTTCTTTTTAGTTCAGGAATCCTAGTTACTCAGGTGCACAGGTAGATCAAGACATATACAACATTGAAAGGCCACGGAAATCAGGGAGTACCAGAGATGGCAACCTTTCTTCGGGAGTTCACTAGAGGTTTTGATTGCATATGGAGATCACGACCAGACTCCACTCGTGCTTCAAGGGGTGCAGACAAGGGTTCTACATCTGGAGATCACGACCAGACTCCACTCGTGCATCTGGAGATCACAACCAGACTCCACTCGTGCTTCAAGGGGTACAGACAAGGGTTCTGCAGCAGCAGCTTGTTATACTCCCATCACTTGCTCCGATGCATATCTTGTAAAATATTACACGGCGCAGCGAACAGAATCAGAGAAAGAGATAGAGAGTACACAACAGATAAGAGGAGAATCAATAAATTCTTTAGCTCCAAACAACTGATACAAAGATGGCTCTGTCCACTCGTGCACTTCCACTGTGTGAAGCTTAGATGGCGATCTAGACAGAAGATAGGTGAAAAGCTTAAGACTAGCTGGAACAACAACTCTGACTGGGTGAAAGATGAGTGATCGATGGCTGTGAAGGGGTTTATCTTTTATAGCCCGCGAAGGTCGTAAGGTCGGCGTACTGCCGACCTACCATATGAGCCTCCACTAGTCAGCTAGGGAATATTCCAGAGAATATTTCCTTTACCATTGGGCCGGGGGCAGCTACCCCGCAACTCGCGCCTCGAGTTGCTACCAGCTTAACCACTCCATCTAACCCAAATATTAGACCCACAACGGTCACCTTTTTGCTATCTGGTCACATAGACCTCATCTGATATACAAGTCAGGACTCAACCAATGTCCGGGCTCACATTTGGCTTCTCCTCATAATGGGGGCCTTACAACTTTGAGCACCATGGATCATTGGTAGCACCTAATGAGGGTGGGGCATTGATCATATCTAACATATCTAGACTTGGATGTCACAGGTGCAATGCAAATTTGTTGCTGTTCTGCAGTAAGCCCTATTGCCCACAAGGGCCCTTGAGCTCCCAACTAGCTGAAAGTTGCTACCTCCCTAGAGTTGTTTAAGGATTTCATCTGCAGACACTGAAGTGCTGATAAAAACTCTTCCTTGGTCCTCGGTGATGAAGAATCTGTCGCTATGCAAGAGGTGGCATAGCAATGCACGGCACCTCTTCATAAGATGGGATGGTTATGGTCGGATATCTTCTGCCATCGGACATGCGCTGCATGAGGTGGGAGGATCTTTCTGCAAACCCTTGAGCTCCTTGAGGACGCGTTTGGAGGCCATCAATGTGGAGCAATGATAGAAAGAATGAAGGAGGCCAGTCAGAGTGAAAACGCAAGATTCGGGGGGTGGGGGGCGGCCGATGCTATTCATTGTGTCCAACAACGATGTTGCTTGTCCAAACGGAAAGCGCATGCCTGGCAAGAAACCCCTTGGTGTCAGAGCAGGCACAACATTGACAGTTGTCGAGGACGTAGCTATGCTATTGTTGCCTCGGTTTTCCTTCCGAGACACCTACAGCAACTGGGGCTTTCGTGGGCATCGCCATTGCTGATGCCATCAATGTTCTCCATCTGCTGAGCTGATCTGGAAGCGGGGGCAGTGCTGGCATTGAGAACCCTTATGGATGACGGCTTTCATGCTCCTTAAAGAAGGGGATCCCATTGGCACTATAGGATGTGATAGGCATCATCAAGCAGGGAAAGACGATTCCCAAGGAAAATTAAGGGAGATTTTCTACAGGTTTCTCATCGACTACAAGAGGCATGTCGTTGATCTGTTGGCTCAAAGACATCAGACCTTGAGGGAATTTGTTGGGGAGCTCCATCACTGCAGTGCCAGGAGCCTGGTGTTGAATTGCCAGTCCCAAGCTGTAGCCTAAAGCTCTGTCCACAGGGACTGCAACCGCATTCCCAACTTGAATGTACCTTTCCTTGACAGGTCCAAAAAGCTTGTAATAATCTGGAAAGCCTTGCAAACGTATTGTCAAGACACGATCTTAAAGTGGATGAAGAATGATCTGATTGCGGGGCTCTGCCACAGTAGGCACAGTTTCATCCCACCATAGCCGACCAAATGGCTTGGGTGAGTGACCTTTCACAAAAGTGATTGCATAATTGGGAACCAAAGGTTTTCCTGAAGGCAGCATAACTCTCTTCATCTTTGGATCAAGGGCTACTATACCATCTTCCTGCATGATCACACCTGGCAGGCCTCCAAAGTTTGCCCCCTTTTCTTTAGGGATCCTGCATGTTCTTTGATAATCATCAGTATTCAGCTGAAGTGGTCGATGATCATGAAGCATTTGCTTCAATTTCTTGTAGGATGCCAATGAGGAAATTCCTGTCAAGACTTGTTTTGGAAGCCTGATAAACCTTTGAAAATCAGTACGAGCTCCTCCACCATAGTTAATCTCATCTCGTGACTCACAGTTTTCAATGGCAAACAGATCAAAAAATGCATCTCCAAGGGTTAGAGCTCTCAACAGTTTAGGCTTCTTATTCTCATCATAGGCCACCACATTGCACTCCCACTCCTGCGGGATACTAGCACAACTTCATGTGTTGGCAAGGGATATGCAGGAAGTGTCTCATTAGGTGTTGCACCCCATAAGAAGACTTGCTTTCATGCTTTTGCCTCATGAGCTACATCCACCCCATCTACTAAAAACATGTTTGATGGCGTAGTTACATGATTATCACCACCTCGAAGTGACACTGGTAGAAAACCTACTTGCCTACCTAAGTAGGTCATAATTTCACGCTTTCTTGCAGCTTCTTGGAGCGCTCCCCTGATTAGTCTTCTGGCAATACCCGATCGTGGATGGTTGTAAACAATTTCACAAGCCTCTTGATTGCTTAAATGTTCCCACAGGCCATCTGATGCAAAAATTAGAAACTGATCATGGTGCTCTAGGGATCGTGCAGATATGGAAGGGTCAGCTCTCAATATAGGTTGCCTGAGTGCACTGGCATTGCGAACTCCTCGTCATCACCCTCGCAATCAGCCCAGGAGGTGAAATAGTCAGGAAGCTCAGAACTGGCTCTAGGGATCGTGCAGATACGGAAGGGTCAGCTCTCAAGACAGGTCACCTGAGTGCGCTAGCATTGCAAACTCCTCCTCGTCATCACCCTCGCAATCAGCCCAGGAGGTGATATAGAAAGGCAGCTCAGAACTGAGCGGATCAAATTTGGCTGGATTTCCAGTTGTAGCATTAGTAGTCAATGGATCAAAAGATTGGTTACATATTCCATCTGTAGAGGCAGACCCAGTAACCCATGCATTTGAAGGCCTGTGTAGTTCAACAATTTTTGTGCTGATAAAGCTTGATAGTGCTCCCTGGCCAGCTTGCTTCGGATTAAGAACTTCATTTGCCACTACAGATGATATATCTAGAAAAGACAATAATGACAAAGAGTTCTGTAAATTTAATGGCATGATTGAAGATTGACCGGGAATGTGACTTTCACTAGGCGGCTTCTCTGTATGGGGTCAAAGTCCTGGCATTGTTTCCTTCATCAGAGGTGAAAAGGACAACAGCTAGGTTGATGGTTGTCTTGAAAGAGATTAATCCATTGCTACAGATGATGATAAACTGATTCCTATGGACACAGAATTAGGGCAATTGTCTACAAGTGATGCTTCACTTGTTTGTATGTCCATAGAAACTGAGAGATTTCTTGTAACAGCCATGGCCTGTTGTAAGACAAATGATTCTGTAGGCCAAGGATCTGAATAAGAGGTACTCAGATTGCTCAGCAGAAAACCTTACCCAAAATCTCCAACAATTGAGCCAGTACTAAGGTCCAATGATTCATTTGTGTCCTTAGTCACATCCCTTCCAGGTCTTTTTCCATTTTCAAGTTTGGGAGTAGGATGGAGAGATACTGCAACTGTAGATTTAGGTGGTTGAGAAATTGTCGAAGAAGCTGGCCTTGCTATTGCAGAAGCACAGGTGTCAGTCTAGTCAGGCATGCGTTTCTAGTAGAAGCAAAAGATTGCCACAGCAATGATTGAAGTTACTACCGCTGTGATGACAACAGCAATAATAGTTACCTTGATATTTGATGGGCTCTTGAGTCCCAATGCTAAAGCAGGAGCAGAAATGGGTTCACTAGCTGGCGGTTCCATAGGTTTGAGAATTGAGTAAAGCACTACACTTAATTTGGAAAATGAAGCAAGAATTGCAAATGTTTACGGTAGTGGCATTGTCGATTCAGAATGCTCGGTGCCGCAATGCCTTTCTCACAGACTAGTAGACATGATACTTGCCAGTTGCCTCAAGCCAAGGTGCAGACTTCAGTTCAGTGCATTGTAAAGTGCAGACTAGAGTAAAGAGTTGATTTCAGACCCCTTTTGGTAGGGAGCATTTATAGAAACATTCTATGACTGGTCTAGAAGGTTGGGATTTGGATGATTGTATTGAGACAAATGCCTTGCTCTCAACTGCATTCAAGGCTTAATCATAGCAATATTGTCCCAGAGTGTGAGAAATGATTTCAGGCTCTTTTCTAGGACTTACTGGGATGTGAACTGCAGTTCCTTCTTTATTTGCTTGATCTGCCATAGTATCTTCTAGAGGAGATGCTTGTGGTACTGTTTACAAACATTGGGAAGCTCATTAGCTTGGCAGATTTCAGGTTCTTTGCCAAGTCATAGCTTACCTATCATACAAGGGCAACAGGAGCAGCACAAGTGGTAGAGAATGTAGTGGAATGCAAGTGGTAGCAGTGGAATACTCTAGATTTCAGTCTTGGTTTCATCAACACTAGTTGTAGATGTACTAGCAGTAGTAGCAAATTCAGCAGAGCAGCAGTTCTGAGGCTAAAGTAGAAGCAAGAGTTATGCTAGGTTAAGGCGACACCATGTGTAACATGCATAAGATGGAGGAAGTTTCTGAGGTAATTCAACAACAGTCAATGCAATCACACCAACCTTTTGAGGTGCAATGGCAACCTTTTACTCAACAACTTAAACAACCATTAGCACATTACAAGCAACAACAGTTGCATCAAGAGTCTAGACAACAACATAATGATTATGTTTATGCCGAATTTGGTCATACATATTGTGTACCTTGCCACAGATATGGACAGCCTGATTATTATGGGCAGAAGTCTGAGCCTTCTCATAGACATGCTGGGAAGTATTACTATGGAAATCATCAAGAACCGTATGACTTTAAGGATCATCAACATGCATATCGAGATTCTTATGCAATGCAGGCACAGCAAGGCAGTGATTATGACCAGCATCATGCCAATACCTATGCTCATGGACTTGCCAATCATCATACTTATGGTCATCCTAGGATGCAAGAACACCATTGTAGTCATGTTGGACAGTCATCATGCAATCTTGGGCAGCATGTTTATGGGTAACAATATGACCAAAGTTTTAGTAGTAGGCAACAGCAAATAGATGTATTTGGGCAGTAGCATGAACATTTTTGTGACATGCATTCTCATAGAGATTATGGACAGCATGACCAATGATGTGGGATTAATTATCAAAGGCAGTGTGCTTATGACGGTTATGCGTGTGATGCGCAGCAGGGCTATTATCACCACATGCAGTATGGACAGCATGAGTATCATTATGAGTAGCAGCCACATTGCTACGACCATCCATATGGACAGCATGAGCATTATGGTCATGAGTATGGGAAGCCATCTGTTGTATATGAGCAGCATGCTTATGTACGTGAGCAGCAAACATTAGTGGAAGCAAATGCACATGCTCAACCAAATTGTCCCTCTGATGCGTAGCAGGGCTATTATCACCATATGCAGTATGGACAGCATGAATACCATTATGAGCAGCAACCACATTGGTATGACCATCCATATGGACAGCATGAGCATTATGGTCATGAGCATGGACAGCCATCTGTTGTACATGAGCAGCAAGATGACTATGAGCAGCATATCATAACTATTATTGAGCTGACCAATGGTGATGAGCAGGTGTGTAAATTGCTATCTAAGGCTAAACGCATTAGACATCTTACTAGTGATACGATACGAGAATTGCATGTTGTGGGCTTATGCTATCGATGTGCCAAGCCAATATATTGTAATCATCAAGCCACATGCAGGGCAAAGACTGCCAAAATACTCTTGGTATTAGAGTATTATGATGCAAAGGATGGAGAAGATCTTGTTGAAGACCATTTTGATATGGGTCCACAACAAAAACTTCAATTCAAGAAAGAAGATCATGGGCAGCATGTGGATTTGGATGATCATGATCCCATGTGGGAGCCCCTTCAGTCCACAGACCTACAGTTTAAATGCTTGGACATCACTAAGAATACAGGGTCCATGAATATGCAGCACTTAGGGGCTGATGCAGTCCATGGAATGGTGACTTTAGCCTCATATGCTTCAGTCATACAGAGCATGGTGATGCCTGAGAGGCTTATAAAAGAGCTAGCGAATACCACCATGCTGATCATGCTTCTAGCTATACTTGACTTTGATCTTATGGAAGCTGATCTAATGCATGGCAACGATACCACTTTCCCTTTTGACCCGGGTGGCTACAAGCTAACCTTGACCCTCTGCATAGACTAGTACTACTCTTGAATATTAGGCAATTTTTTACTGGGTCTATGCCAAGAATCCCCCTCCCCACTATCTTTTGCCACTTGTAATGTTGTACAAAGTAGTACTCTGCAGCCCACTACTTGGCTATACCAATAAGTCCGATCTTTGTTTTTTAGGACAAAAACTTCATTTTGAGTGGGGATGGATTGTAATGAAGGGAAAATACTTAGGTCAAGTTGACCTAAGTATAAAAGGTGTAAGGGACACTGCATAGCCACCATTTGATGAATACACATCTGTCCTTTCACCTTCTTCCCTGTCCTTCCATGGCTGCCAACCATTTCTCTCTCCTCTTCTTGCCTTTCTCTCTCTACTCCTAGTATTTCTCTCTCCTCGTCACCCTCTTTCTCTCTCCTCTCTGTAGTCTCTCCCCTCTCTCCTTCTCTCTCCTAGGTCTCCTTCATTACACCAATTATCAGGGCTAAAATCCAATGATTGGCGTAAGATATGCCAGGTTTTTACTATGAATGGATTGTAAGTGGCTTGCATATTTTGCTATTTGGAGTGTAGTTGTTGTTCATAATGCTTTCTCATTTGTGGCAGTTTGTACTGCCAATCACAATTGCAGGATGCCTCACTGCAAAAATACGCAGGGCGATCTACAGGTTGTCGGCTTTAGTGCAATGAATCTCACATAAGGACATTAAGATGTTCTCTATTGAATCCACAAGGCGGGGAGTAGTGGAGATGGTCTGTCTCTTTGAGAAATACCTACCTACCAGCATGCTCATGATACAAATCCACCTTCTTGTGCATCTTATAGATGAAGTGGAGATTGCTAGACCTGTCCATATGCGATGATGGATGTTCTTCTTGGAGTGCTTCATGAGAACCCTGAAATGCTTTGTGTGATAACGAGCTCAGCCAAAAGGTAGCATGGCTGAAGGTTGATTGGCGTCTGAGGCACTAGTGCGTATTTCACAATGACTACCAACAGTAGATTCAAACAATAGTATGCTATGGTCATTGAAAGAAAGATGATAGACTGACCGGAGATGTGGTGGTTGGAAATGGGGTAGAAAAAAGAATGGATGTTGCAATGAAGGAGAAAGTGAATTGCTTTTGTATGTTGCACCATGCCTCTATGGAGACGTAGCTTACTAGATACCAGCAATCTAGGAAATATCAAGAGGAAGCATGATTTGAATTTCGATGTAGTATGCGCCATTGACCGATTCAATATCCCGAGGGCATGGAGGAGGTGCCGCGATTTATGTCAACGTGATGATTGCATGGAGCTTTGACCGTAACGTCTCATGAAGGGGCAGAGGTCTCAACCGAGGAGTGGGAATTCTCAAGGGGGATATAGTCCAAAGATGATGACGTGTTTAGGTTTTGTTGTATCTATATTTTATATACGGCAACTAATTGAGTGTTTCAATGTACATTACAAAATATATAGTGTGGCATGGCCGTGTGGACGTCATTTCCACATGGAGTGTATTGACAAAAATGCGTCTGCATGAAGCTAGAATCGCTAGTAATCGCTCCATAACAGATTGTGGTATCATGGCAAGGTTTGAGTAAGAGAGGTGACGACGAGCAATGAATCTAAACACAGTTATAGATGAGATGGAGTATTTTGGGAACTCTCAAAGTATTGTTACGGTGGATTACCATAGCTTCTCCATGATTCTATTCGATGTGTAGTGGTTCAAAGTGGTACTTGAAGGAGTTGGAGCAACAATTCGACAAGGTCCATCTGGATTTTTCAAAATAGATTCCGAAAAAAAATGAACGGATTTGCACGACACGTTTGTAATGCTGGGCCATTGTGAACAAGTGTATGAACTCATGTGTTTTTTAATTGTATTACAACATGGTACATATCACAATAGTTAAATCTCTCTTATACATGAGTGTGAACTGGTAATTTTCTATCCAAACCTCCGACAACCTCGATGGTGGTACGTTATACCTTGAGCTCCTTGAAGTGTGAGAGTATATTATCAAAGCGATGTTCCGAGCATAGATAAGGACAATATGCAAATAGAGGGGTCGATATTGCAAGGGGTGGAGGCTACCGAAAGCTTGGAGCATGTAGAGGAGCCAAAATCGGGTAACAATGATGGAAATACAAGAGTCCAATAATTCTTTGAGAATGAGGTGGACTCATCCTTTTGTGTTGACATGTCTATTGACGTTCCAGTGTATGCGGAGTTGTATCAGGAGATTGACATGGGACCATAGGGTACTCCTTACTTGGAGCATCCACCTACTCAATTCGTTGACGAATCGCTTATAAGGGTACATAAGACATGCATTTTAAGTAATATCCTTTTTTTAAGATTTATATTACCGTGCTTTGTATGATTTATATTGATTATGCTAACATCAATTTTTGTCTGTGCAGGTGACCTTTGTGGATATTTAGATCATCACTATGAGTCGAGAGATAAGTGATAAGGAGATATAGGAGATATTCACGTATGTCTCCAGATCAAATGGGGAGATTCAAAGATATGGTAGACCAAGAGCTGTCTCGGACACTATCAAGCCGCTCAATTAGATCTACTTCGACGTGCTCTGATGCTTCAGTTTCCAGCAGATGAGGTCGACCCTCGAGACTTAGGCTAGATGGAGAGAGTGGTTCAAGGGGATGTTGCGGAGATCTGGATGTAGTGACCCGCGGTCGGCTCGGGATACAAGTGCTACTCCTTGCTCTCATGGGGCGGTTTGAGAGAGCCTTGCTCAGGTGGCTGCTGTGGAGGTACCGATGCAGTGTCTTCGTCTCGTCATTCTACTGGAGTTTCATCACCTCCGGGATTTGTCACACCAGTGAGGACATCTACTCCAGTCACTTCAGTAGCTATTCGCAGGTGGCATCCCTATGGGTACTACTCCGAGAGATACTACCTCGATAGATACAACAGATGTACAGGGGTTTTCTGGATATACCCAAGAGCGTAGTCGCAGATGGAAGAGGATCCATCTTAGGCATAACCCAGAGGGGTATGCCTACCTTGTAGATGATAGTTCAGGAGCCATCATCATGAATGATGCGGGGAGGGTGATGGCTCGAATGAGAGAGTTGTGCCAATAAGTTTTTCGGCACAACATCTTGGATCATTGGAAGAACATACCAGAGGGGAGTAAGGACTACATAGTAGCATCCTTGCATGAGGAGTTTCTGGTACCAGCCGCAGCAGATAGGTTTTCTATGGGCTAGATGATGAAGTGCATACATGCATACATGTCACACAGACGATCAGATGCACGCAAGGCACTCTAGAGTGGGGCTTCAAAGCTTGAGTAGCTAGACACGGACGACTGGCGCCAACTCAGGGAGGAGGCTATAGATTCTCCAGGACATTGAAGACAACAGCGCGAGGTGGCGAGGGCCTGAATGGTCCACAATCTTGGGAGTGGCGGCCAACAGGACATATCTGGAGGACTTTCTAAGTTTTTATTTTGTTCTGCTTGCTTATTTTTTTACAATATCCTTTGTACTAATAATCATATTTCTAACAATTGTATTTTATTTTCTTTGTAGCACTCCATTACAAACTGTGATCCCACCGGCCTTGAGACTCAATATGCAAAGAGGCATGGTCTCACTGCATTGATCGATTGATTGTATGGATACAGCAGCTCTATAAGTCACTCATCTTTCTTGTCTGTAGTTACTAGATTTAATTAAAATGCATTATTGTATGGTGGATTGATGTGTAGTTGTTTTTTTTTTTGTAGAGTCCGTTCGATGCTACTTTGCGGTGGGATGAGGTTTCAAATGGCGAGGATCTATAGCTCACCCTTGGATCCATGGAGCTCACATACTCTTCTTTTTTGGTCACATGATCTATGTAGACATTTCTATGTAGTAGTAGTATCTTGCCATGATTGTACCAGTCGCTTTCATTACGCGATCATATACTTATTGCATGTATCAATGTTATGATTTAAGAACACTTTGCATTTATTTACATGAGCATTATACATATTACTAAAACTATTTTGTATGGCCCAAATAAAGCACATAGTGCTATATGTGGAAGGGCACCTCCCATAAAAAAAAAATCCATGTTACCGTCGTTATTAGCATCGCAAATTTACTACACGCATCGCTATTAGCATTGCAAAATACGTCGCAAAGCATTGTTATCAGCGTTGCTATTTGCATCGGTATCAACATTGCAATTGCTAATACCAAGTGTTCTATGGCGTCACCAATAACGATGTTTTTTGTGATGACGAAAAAAAATTATTTATGAACATTTTGGTCACTTTTAACGTCGGTATAAGATCTATATCTTGTAGTGATGTTCAACAAAATTAAGAAGGAAAACGACAATGAGATACTGATAATGTTGATCAATAAAGATGGAACATTAGCCACCTCTAAGGAAGAAAATCTAGAAAATGCAAGGCTCTCTTTCCAAGAAATATTATTTTTCCTTCCCCCCTATCCCCGCCCCCCAAGGAGCAATTCCAAGAACTCATGCTTACTAGAGTCAAAGTGACCAAGGTTAGACCAAAAGTGGTCTCCCTAATCCCTAAACAATATTCTAGATACTAATGTTTTAGAAATAGAATCGGAAGGCACAATAAAAACTATAGCCAATAGGAAAAGACCATACTCAATGGCATCTTTGATGAGTTTTACAAGGAACTCCAAGAATTTCTCATCAAAACCTTGCTTCTAGTATGGAAAGAATCAATTAAGTATGGAGCTTTACCATTGATTTCAATCAAGGGGTTATCAAATTGATACATAAAAGGGATGAATGAAATTGCATCTCCGATTGAAGGCTGATTATGTGCCTATTCTCTACAAAAAAAAATATTTACTAGGACTCTAGCTAGGAAGCCCAATCCCCATCCAGATGGGAAGCTAAGAAAGAAATAAAAGGGTTTGTAAAAGGTAGGTTCACTCTAGACCTTATAATCACTCTATGGAAGGGTTTTGAATTTACCTAGAAAAAACACCAAGACTTTCTCTTCTTTAACACATACTTTGATAAAGCCTATGATAGACTAGATTGATGCTCTATTCCTCAATCTTTGCAAGATATGGTGGTTAAAAGATTTATCAAGTTAATGAGCATTCTATTTGGCAATGCTAGTGCCAAAGTGGTGTTAAGTGGAGGACTTTCTATAGTATTCCCTCTCTACAAATTTGTGAAGCAAGGATGCCCTAGGATGGTTAGTAGAAGAAGAAATTAAGGAACGAAGCATACAAAGTATCAAGTTACTAGGGAACAAAGACATGCTACTAAGTGTAGTTGTAGATTACACAAATGGGATTGTTAATAATGACTCCTTATCCATAAGATTTTTTTGGGATTGTATCCAGACATTCTACCTAGCTTTAGGGTCTATAGTCAACCCTCTCAAAATTAGAATAAGATCACTACTACCCCCGCTCCCCTAATGGCTAATAGATGGAGGATGTAAGATGATCCAAGTGGGAAGGTATTCAGATTTCTTGGATTCTCCATGGGTTTTGGGGTCACTTTAAAACAAAGATGGAAATGGATTGTAGACAAAGTTAAAAAGAAACTAGAATTCCTAAAAGGACTTCAATGCTCATTTCCTGGTAGAGGCATAATTCTTAAATACATCCTCATTCCTTCTCCTATCTATTTCTTATCGTGTTCCAAATCGCGAAAGGCAAGATTAAAAAACCTTGAACAATTAACTGGAAATTTTCTCTAGTCAAGAAATAGTGATGGTGTAAAGTTGCACAAAGTAGCATGCGAAGATTGTACACTAAGCAAAGAAGAGGGTGGGCTAGGTATATTCAACCTAATCAATTTGGAAAAAAGGATGGCAACTGAATGTGTAGTTAGATCCTTCCAAAATGAATAAGAACAATGGGTGACCCTAATGCTAAATAACTATTCTAACTTTCCTCTAGAAGGGTAGTCAAGATGGAAAGGACACAAAGCAATCACAATATCTTTCATCAAAGCAAAATTTGTGGTAAAGGGTGCTTAGACCTAATAAAGAGTATCTGGAATGCTTCGATATCCCTCAAGAAAAGAAGAATCCTCTCGCCAATTCCCAAATTCACCCTACCTTGGAGCCCTTAGGACTCCATCGAGTTTAACAACTTCCATGGGCTGATAAAACAAGAGCTATTTTCTAGACCCAAAAAACTATTGAAAAAGGGTTGTAGATCTTGAGAAGAAATTAGGGCAAAAGCTTAAAGCTTTTAATTAATGACAATGTTGAAAACGAAGATTGAGCGGCCCACTTCTTTCTACGAATATGTAATCATTGATAAAAAGGATTTTTTTTAGAGGCACCTCAAGCAAAGAAAGCAAAACGATGCTTTTTTTTAAATGCTATACAAAGAGCGAACGATTATAAAATGCACTGGCGAGCTCCGCGGTAAGGGGGAATGCAGGGTGATGATGATGAATGGCTATCAGCGTATCAACAGCTAACAGAAGAAATGGTGTAGCATAGTAGAAGCACAAACGGATGAAGATAAAGACCTGCAGCAAAGAAGACGACCAAAAGCGATGACTGCGACGGAGGAGATGCAGGAGAGCTCGGAAGGAAGACGAAGACGAGACTACTACTACGACATCTGGCGAAGGGTAGAGAAATCCACAGTTTCGTCAAACTGTGATGGCGAACTGAAGCCACTGCAATATATGAGAGGATCAAAAATGACACTCAATTGTGGGTGATGAAGAAGCTACGAACGAAGAAGAAACATCATTAGAAGGACTACAACGACGGACGATACGGAGCTCAGTAGGACATCGACGCGACGAAGAATGTCTAACCAACAGAAGACGATGATGAGGTTGCCGATAAAGCAGAATCTTAAAACGAGGAAAAGATGAAGAGAGGTTCACATCTGCCTTCCTTGCCAATGCTGTGCGCTTCATCAAGATGCCTTTAACCACAACAATAATTTTCTTCCAAGGCCTATGAGTCCGGGAAAGTCCTTTTGCAATTGCCTCCCGTAAAACTTCCTCTAGATGATCAGTGTGATGACTGGACCACTCGAGGTGTACAGTACTCATCAACGATGGGAAAACAAAGATATTTTTTCGTACCGCCATCTCTTGGGCACCCATGAAAGTGTAAGCTGGCTCGTCGATTTCATCAAGTTGGTTCCTGCAGGGACAGACTACACTCATAACTGGTGGAACCCGCAGCATATTCGAATGATCCTAGTCTCTTCTTTATTTAGACATTAAGGAGCTACCTCTACATCGAATGCAAGGGATATGAAAAGAAACTACTTGATGAATTGAAAAGGTTTTCTCATCCTAAACACTTGGAAGTTTCATATCTTCGATATACTTCAATCTACCTCATTTCATGCTAAAACCATGGCAAGATTACCTTGATCTTGTTCAATGACATAGTAAGCTTTCACTGAAACTATTTATGTTTTGATATTCTTATACTCCTTACATTCATGCCAAAGCATGAGAAGCCTTAGAAGAATCCAAAGCACATAATGCAAGCATGTGTGCCTCCATTGAATTATTTGATTTCTCTTGAGAAAAGATTTTGATGTCTACGGATTCTATGTGTTTATTTTGAGTTGAGCACTCTTCTTCATCCTTACTCCCATCTCAAAGCATCCCTCCGGTGAGCGACTTCTAGGAACCCCCCCTGCACGAATCCTGTGTGACAGTGTGCAAGAAATATGCGTCCTCAATGAAGGTGATCTCTCATGTGTGCGTGCAACTAAGATTTACTGCATATAGCTGCAATGGGCCTCATTCCGTGCAAGTGCTCGTGAACCCATTATCCATGTGATGTGTAAGAGTCTCAACAAGAAATCAAACCCGTTCCACAATGTTGAGACTCCAACAATAACCTGTTCAAAAAAATACCAAGCTCGACCAAGGCTATCAAGTTTCATACTCAACAAACCAAAAAAAATCCTACACTAGACAAACACAGAAAATCCAATTACGAAATGACAAAACAAACAGCCACACAGACAACTAAGCTAACAAAAATCAAACCTAACTACAATATGACTAGGGGTTTTGCATGTTTAGAAAAACACTTAACAACGTGCATCCATTGGGCTTCTTCAATAGGATGAATTTTAAACTTAATCAAATATCTAAAATATCTACGGCCAGTTCCAGTGGCCATAAAGTCAGTGTTTAGAATAGTTTCAAATTCAAGGATTTTAGTTTCTTCTTCTAATAAAGGATGGCTTTCATAGATAGGGTGGATAGGTAATTGGCCTATAAAAGGTCGTAATAAGATGATATGAAAAGTATTATGAATCTTCCAATGTTGGGGTGGTTCTAGTTTAAATGCATTGTCATTGATCTTGTGAATTATTTTGAAAGGGCTATAAAATCTAGGGGCTAACTTAACAACAAGGTGTTTCTCAACACTTTGCAATCTTCTCTTTTCAATACGTAACCAAACATAATCATCAACATTGAAAATCATGATTTTTCTTTTCTTATTAGCTTGTTTAGTGTATGATTGCTGGGCTTTTGCAATCATATCTTTAACTTGAGCAAAAATAGTAGCATGTATATTGGTAATATCATCAGCAGCTTTAACTTTGTTCGAAAATGATGTAACAGGTGTAAGCAATCTATGTCCATAAATTATTTTAAAATATGCTTTTTATGTAGTTGTATGTGGTATATTATTGTATGCAAATTGAAGTAGATACAAGTGTGTATCCCATGTTTGTGATTTTGAAATTGTGTATACACGCAAGAGATCTAAAATTTTACTGTTAGTAGCTTCTGTTTTCCCATTGGTTTCAGGATAAAATGCAGGTGAGAAACGAATATTAGTACCTAAATCAGCAAACAATGTAGTCTGAAAATTGTCACAGAATCTAGAATCACAATAAAAAATAATAACTTTTGGCAAACCATGGTTAGTGAAAACAATCTTCAAAAACAATAGTGCAACTTGAGATGCAGTTAATATTTTCTTGCATGGTAGGAATATATGCTTGTTTGCTAAATCGATCTACTATAGTCCAAATCATATCATGACTAGCTTGTGTGTTAGACAAACCAGTTATAAAATCCATTGAAATATGTTTTCATGGACGTTCAAGAATCGGTAAAGGCATTAACAAACCATATTGCTTACTATGGTGTCGCTTGATTCCTTGACAAATTAAACACTCAGAAACAGAGTTAGAAACATCAAATTCCATTTGTGGCCCCACTAAAAATCTTCAACCAATGTTTCTAAAGTAGCAATAATACCTCTATGGCCTTGATATGGAGGACAATGAATTTCGTGCAACAAAAATTATCTAAATGAAATAGTGAGACACAAATCGAATAAGACAATGAATCAATTGGAATACAGTTATTAGCAACTAATTTATTCCAATCAGCTTGAAAACTGGGGTCATGGTCATAGGTATCATTCATAGGAATAAGGGAATCAAAAGATAATATAGAAATATTATGGATACTTACCCTTCTACTCAATGCATTGGCAACAACATTTTCTCTTCCAAGTTGATGCATTAGTCAAACCGAAAGGCATAACAAGAAATTCATAATGACCAAATTGAGTTCTAAATGCAATCTTGAAAATGTCAGGTGTATCCAATTGTACTTGATGATAACCAGATTTGAGATCTATCTTGCTAAAAATAGTTGCTCCTTGTAGTTTATCCATGAGGTCGTCTACCCTAGGCACTACAAGATATAGGCCTTACACCGACGTTAAAAGTGACAAAAATGTAAATAACAAAATTTACCCTCATGGTCGCAAAAAGTGTCCTTATTGGCGACTCCATAGAACAGTCGGTATCAGCGTCATTATTGGCGTCGGTATCAAAATTTTCCCCCGTCAATCACAAAAAGCGTTGTTATCAGCATCGGTATTTGCGACGCTGATACCGACGCCAATAACGACGCTGATACTGATAGTTTGTGACAATAATAACGACACCAATAATGACAAGAGCAATAAAATTTACAACGCTAATAGCGACATGAAAAAAAAAATTGTGACAGGACAGCACATATAGCACTATGTGCTTTATTTGAGCCATACAAAATAGTTTCTACATTGTGTACAATACTCGTGTAAACAAAAATAAAGTATACTGAAATCATAATATTGATACATGAAATAAATGCATGATCGCATAATGAAAGCGATTGGTATAATCATGACAAGATATCACTAATACATAAAAAATGTCTACACAAATCAGGCGATTAAAAAAAAAAGGTGTGTGAGCTTCAGGGATCCAAGGGCGAGCTACATATCCTCGCCATCTGAAAGCTCGTCCCACCGCAAAGAAGCATCGAACAGACTCTGCAAAAAAAGAAACAACACATCAATCCACCATACAATAATGCATTCTAATTAAACATAGTAACTATGAACAAGAAAAATGAGTGACTTATAGGGTCGTCGCGTCTATACAATCGGTCGATTAATGAAGTGAAACCATGCATCTCTACATATCAAGTCTCAAGACCGGTTGGATCGCAATTTGTAATGGAGTGCTGCAAGGAAAAAAAAATACTAACTGTTAGAAACATGATTGTCAATACAAAGGATATTGCAAAAAAATAAACAAGCAAAACAAAAGAAAAACTTACAAAGTCCTCCAAATATGTTCTGTGGCCGCCACTTCCAAGATGATGAACCACTCCGGCCTCAAGTCGTGCCCTCGCCGTCTCACGCTGCTGACTCCAACGTCCTGGAGAATCTGTAGCCTCCTCCCTCAGTCGGCGCCAGTCATCCGCATCTAACCACTTGGGTTTTGCAGCCCCACTCTTGAGTGCCTTACATACGTTCGATCATCTGTATGACATATATACATGCATGCAATCCATCATCCAACCCATAGAAAATCTATCTACTGAGGTTGGAATCGAAAACTCCTCATGCAAGGATGCTACTATGTAGTCATTTCTCCCCTCCGGTATGTTCTTCCAATGATCTAAGACGTTATGTCAAAAAACTTTTTGGCACAACTCTCTCATGCGAGCCATCACCCTCCTCCCCTCATCATTCATGATGATGGCTCATGATCTATCATCAACTAGATATCAAGAATTGCGTGGTAGGGGGACTTGCTCAAGATGATGCACCGAACACACACAGAATGTACAAGGAGAAGCTCACTCAAGAGACAAGAAGAGAGATGGAGGCCAAAACGTTTTCTTGCTGATTTCTTCTTCTTTTTCCACACTCTTTTACAATATACACGAAATATAGATAAGATACAACATAAAGGAAAATGGCCTACTAAGTCAAACAATACATAACTAACTACACTAGTCGACTGGCGTTATAACTATGCCACTTGTAAATAGGTATAACAACCTGAATATAATAAGTAATGAGTCAATGACCATGTGAGAGTCATAATGACCACCGACGTGCTAAGTGTAGACATGTGGACCCATATAACCAAGCGGTCCATCATTAATATCTGCATGTGTTGAGCTTGTCATCTCAACACTCCCCCTCAAGCTCAACTGCATCTCTACAACTCCAAGTAAGCTTCGAAAATTTTGAAGATTCTCTGTACCCAATGCCTTCGTGAATATGTCAGCTATCTAATCGTGTGTGCTGACATATACCAAGTCAATCTCACCTGCTAGAACCTTCTCTCTCACAAAGTGGTAGTGTACCTTAATATGTTTTGTTCTAGCATGGAACACAGCGTTCCTAGCCAACTGTATATTACTCATGTTGTCACAATAAATGACAACTGGACCTTTCACCTACACATCTAAATCAGCCAATAACTTTTGTAGCCATACTATCTCACATGCTGCAACAGCAGCACCTCTATACTTAGCCTCTGTACTCGACAAAGCAACTGTAGATTGCTTTTTGCTGCTCCAAGCAACTGCTGCACTACCAAGAGAGGACATGTATCCGATGGTAGATCTATCATACATACTACCAGCCTAATCTACATCTATGTATCCAAACACATGTACATATTTATCTATCTCATAGAAAATTCCATAATGTAATGTGGACTTCACATATCTCAATATGCATCTAACTGCATCCAAATGTGGCTTTCTAGGTTCTTGCATAAACTGACTCACAAGACCAACAACGTAGCTCAAGTCTATCCTTGTAATGGTCATGTAGATCAAACTCCCCACTATCCTCCTGAACATAGTAGGGTCTTCTATCTCATCCCCAACATCAGTACTCAACTTTATATTCTGCTCCAACGGAACTAAAAGTGGTTTGCACGCTGTCATACCATACACTTGGACAACATATCCAAGCCATACTGTCTTTGGGACAGTCATATACCATCATCACATCTGATCATCTCAATGTCAAGAAAGTACCTTAGCTCACCTAGATCCTTCATCTCATACTTCTTCTTCAAAAAATCCTTGACTTCAGCAATCCCACTATCACTATCACCTGTAATAATCAAGTCATCCACATAGATGACTATGATGACCAAACATGCATCTCCCTTTCTCACATAAAGTGAGTGATCAACATCAGAAACATAAAATCCAATATTGATAAGATACTCTCTGATCTTATCAGACCATGCTGTAGGTGCTTGCTTGAGCCCATAGAGCACCCTCTTCAACCTGCACACATACATGGGATGCTCTAAATCTTCATAACCTGCTGGTTGATCCATATAAACTTTTTCCTGCAAATCACCATGCAAGAAGACATTATTCACATCCATTTGTTGCAACCTCCAACCTTTGGATGCTACTAAAGCAATCACACATCTGAGAGTTGCCATTTTAGCACAACTAAACTGAAGGTTTCTTCATAATCTATACCATATGTCTGGGCATAGCCTTTTGCAATAGCCTAGCTTTGTACCTACTAATAGAACCATCTGCATTGTGCTTAATCTTATAAATCCACTTCCATCCAATAGCTTTCTTGCCCTTCGGCATGATACTAGATCCCAAGTCTTATTGGCCTCTAATGCAATCATCTCCTCATCCATTGATGCATCCCAATGAGCATGACCAACAGCCTCCTCAAAACATGTGGGCTCAACATCCTCAACTAGTTTCACCATATAAGCATAATGGTGAGCTGCATAACCTTCAAAACAAAATCTTTTAACAGGGTATCTGACCCTCCTAGATCTGTGTACCACCGGATCACTCAATGGAGCCTTTACATTACTATGAGCTCTCTGTATACCTAGTATCCTGACAGGAGAAATACCAAGCTCATCATCCAAGCTCTCTAAGCCACTGTAGTCTCCATCAAGAACTGCATCAATGCTATCTGACACTTTATTCTTTCCTTTGTCTTTACCTGTAGTGCTAATAGATGCACCTGAAGATGTAGAGGTACTCCTTAGTCTCCCAGACCAAGGACTACTAGTGATGTCTCTGGTCCACTAAGAGTCCGTGATTCTTGCTTTTCAGCCTGCACATGAGTGTCATGATCATCATCATCATCCAATGCATCACCACTAGATACATACCAACTGCTCATTTCATCAAAGATGACGTCCCTGCTCACTCTGAACTTACATGTGACAGGGTTATAACAACGATACCCTTTCTACTCTAAAGAATTTCCAATAAAAATGTATTTTTTTACCTTTGGATCAAGCTTCTTTCATAGCTCATCTGACACATGAACGTATGCAACATAGCCAAATACTTTCAAGTGTGAGACATCAAGCTTCTTACCTGTAAAACATTCTTCGGGGGTCATACCATGAACTGCAGCTGTGGAAGTTCTGTTCATAATATAAATAGCAGTATGAACAGCCTCAGACCAAAAATGCTTAAGCATGTTCTTTTCAGCCATAAAGCGCATGCAACTTCTGCAATATGTATGTTTTTCCTTTCTGCAACCCCATTTTGCTGTGGAGTATACCTGCATGTGAACTGTCTCTTTATCCCATGAGACCTCAAAAAATCACTGAACTCAATTGAGAGGTACTCTCCCCCTCCATCTCACCTCAAGCACTTTACTTTCAAGCTTATTTCTCTTTCAACTACAGCCTTGAAAGTTCTAAAGTGCTCAAATGCTTCACTCTTTTCCTTCATAAAATATACCCACAGCTTTCTAGAACAATCATCAATAAATGTGACAAAGTATGAACTCCCTCCAAGAGATACATTTTACGTAGGCCCCCAAATATCTGTATGCACAACATCAATGATATTTTTGCTTACATCTCTGTCATGTGAAAAGGGTTGTCTTACCTGCTTATCAAACTGACATGCTTCGCATACCTTATGAAATTCTGCAACTCTAAATGTAGGCAAACCTGTAACCAATCCTTTGGACTGCATTAATTTCAACCTTTGTACATTTGCATGTCCAATGCGTTTGTGCCAAATTTCAATATCTGCAACAGCATCTTTTCCTTTAGCATACATAGCAGCATTCATAGTAGGAATTCCAATATCCAGAGTAAACATACGTCCAACTCTACTTCCCTTTGCAACTAACATATACTTGTCATTGAAGTCTTCTACAAAGCAGCCCTTTGCATTAAATCTAACTTGCAGCCCTTGCTCTACTATCTGACCCCGACTGACACCAAGTTCTTTGTAATGGATGACACATGTAATACATCTAAAAGACTCTATCTTACTATCACGCAAGAACAAGGAAACTTTTTCAATGTGTAAAATTGGATGGCATGAATCATCACCCATCTGCGCATTACCTGCATTTTACAAATCTTGCATCTCTCCAAACCATTTTGCATGGCTAGTCATATGATTGGATGCACCTGAATCAACATACCAAACATCATCATGTGTTTCCTTTCATATAACAACATTTAGCATATGCTACATAACAAACAGACGTTCATTTTTGTCTTCATTCTGTCGTGAAGACGATGTATAGTTTTCTTGTTGCAACTTACCACTACGAATATTATCTTTCTTAGCATAACATTGGGTTGCAATATGACATGTTTTACTACAATAGTGACACACAATACCAACGTTGTTAGAATCTCTGTTCTGCCATCCACCTCTTCCTCTAAAGCTCCCTCTGCCTCTAAAGTTACCACGACCTCTTGAAACTTGCATATCGTCAAATTGTTGATTCAATATGTTTTGTTGGTTGTCACTACCACGATCTCTTGAAGAGAACATGTCACGTCCCACTCCTGAAGTGGAGTAGAAAGCTTGGACCTGTTCACCACTTCTTTCAAATGTCTCACTCTGTATGTTGATCTATTCAGTGATCATAAGGGAGACCAACTCATCGAAATCTGGAAATGGCTTTCTGACATATACGAAAGTTACAAAAGACTTCCAAGTCTTTTCATTGTTAAGTCCACCCAAGGTAGACGATACCAAATCATTATCATCGGGTATTGCATCAATCACTGCCAAGGCATCTGCAATACTCCTTACCTTCAGTGCATACTCATTGATGGACATCTTTTCTTTCTTCAATGTATTCAACTCTTGCTTGATTTGAATATTTTGTGCCTTTGTATTTACAGAAAACATGCTTTCAAGTATGGTCCAAGCTGCATATGAATTCTAGCATATTATTGTCAATTACTGCAGACAGCCAATGCACCCTGAAACTGCTGTCCGCAACCTTGTGGCTCTAAAACGGGGTCTGAAACGACCTCAGATGCCCAAAATAATTGCGGATCATCTTGAAGGGATTCTCTGCAGAATACGCAACGCTTTTCGCACACAACAAATCTCACTGCAATCTGAGATTTTTGCTATGCCCTGCTTCCGGTGCCTCCATAGGCACTATCCAAGAGAAAGAGTGGAAGGATGGAAGAGCTTACCCGTGGCTTGCTTGCTTGAACCTTGCTTCTTCTCCTTCACTTAAGCCTTCAAAATCAGTCTCTCTCAGTGGTGTGGCTCTGATACCATGTCAAGAATCGCGTGGTGGGAGAACTTGCTCAAGATGCTATACCGAACACACACAGAATGCACAAGGAGAAGCTCACTCAAGAGATAAGAAGAGAGATGGAGGCCAAAACGTTTTCTTGCTGGTTTCTTCTTCTTCCTCCACTCTTTTACAATGTACACAAAGTATAGATAAGATAAAACATAAAGTTGAATATAATAAGTAATGAGTCAGTGGCCATGTAAGAGTCATAATGACCACTGACGTACTAAGTATAGACGTGTGGACCCATCTAACCAAGCGGTCCATCATTAATGTGCGCATATGTTGAGCTTGTCATCTCAACACTAGATATGCATATCCCCCTGGGATATGCCTAAGATGGATCCTCTCCCATGTTGAGATGACAAGCTCAACGCATGCGGACATTGATGATGGACCGCCTGGTTAGATGGGTCCACACGTCTACACTTAGCACGTCGTGGTCATTATGACTCTCACATGGCCACTGACTCATTACTTATTATATTTAGGTTGTTACACCTATTTACAGCTGGCATAGTTATAGCACCAGTCGACTAATGTAGTCGGTTATGCATTGTTTGACTTAGTAGGCCACTTTCCTTTTATGTTGTATCTTATCTATACTTTGTGTACATTGTAAAGAGTGTGGAAGAAGAAGAAAAAATCAGCAAGAAAACGTTTTGGCCTCCATCTCTCTTCTTGACTATTGAGTGAGCTTCTCCTTGTGCATTCTGTGTGTGTTCGGTGTAGCATCTTGAGCAACTCCCCCCACCACGCGATTCTTGGCATCCCATCTGCATCCACACTCCTGGGCATATCCAGAAGATCCCTGTGCATCCGGTGTACCAACTGGGGTAATATCTATCGGAGTGGCACCCATAGGGATACCACCTGAGTAGACAGCTGAGCAAAAGCTGACGTAATTGGAGTAGACATCTCCACAGGTGTGACAAATCCTGGAGGTGATGCAACTCTAGCTGAATGACGAGATGGAGACATCGCGTCCATGTCTCCACAGCATCCACCTGAGCCAGAGTCACACTTCCTGAAACCACCATGAGAGCAAGGAGTCACACTTGTATCACGTGCCGACCATAGGCTCATCGTCTCCGTATCTCTGCAGCATCCCCCTGACCCTGAAGCACTCCCTCCCTCTGGCCCAAGTCTGGAGCGTCGACCTCGTCTGCTCGAAGCTAAAGCATCCGATCGCCCTGAAGTAGATCTAGCAAAGTGGCCTGACGAAGACTGAGACAGCTCCTGGTCTACCATGTCTCTGAATCTCGCGATCTAGTCTAGAGACATATGTGTGAAGATATCATGTAACTCCTCATCACTCATCCCTCGACTCATCCTGAAAATGTCACCTACACAGATAAAAAATGATGCTAGAATAATCAATTTAAATCATACAAAGCACAGTAATATAAATTCTTAAAAAAATATCTCACTTAAAATACATATCTTATGTACCCTTATAAGCGATTGGTCAATGAATTGAGTAAGTGGATGCTCCAAGTATAAAGTATCCTATGGTCCCATGTCAATCTCCTAACACAACTCCGCATACATTGGAAGGGATGAGTCCACCTCGTTCTCAAATAATTCTTGGACTTCTGTATTTCCATCATTGTTAGCCAATGCTGGCTCCAAGCTTTCGGTGGCCTCCACCCCTCTATTTGCATATTGTCTTCATCTATGCTCAAAATATCACTTTGATCATATACTCTCGCACTTTGGGAAGCTAAAGGTCTAACATACCACCATCGAGATTGTTGGGGGTTTGGATAGAAGATTACATGTTCACAAACACGTACAAGAGAGTTTAAACTATTGTGACATGTATCATGTCGTAATACAATTAACAAACAAATGAGTCCATGTACCTATTCAGAATGGGCCAGCAACACAAAGGTATCGCGCAAATCTGTCTTTTTTTTTCAGAATCTATTTCGAGAAATCCAGATGGACCTCGTCGAACTATTGCTCCAGCTTCTCCAAGTACCACTTTGAATCATTGCACATCAAATAGTATCATGGAGAAGCTACGGTAATCCACCGTAACAATACTTTACAAGTTCTCAAAATACTCCATCTCATCTATAACCATGTTTGGATCCGTTGCTCATTGTCGGCTCTCTTGCTTGAACCTTGCCATGATACCACAGTCCATTGTGGAGCGCATTTTATCAATATGCTCCAAGTAAAAATACCATCCACGTGACCATGTTACACTATATATTTTGTATTGTACATTGAAACACTCAAATTAGATGTTACATATAAAATATAAATATGACAAATCCTAAACACCTCATCACCTTTGGACTACATCGTCTCAAGAATTCCCACTCCTCCATTGAGACCTCTACCGCTTCACGAGATGCTGCGGTCAAAGCTCCATGCAACCATCGCGTTGATATGAACTGTGGCATCTCCTCCATGCCCTTGGGATATCGAATCGGTTGATGACACATACTACGTCGAAATTCAGATCGTGCTTCCTCTCGATCTTGCCGAGCGATTTGGTACTTGGCGAGCTACGTCTCCATAGAGGCATGGTGCAACATACAAAAGCGATTCACCTCCTCCATTATAGCATCCATTATTTTTTCTATCCCATTTCCAACCACCACATATCCAGTAAGTATATCGTCGCCCTTCAGCGACCATAGCATTTTATTGTCTGGATCCACCGGGGTAGCCATTGTGAAATATGCACTAGCATCTCAAACATCGACCAACCTTCAACCATGCTACCTTCTGGCCGAGCTCATTGTCGCACAAAGCCTTTCAGGGTTTTCATGAAGTGCTCCAAGAAGAACATCCATCGCATATGGATAGGTCCAACAATCTTCACTTCATCTACAAGATGCACAAGAAGGTGGATTTGTATTGTGAGCATGCTTGTGGGCAAGTATTTCTCAAAGAGACAGACCGTCTCCACTGCTCCCCGCCTCGCAGATTCAATAGAGGACGTCTTAATCTCCTTCTGTGAGATCCATTGCACCAAAGTCGACAACCTGTAAATTGCCCCACGTATTTCTGGAGTAATACATCTTGCGATCGTGATCGGTAGTACAAACTACCACAAATGAGAAAGCATTATAAATAATAGCTACACTCCAAATAGCAAAATACGCATGCCAATTACAATCCATTCATGGTACAAATCTGATATATCTTATGCCCGTCATGGGATTTTAGCCATTTTAATTGATCGTCTTTAGAAAATGCAGACTTGAGAGAACGCATCCTACCCGTCGGAGTGCAGATAGACTTGACTACTTGTTTCACAATGCGCTCTTCTTTAGTGGACAAAACCCAAGGAACGTGAGATAGTTGCACGCGGCCACATCAGCACTCAACTACGGCCAAAGCGCCTCCATCTTACCTACCTCCTTCAAATCCATTCGTGCCCCTATAGTGTCTCTCTTTCCTATGATGTGGTCCCATAGCAAGCTACCCACATTCTTGAAAATATGTATGGGATCCAACAAGTGGTTGACATGTAAGGGGTCCAATATGGCAACTTGTAGAAAACTGAGAATCGTTGCATTCTGTTTAGATGTGACTCCGCGTGTACCATTTTTAGCTTGTACCAGCTTGCGGCGTTCATACGTGTTGGAGGGCGTTCAAGAAAACCTTCCCTGAGTTCATGATCATCTGGCAAGAAAGCAGCGTATCCTTGATATACCATCTTCTTCATGGTTCGTGACCTTCGGAAGTCTAACTATGGCCCGCACAATGGACATGTATGATAACCTAAGATAACCATACATGTTCCAATACCACGACCCAGTGAATACAAGCTTGAACGAGATATACTATCTTCTTCATGGTTCGTGACCTTTAGTAGTCTGACTGTGGCCCGCACAATGGACATGCATGATAACCTAAGATAACCAGACATGTTCCAATACCACGACCCAGTGAATACAAGCTTGAACAAGATAAAATATAGATATTACCAACGAGAATGGATGCCTATTCACTTGAGCACTCTCCGAATCTCGAAAAGTCATGCATCGTCCACATGAGAATGGCTCGAATATTGACAGACTGCCAACCATCGCGCTTGCTCATATCTTGCACGGTGACCCTCTCCTTCCACAAAATCTTAAGCTCATCGACTAATGGACGAAGATACACGTCCATATTTTTGACTTTCTATCGGCCGAGGACGAGTAAGCTAAGGATGAGATGTCCTTTCTTTGTAGAAAGTCATGGAGGGATATTGTAGTTGACGAAGAACTATAGGCCACACACTGTAAGAAGTTAAGTGTAGACCGAATGGGTTTACGCCATCCATTGCAAGACCGAACCGAAGATTCCTTGGCTCTTGGGCAAAGCCTAGGAAGGTAGAGTCAATGTGGCTCCATGTGCGTGAATCCGCTGATATTCGTTGAACTCCATCCGTGGACCTATTCTGCACATGCCATGTTGTCAAGCTCGCCATGCCGGACGTATGAAACATATGGTTTATACGAGGGATAAGCAAAAAGTGTCTGAGAAATTTTTGAGGGATGGTTTGCTCTTGCAAGTCCTGTCAATACCTGTGAGCACCACACTTTGGACATGTCTCCATAGTCTCGTATTCTCCTCGAAAGAGTCGTTGATACATGCATGGATGTTATTGTAGTCCATGCCAAGCTTTCGTAAAACATGTTGTGCATCATCATGAGACTCAGGCATGGTATTTGTAGGTGGTAATATATGATATTTCAATAACCTTTAAAAAATCGTAAACACCTTGAAAAAGCATAAATTTTTTTAATAATAGTGCCAAAAAAAAATTCAACAAAGAATATGTACAAGGTACTTGAACAGCTCGGTCATACTCGTATCGCTCCACCTGTATTTTTCTTGCACACTTAAGAGTGCAAGCAATATCTTCAGGTGAAATACTCGGCACCCATCATATAATGGTATGGATGCTTCCTCTCTAAGCAGATCAGAAGTCTCGACATCTATGGGAATCAATGAATCGATCATTGCCTCCATCTCAAGCTTCAAGATTGTAGGTAGGTTTGGAAGGCTGTCTTTCTCCTCTAGCATTGATGGTATAGATTGGCCTTGCAAGTCGTGGATTGGCTCATGCATTCCATCGCTCACACGCCCACGAACTCTTCTAATTGGCCGCAAAGGGTGCACTCCTCCTTGGGACGAGACATCACCTCCCTGGATAGAAAATTTTCCAACCAGACCTAATCTTATTATATATGGTATTCAATTAGCTTGCGAGTATAATGCATGATTGATATTAACTTTTCTTACCGTTTGTTGAAAATCCGCAATCTCTTGATCAATGATCTCAGATTGAAATTTTCCAAATCGTCGTACATGTTCTATAGACAATCGGCGTTTTTGTCTAATTGCTAGCTTGCATTGAGAGCAAGGACATGGGACACGTTGATTAAGATACGTCTCGAGATCTTGAACAAGAGAACCTTCATCGTTTTTCATTTTGTCTACGTTACGACAAACAATTTGTTTTTGTCATCATTTTTTTTTCTTAAATTGTTATCCTCTCCTTCCATCTCTCTCTTTTTTTTTCTTTCTTAAATTGTTATCCTCTCCTTCCATCTCTCTCTCTTTTTCTACGTTACGACTGCGACTACGACCACGATCATGACTACGACTACAACCACAACCACGACTACGACTACGACCATGACCACGACCATGACTACCACGACCATGACCACAACTACGACCACGACTACGACTACGACCACAACCACCACCACCACCACCACGACTACGACCACGACCACGACAACTACGACCATGACCACGACTACGACCATGACCACCACCACGACTATGACTATGACTACGACTACAACTACGACCACGGCCACGACCACAACCACGACCTCGACCACGACTATGACTACCACGACCACAACCATGACCCACGACCACGACCACCCCCATGACTACGATGACCACGACCATGACTACCATGACGACCACGACCACGATCACGACTAGGACCATGACCACGACCACGATCACGACTAGGACCACGACCACAACTACGACCGTGACCACGACCATGACCAAGACCATGACCACAACCACGACTATGGGTAGATTGCACTCACTAAGAATAGGATTGGTGATTCACTTCATCTTCTCTCCATCATCAATAGAATTCTCCTTTACCATTTACAACTCACCCATCTTCTCTCCACACTATTGCACACTACAATCTCTATGAGGGTATGAGATTGGGATCTCCACAGATACCAAAGCATGATCTCTAGCTTGATGGTTGCATATATACTACTACTACTCGTGGAATAAACCTTAAAATAGTTATTATGCTCAAATATATGCTTGTTAGAGTAGAAATTTGTTCCTAAGACTATTGTAAGGAAGAAAGAGGGTTGATGATAAAAGAGTGTCCTTCCTTGCAAGTGATTTTATATTATATTTATTAATTAAAATTGATAGTTAAAGATGAGTTTCCTAAGAGATCTTGTGGTGATTATGTTTTACTTTTGCGAAGCATATGAATGATATTGTTTTAGTTTTTTGTATTTGTCTTTTTAAGAAGAGATTGATTTTTATGGAATATCCAAAGTTATTTTTGGATTTGCGTTATGAAAAATGAATGTTTTTCATATTGATAAGCTGATTACCTTCGTTGTATACTTGCGTAGTGGAGGCTAAGACAAGCCCCATGTATGAGAGGTCTCTTTACAGGAAGAACATTATGCTAGGAGGCACAAGTATGCTAGGGCTCTCTAGCCATATATCCCTTAGCTTTGTTGAGGCTCGGCCTAACCCCTATGAGCCTAGAATGAGCTTATTGTAAAGTCCTATTTACTTTTCTCTCTTTCTCTCCCTCTCTCATTTCCTCTCCCTCCCTCACCCTCACCCTCTCTTTCTCTCTTTCCCTATTAGGTTTAATGATTTTTCTCTCTTTTTCTCTGTCCTCTCCCTCTCTCATCTCCTTTTCTCTCTTTCTCTTACTCTCTCATTTCCTCTCCCTCTCTCACCATCACCATCTCTCATTTCCTCTCCCTCTCTCACCATCATCCTCTCTTTCTCTCTTTCTCTATTAGATTTAATGATTTTTTTCCTCTTTTTCTCTCTCATCTCCCTCTCATTTTTTTCTCTCCTTTCCCTCTCTCATTTCCCTTTCTCTCTTTCTCTCCCTCTCTCATTTCCTCTCCCTCCCTCACCCTCACCCTCACCCACACCCTCTTTCTCTCTTTTCCTATTATGTTTAACATCTTTTATCTATTTTTCTCTCTCCTCTCATTCTCTCATTTTTTTCTCTCCTCTCCCTCTCTCATTTCTTCTCCCTCCCTCTCCCTCTCTCATTTCCCTATTATGTTTTCGTCTCCCCCCCTCTCCCTCTCTCATTTTCCTATTATGTTTAATGTCTCTCTCTCCCTCTCCCTCTCCATCTCCCTATCTTTCTCTCTCTCTCCCTCCCTCTCCCTCTCTC